>NC_133327.1:281657447-282257447 GCF_042186555.1 Aquarana catesbeiana | reverse complement strand
TCTCAAACTTTGTGTGTCGGAAAATCCGATGGAAAATGTGTGATAGAGCCTACACACGGTTGGAATTTCTGACAAGGTCCTATCACACATTTTCCGTCGGAAAATCCGACCGTGTGTACGGGGCATAAGAATATATGCATCCTTTGTTGTAGACACATTAGATGACTTCAAGATCCTAGATGACAGTAGCAGGGGGATCTTAACAGTTATGTCACAATTTGTTTCATGGGTTCCAAACTGAGAGCCACAGCCTTGTACACACACCAATAAAGCCCATCAGTCATTGCAAGGTGTTCTAGTGAAGATCTAATGTGTGTACTCTTCAATTTTAAGAGTTACACCCTTTCCAATGTGCAGATAACACAGTGGCTCTACTATCCATTTTTATGTGACAATCTAGTTGAAATGGCAATTTTAATCAGTTAGAGACTTTTCTCTTTCTACTCTGTCCTACAAGGTTGTAAACCTTGTAGCCATCACCCGTGCCTGCCTGACAGTTTTTTTCTGCAAGACAATAAACTATGCACAGTTTCACTGTATTCATATTATTTTTCCATGTTGCTACCTGACTTTTCAGTCCTTTAATTGTTATAGTAACATAATTAGTCTGATTGAAAAAAAGAAACAAGCCCATCTAGTTCAATCAATAGAAAGAGGGAAAAAATATGTGTACAGTCCTATATACTTAACCCTATACACACATTTGTTTCAGAGGAAGGCAAAAAACCCCAATAAAGCATGATCCAATTTGCTTCATAAGGGGAAATAAATCCTTCCTGATTCCCAAAAGACATTCAGATATTCTCTGGATCAATGCTACCTATAAATATCAGTGGAAAAAGAAATACTGCGCTGATAATCCAAAAAATATTTAAAGCAGCCAGCACGGCAAGGGACAAGGTTGAATAGCAAAGTATGTATATGTGCAGCTCTGTATGACTACAGGATGATCCGATATGTGCATCAACAAAAGTCAGTGTACCATAAAAGATGATAAATCTACAAAGTATCATGAAATATACATAAATATAAATCTCACACTGATATATGAATAAGCAGTGAAACAGATTTAGATAATGAGACAAAAGTGAATAAACACAAAGGAGAAACAATGAAGAAAAATCAAATCAAAATCAAAATAAGTCCACATAGGTGAAGAACAAGTGCTAAAATGGATCAAAAGAAAGGAGGGTAAGTCCTTATGATGTCAGCCAGGATCATATAGGGATCATGTGTGTGAAGGAGACAACCACCACCAACTTTGAGAAGGCTTACCGGAACCCGTGGACTCAATAAGGCATATGCCCAATGAGTCGCCTAAGCTTGAGGCGTATATACACCAATAGGATGGAACTTCCATGCCTCCTAATTCTGGCCAGAATGGGAGATGAGCCCTCCACCCCTGGAATTGTTTGATGTGGCAATAACTGGTCAGGACTGGCAGACTCAAAACATAGGATGGGCCAAGTCTTTCTTATGCACTCATACAGTATAACCAAAAAGGAAACAAATGCCCCACATAGAGTAAAACTGTTGGTGTATTAAAGGATTTATAAAAAAAAAAAAAAAAACAGGAACACTCACATTTCCATGGATAACAAAGCACTTAGAGGAGTATTCAATAGCAATCAAATAACGTAATGGCATCAGCTGGGCTCCTCCAGACACATTTTGTCTAAAGAGACATCATCTGGGGTATAAGACTGCTATGGTAATTGTGCTTATATAGAGAGTATGACCCCCAAAATGAAATACCAACCAACCATAATAGTTATATTATGTGTATCTATGAAATAATCTAGGCCTTTGTTGTTAAACAATCTACTGAGCTAGCCAGAATCAGCTCCTGATGGAGTCTATTCCACATTTTTACAGCTCTTACTGTGAAGAAGCCTTTCTGTATTTGGAGGTTAAATCTCTTTTACTCCAGATATAAAGAGTTCCCCCTTGTCTCGTATGATGACCTTAAAGTGAAAAACACCAAGTTCACTATATGGACCACTTATGTATTTATACATGTTGATCATCCTAAACAAATGTCAAAGTCACTTTATGGGAGGACAACCAGCCTAAAGCCTCGTACACACGAGCGTATTTTCCGTAGACAAAACCTCTGACTTTTGTCCGAAGGGCGTTGGCCAGGAACTTGTCTTGCATTCAAACAGCAAGGAATTGTCGGCCAACAAACATGAATATAGTGACGTGCTACATGGTTTTTCAGCTCTTTAGAGCCATCCTTTGGTCTCCTTCTGCTAATTTTGTGTTAGTAGAAGTTTGGTGAGTGTTGATTCGTGCTTTTAATTTTGTGCCTTTAATTTCATGCTTTTCATTTCGCGCTTTTCATTTCGCGCTTTTCAGTTCGCTTCTGAACAGCCGTTCATCAACCGGTCATGTTGCGGAATCTGAGGATATAACGTGTTATTTATTATTGCCCTTGGAGTTATTGCTTTGACCCAAGTCCAGTCCAGGAACAGGAGGAGGAGGATTTCTTGGACCAAAAATTGTTTGCTTTATGAATTGTGACCAATTATGTCATATTCCTTTGCTGCGGGAGCTCCAGGAGAATAATCCAGATGATTTTTGGAATTATTTCTGGATGATGGACCCCTGCTTTCACCAACTCTTGGCATTGTTGACCCCCTATGTTAAGAAGCAGGACACATGCATGAGGCTTTTATTTTATTTTGATTTCATTTGGTATATTTTATATATTTTTGGATGCATAGAATGCACTTTTTGGTTAAGTTCTATTGGCAGATAGCATGTCTAATTTTATTTGTTTTCTTTTTTTTAATGTACAATAAAACAATTGTGGAGAATAATACTTGGCTATGTGTTTTACTTCAAATGACAGTTTGGGAGTAGGTAGTTACATTTTAAAAAATACAATGTAAAATTAAAAAGGGACATCAACATAGTTGTATCTTTGATCTTAACTACGGGATAATGGTGTTGTGGTAACTTGCACCAAAAAAAATATAACAAGCATAATAATATTATTCTTGATATCAATAGAAAAAAAAGCCTTAAAAATTAGTTTGCCCTAACTCCATCTGTATCACCAGCAAGGCAGCTTCATTATTATCCTATTAAATGAAAGAGAATGTGCGCTGCAGTTGAAGATTTAATAAGTTACCACGTCACGAATGTTAATTCTCCATTACGATCGCTAGTTTACAAGTCTGACCGCTTCCAGCTTGTCCTTGCTTCCAAGCATGCACATTTGTACTTTGGGCTTTTTTCTAATGGACTTGTGTACATATGCTCAGAAAATCCAACAACAGACATTTATCCATGGAAAATTTTGAAGCCTACATTTGTCCGCAGAAATTCTGACAATTGTCTGATGGAGCATACAAAAAGTCGTATTTTCCGCCAACAGCCTGTCATCACACAATTCCCGTCGGAAAATCTGATTTGTATGTATGCGGCTTAAGTTCAAAAGTTTTTCACTTGCAGCTATTCCTCCAGTGTTGTGAATTGAACCACCAGCAGATGAAAATGAATAAAACAAAGCATATTGAATGACAAAAGAGAAAAGAGATATGGTGAATGAACTTATAGTTGAAGATGTGGATTAGACCATGAGATACAGTGAGTGGGCTTCTCCAATGAAAGAGTAAACAAGTTTCCACTTGCTAGGGAACTACACACCAAGTGAATATCAAATGTCCACCAATCACAGCACTGCAATAACATCCCAGTACTGACTCTCTATTTTAGTGTATTCAAATTGTTTTTTGTAAATCTTTAAGAATAGAAAAGCATATTTATAATTGAAAAAATGTTGATATTTCAAGCAGTCTGTTCAAGATAAACTCAGCTCTGGCCGACAAACTTGTCAATAAATCTATTTTCCAAACAAACTGAAAACTAATCCAGAATAAAGCAGGAGACAATTTATTTCTGCTTGAACTATTAATAACCATGAAGGCCATTCTGTGTAGGACTTCATATACAGTACTTGTTAGTTGCAGTTCTAATGTTATTGGAGTTAAAATCAAATATTAAACAGAGCCGAGAGGCTCTAGTGATCGATCTTAAATGCCTTAGTAAATCTACCTCTTAGTAAAAAGAGCTATAGAGATTACAGACTCAGCAGTTCCCCAAAGAGTTGTTTATTTCAAGAGCAAAACAATAAAAATGAAGGAGGAAACTGTATTAATTTTGTGTATATTTCACTTTACTGTCACTATTACTACCTTTAACTGCTACTTGAAATGAAATCCAAAGAATGAAGAACAGGTACGAATTGCACTTGAACACTGTTTAATATAAATGTAACAGGTTATACATTTATTGCACAGCTGTAGTGTTATTAACAAATATAAAAATACATTTGGTATGCTAAAATAAAATTGCAGCTAAAAACTAAAAAATATATTTTTTTTATATGTTTAATATTGTTCAAAGTTAAATTGTGTTACAAAAGGACTTTGTAAAGTTAAAGCGGTAGTACATTTTGGCTTTAAAAAAACACCTGTAAGGCAATTGCATAATGTGCTGATATGCATCGCCTACCAGCACATTATGAAATACTTACCTTGTAATGAAGCCTTCCAGCAGTGCGCTTCCACCGCTGAGAGGGCTGACATCTTCCCACGGTCTTTCTTCTGTGTTCGCTCACTCCGTCTATGTGATTGGCCGGAGCCACAATGACGTCACTCCCGCACATATGTGGAAGCCCTTGGTTCTGGCACAAAGCTCTGAAGGTCTGGACCCTAAGAGCACACGTGACATCAGCGGCTGCATCCAGGGTGAATATCTCCTAAAAGGTGTACGTTTAGAAATATTAATTTTACCCTCATGTAAGCCTTATTATAAGCTTAACTGTAGGTATAAATCACCAAGTAGGCTTTACTACCACTTTAAGTACCATCATGGGTTTTGTTACTATTATCAACTCTTAAGATATAATTGTGCAGAGCAAAATCTGTGAGTTTGGGCAAGTGCTGACAGCTTTTTCATTTATGGAAGGTGGTTGTGCCACAGCTTTGGACTTTAAGTTTTCATATACAGACTTAGCCAATCATTGAACAAAATCAAATGTAATGTTAGGTCAAAAACCCACCTCTATATAGAAACATAGATCTAAGAGACTGTGTTGTAGCTGACAGCTTCCAGTATGCTCTGGCAAGTACTTTGTTTGCTGTTACTACAAACTTCAGCAAGTCTCAGTGGATAGCAGTCAGAGGTTAAATGACCTTTTATATGCAAAAACACATTTTTTTTCTTACATCTCTGCATCTGTAAATACATTTGCATCCTCAGATACTTTATATCTGTATGTGTTCTGAGAACAGTTATTACCTGTAGAGCTTTTGCTTATACTAGTCTTAAAACACAACGATGCAAAATCAGATAAGTATTTCATATTCAACCCATCCTGCTGTTTTTAGATGAATCTGCACATACATAATTTATTGCAGTCTAAATAAACCCCAGCCATCACTGAAAAAAAAAACAATTTCTATTGTGCTCTCTTCTTAGAGAATCCTGTGTCAAGACTGCTCCCCGAACTAAAACAATGATTTTTATGTAAATTGCACTAATATAATCTAAAACAGTTTAAAATGTTTAATCCTAAAAAAAAAAAAACTGACTACAATTTATTATGGTTTCCCAGTAATAAATTCCCAACTATTAGTTTGGATGTCAAGTAAATATATTTTAACTCCAATTTGTTATATTTTACTTCTATTTACCCCCATCTTTCTTCCTGTGACCTACTGCCTGAGGCTGACAGCTCACCTCATAGCATATAGCTCCCTAGGGATTATTAGTCATATTTTATATAATATTTAGCAGAAACAATACAATAAACAACTGACTGCATTTTAATTTAATTTGCCCTGTAGTGATACGTTTACATCACTAAAAATGTATTTAACAAAGCAGTTCTGCCTTTGTATACTGGGGACCTTGGTATGAGTCAGAATACTATCTGCATGAAGATGGTATGTACTGTGCTTGCATGGGCTTTTATTTTGGGTACTCAAGTTTCCCCCCAAACTCTAAAGACATGCTGGTAGTTTATATGGCTCTTGTTTAAATTTACCATAGTATGTGTGTGCATGTAAGAGTGTAAGCTCTTTGGCAGGTAGTGATGTAAATGTAAAGTATGTAAACACTGCATATAAGTGCCTGTAATAAATATAGTAAACATAAAATCAGCGCTAAATAAAAGTCCTCAATGTCTTTACAAAAGTTCTCAATCTTTTCAAGTCCAATATAGACCAAAAACATCAACACTATCCTCTCTGGTTATGAATGAGTGACTTGTATAGCGCTACTTATGCAAACTGAATTGCCTCAAGGCGCTTTTGACGCTGGTGTCCATCTGCGGTATAGCACAGTCCTTTACCCCATAGGGTCCCAACATGCTTACAAACAATGTGCATATCTTTTGGCCAATTTTTAGACAGGGTCTAATTAACCTACCAGCATGTCTTTGGAGTGTGGGAGGAAACCGGAGCGCCCTTCCTGACCAGAGCATTTTGTGTGATTCAGCACTGCGTCAATTGCGTGGTTGTGCGACATTGTACCCCAAATTTTTCCCACAAATAGAGCTTTCTTTTGGTGGTATTTGATCACCTCTGCAGATTTTATTTTTTGCGCTATAAACAAAAAAGACTGGGGGCGTGGCCTGCTGCGGACCAGGATGGCTGCCTGAAGTCCGAGCTCCGCTCCACGGCCTGGTATCCAGCAACCCTAAGCTACCATCCTTCCCGCTGCTCACACCATAACAGCGCGGAAGGATCGGGGAACCACTCGGGCACACTGATGCAGCGGTATAAGCCGCCAAACCCCCGCCGTCTTACCGACTATTATCCGCCGGCCGCCGCCATGCAGAAGGCCCAAGATGGCGCCGACGAAGGAGACGGCGCCCGCTCCAACAACAGCACAGAGGACCTGCAGCCTGCCTCCTCAGCACTCCATCACCAGGGCACTGTGACCACCTCAAAGGAATGGGACAGCATGGATGTTCACCCCCCTCCAGAGGATTCCCCAGGAGGACTGCAACAGGACAGAGATAAGCGGCTGGCTACCTCCCCTGCACATTCCCCAAACAAAGAGCCTCATGCAAAAAAGCAACTGTGGTCCCATGTTGTTACAGGGACACACAGTGCCCAAAATACTCCATCCCTGGCTGCCATACCTGTCACTGACAACACAGTGACAGAAGCTATGCTCAAATCTATGCTTCTCACACTGCAACAAGATCTGCATAGAGACCTCCAATTGTCATTATCACAAATGCATGACAAAATAGACTGCCTAGAAGAGCGCACAGACGTTCTAGAAGAAAATCTGCAAGATTATTCTAAGGCACACAACGAATTGTTAGATGCTCATGAGCACCATTCGGAAGAAATTCACCGTATCAAAATGAAACTGGCGGATTTGGAAGACCGCTCTAGGCGGAACAACATCAAATTCCGGGGCATCCCGGAATCGGTTAAACCAAAGGAAATAACTCCCTACTTGCAACAGCTTATCTCAGCCCTACTCCCACGCCTCAACGCCCGCGACACTTTAATTGACCGAGCCCACAGAATTGCCAAACCGCCACACCTCCCTGATGATATCCCCAGAGATATCTTGGCACGCATTAACTTCTTCCATGTGAAGGAACAAGTTCTCTCCGCCGCCTTATCCGTGACACCCCTGCCAGCCCCTTACAACAACGTCAAGCTGTTCACTGATCTGTCCCCGGCTACAATGGAGATGCGCAGAGCATTCGCCCCAGTGACTTCCATACTCCAACAAAGAAAAATAACCTACAAATGGGGCTTCCCTACGAAATTGCTGGTCACTCATCAACAAAAGATAGTACCTATTCTCTCCCCGAAGGATGGCTACAAAAAGCTCACCAATTGGGGTTTTCTCCCCATAGCGCCCAGAGAAGCGGAACATGCTACTTCCTCCTACAAGTCATCTGACTCCAGAAATGTGGCAAACAAAGCTTCCAAAAAGACCTAACTTTGATACAAGCCCGGATCCCCAGATCTACCTATATCCAGCCTGGGCGACACATCTATTCCTTTTCCTCACCACCCCTCAGGTTTACAGTTGTGCTAAGCACACGTTTTTTGTCTCTGGTGTTTTTTTTTTTTTTTTTCTCTCTCTTTTTTTTTTTTTTCTTATTCTCTGTTCCTTCTTTCCTGATTACAGCAAAGAGTAATTAGTATTGATTATAAAGTTCTCCTAGAATTATAGATTGTTGTATTAAGCATCTGGTTTTGACAATATACTTGTACCATATACGGCACTTAATTATCTAACTGTGTATTCACATCCATCACCAGTAGGTGCGGTCTCTCTCCCTCTGCCCAGGCCCTCACAACTACAACACCAATATGGCACTCTCGATTACCTCCCTCAACGTTAAAGGCCTAAACTCACCATTTAAACGCAACCTCTTATGGAAAGAAGCAATACAACAACGAGCAGACATAATCTGCGCCCAAGAAACACACTTTACTAAACTCAATCAACCCCAATGTAGTCACAAAAAATATCCCCATTGCTTCTTCGCAAGTGCCTCTAAAAAAAAGAGAGGAGTAATGATTGCCATAAACGCAGCAATAAACTTTAAGCTTCATCATTGTGAAAGTGACGAAGATGGCAGATTCCTAATACTATCAGCCACATTTGACAACCGACCTCTCACTATAGTCAACGTTTATGCCCCCAATACAGCACAAAAAAGATTTTACGCCACTCTCTTTGCCAAATTGGCCCCCTACAGATCTTCCCCCCTGGTAATGTGTGGTGACTTTAATGAAGTAATTGACCCTACACTCGATACCTCCAACCCCACGAGAAATAGGCCCTCATCAATATCAAATTTTCTCAAAAAAGAAGACCTTTATGACATATGGAGGTGCATGCATGATGAGGAGAGAGACTACACCTACTTTTCCCCCCCACATCAATCTTATTCCCGTATTGACCTATTTATTACGGATAAACACCTACTACAGGCTATCACTGCCTCCACCATAGGCACTATATCATGGTCTGACCATGCTCCAGTCACGATCAAAATAGCATCCCCCTCCCAAACCACTAGACACACGGTCTGGAGACTAAATACCTCCCTTCTCAACAACCCCTCCTTTGTGTCTCAAATACAGTCAGAGATCGATAACTATTTTCACCAAAATGTCAATTCTGTAACTGACTGTGCTATTGTTTGGAATGCTCATAAAGCTTGTCTACGGGGTCTTTTCATTAAACTTGGAGCCCAGGCTAAAAAACAACACTCCTCTATAACAGAGTCCCTCCTGAAACAAATTCAATCTCTTGAAACAATAAACAAGAAATCCCCCACTAACACTACCTCCTCAGAACTCAAAAAACTGAGATCCCAACTCAGTAATCACCTGCACAAAAATTTTGATTACTTTATCAAACGACTACGACTTCAGATATATTCATCAGCCAATAAGTTAGGAGCATTTATGGCCAAACAACTCAAAAAACAACTTTCTAATAAAAAAATCTCATTTATCACAAATCCCCAGGGCAAACGCCTGACCAACCCACTAGACATTGCCAACGAATTTGGCAATTTCTACACCAAACTTTATAACCTTACGAAAACAGACCCCCATCTCACACCCACCCAAGATGATATAAAGAAATTCTTATCCTCTATCTCCCTACCCTCGATCACAACAGAGCAACTAGACTCTCTCACGACTCCCTTTTCACGGACTGAAATTCAGAAAGTGATAAACGACCTACCCCTACATAAAGCGCCAGGACCTGACGGACTACCCAACGAATATTATAAACGTTTTGCTCAACCATTAGTCCCCCACCTAAGTGCCATGTACAATCAATTTGCTACAACAGGCATAATTCCTAGGGAATCTCTCGATGCCCTAGTGGTCACCATCCCCAAACCGGGGAAACCCCCAGACAATCCAGCCAACTACAGACCAATTTCACTCCTCAACACAGACACCAAAATCTATGCTAAACTGTTAGCACAACGCCTTTCCACCATCATCCCCCAGATTATTCATCCCGACCAAGTAGGATTCGTACCCGGCAGACAAGCCTCAGACGGCACTAGACGTTTCATCGACCTTATCCAATGGACAGAGCACACTCGAACGCCTTCTCTCTTCCTATCTTTGGACGCAGAGAAGGCGTTCGATAGGGTATACTGGCCATATATGGAGGCAGTACTCCAAAAATTTGGTCTTTCGGGCACCTTTCTCTCTGCCATACTAGGCCTATACACTCAGCCATCTGTACGCATTTGGACGTCAGGAGTTGTCTCCAACCCATTCCAAATCACTAATGGCACGAGACAGGGGTGCCCCCTGTCCCCCCTAATTTTTGCCATGATTATGGAGCCCCTAGCACAAATTATTAGATCTGACCCCTCGATTACAGGAATAACAATTGGACAGACCGATCATAAAATCGGTCTGTACGCAGATGACGTGATTATCGCCTTAACTAACCCACTGTCGTCTCTCCCAGCAGTCCAACTAATCCTTGACAAGTTCAGCGCAGTGTCAATGTACAAACTAAATCACAGTAAATCCCTAATGCTTAACCTAGGCCTTGATTCTCAAACTCTAAATACCATTACCACTAGCTCCCCCTTTGCTTGGGCCTCCAACTCCTCTCTCCCATACTTGGGTATCCAATTAACTTTCCCAAGCCGAATGCTACTAAGAATTAATTTTGAAGACCTTGTGGACAAGCTTACTCAACTAGCAAAGGATCTAGGTAAGGTTCCAGCCTCATGGGCTGGTAGGATAGCCCAGACAAAAATGTATTTACTTCCCCATGTCCTATATTTTTTCCGGACACTGCCTCTTCCTTTAGCGCAAAATCAAATAAAAAAAATCCAAGGGATCATCAACGGATTCATTTGGCAACAGAAGAGACCCAGAATAAAAAAAACTATACTTACAACCCCAGTTCAACATGGAGGACTGGGCGCCCCAGATATTCAAGCCTACCACCGAGCAACTATCCTAGACCAACTGAAATCATGGTGGTCAGACAAACACCACACTACCTGGAAACAAATTGAATCCAACCTACTACCCACGGATACCAAAAACTTCCTAGCCGCAATGTGGCTCAACCCCCACCCCAAAAGATACCCTCTTGATACTATCACATCCTCCATAAGAATTTGGACCTCAGTACTGCAACTCAAAGGAGGGATGTCAAAGGACACTCTAACAGCAATACCCACTGAGGCATTACACCTCATCTCCCCGGACTTACCTCTCTCAGAATGGACCAAAGCCGGCATCTCCCATCTAGGTATGCTCTTTTCATCATCAACTATGTTTTCATTTGAGCAATTAATGCAAAAACACGGATTACCCAAACATACGTTTTTTCTCTATCTAAGGATCAGATCTAGCTTATCAAAAATTTCCTGGACAACTGAAGACGATATCTCACTCCCAATACTCAAATTTTATAACATAACTGTACCCAAGACCAAAGGAATCTCCTTTATGTACAAGCTACTCACTAAACCAACCACTAACCATCTGGCTTCTTCCGTACAGTACTGGTCCTCTCTATCGGACCAACTACCCTCAGAAACACAATGGCCAAAAGCCCTCACACTGCCCCTACGCCTGTCGCACTGCATTAACCACTGGGAAGCAGCACAAAAGCTTTTCCACAAATGGTACTTCACACCAGAAAGACTGGCGAAAATATACCCGAACACCTCTCCAAATTGTTGGAGGGGCTGTGCGCAAATCGGATCTCTTTCACATATATGGTGGGAATGCCACCTAATCAAGCATTTCTGGGAACAGGTACGCAATCTAATTGAAGCTTTATGTGGTACACCCCAATTTCTGTCCCCGCTTGACCTACTCCTTGGTCTCTCGATCCCAACAATGCCCACCCATCGACAAACATTGGTCACACACATTCTCATTGCTGCAAGACTAACAATAGCAAAAAAATGGAAATCAGCCGACCCGCCAATACTTAAAGATGCTATCAACCTACTCAACCAACACTTTCAGATGGAATTCTCTTTTGCCAAAGCCAACATGTCCATTGAGCGTTTCAATAGAAACTGGCACCCCTGGATTTTGGACTCTAGGAGTACACCACTCTTGTAACAGCCCAACCCCTAGCCCACCTAGCTTTTACATCAGCCCCTACTATCTTATTACGATATCACGGACTCTTATTAAAACACGTAATATAGGGTACAATGTCATACCATGATCTAAGTTACATAGAGATGTTCCCCCCAATCAGTAATTAACCTACTAATACTAGAACCCTTTATACTACCATAGTTGTCTGTAGTATGCTTGTTTACTTATAACTCACCAATTGTTTCTTTTATTTGCTTTAAATCAAGCAAAATTACACTTAAATAAGTTTTTTTTCTCATTGCCGTTTGTATAAATGCTAAGACGCCAGGGTATGCCCAATTGGCGATGTCTTTGTATTTTTTTCTTCTCTCTTTGAAAAACACAATAAAAATCTTAAATATAAAAAAAAAAAAAAAAAAAGACTGATAATTTTGAAAAAAAAGCAATTTTTTTACTTTTTGCTATAATAAATATCCCCCAAAAATATATAAAAAAACTAATTTCTTCCACAGTTTAGGTCAATATGTATTCTTCTACATATTTTTGGTAAAAAATTTGCAATAAGTGAATATTGATTGGTTTGCACAAAAGTTATAGCGGGTACAAAATAGATAGATTTATGTCATTTTTATTATTACTTTTGTTTTTACTATTAATGGCGGCGATCTGCAATTTTTATTGGGACTGCGACATTATGGCGGACATATTGGACACTTTTGACACTATTTTGGGACCATCTTCAATCTCTCCCTCTCTAGTGGCATCTTTCCCTCTAAAACATGCGCAGATCACTCCCATTCTTAAAAAGCCCTCACTGGACCCTACCGACCTGAACAACTTAAGACCCATCTCATTGCTCCCATTCACCTCTAAACTTCTAGAATGCTTAGTCTACAACCGTCTTAGCTCCTACCTCAATGAAAATAACTTTTTTGACCCCTTACAGTCTGGCTTTCGCTCGCAGCACTCCACAGAAACTGCCTTACTAAAACTCACTAACGATTTACTAACTGCTAAAACCAACAGCCAGTACTCCATACTCCTACTACTTGACCTCTCTACGGTCTTTGATATTGTTGACCACCCGCTCCTTCTCAATAAATTACATTCCCTTGGCCTCCGAGATTCTGCTCTATCCTGGTTCTCTGCCTATTTATCACAGCGCTCCTTCAGTGTCACCTACAGCTCTGTCTCCTCCTCTCCATTGCCCCTTTCTGTGGGGGTCCCCCAATGCTCGGTTCTTGGACCCCTTCTCTTCTCTATCTACACCTCCTCCCTTGGTCACTTAATAAATGCCTACGGCTTCCAATACCACTTATACGCTGATGACACCCAAATCTATCTGTCTACTCCTCACCTCACTCCTTCAGTCTCCTCTCACATTACTAACTTACTAACTGACATATCAGCATGGATGTCGCACCACTTCCTTAAACTAAATCTCTCTAAAACTGAGCTATTAATATTCCCCCCCGCCCGTACCCCCCTCCATGACTTTTCCATTAAAATCAACAATGCAACCATCAGTCCCTCCCCTCACGCCAGGGTACTAGGTGTAATCCTAGACTCTGACTTGTCATTTCAGCCTCAAATCCTATCGTTGTCAAAAGTTTGTAGAATTCACCTCCATAACATCTCTAAAATTTGCCCCTTTTTAACAAGTGAAACCACCAAGCTCCTCATTCACTCCCTTGTTATCTCTCGCCTTGACTATTGCAACTCCCTTCTCATTGGCTTACCTCTCCATAGGCTATCCCCTCTTCAGTCTATCATGAATGTTGCTGCCAGACTTATCCACCTTACCAACCAGTGTCTGCCAACCCTCTACTCCAATCCCTACACTGGCTCCCAATAACCCAGCGAATTAAATTCAAAATACTAACCACAACATACAAAGCCATTCACAACTCTGCCCCGAGCTACATGACTAATCTTGTCTCCAAATATCACCCAAATTGACCTCTTCGCTCTTCTCAAGACCTCCTGCTTTCAAGCTCTCTCATCTCCTCCTCCCATGCTCATCTCCAGGATTTCTCCAGAGCCTCTCCAATCCTCTGGAACTCGCTACCTCCATCTATCCGGCTATCCCCTACTCTTGCTACCTTCAGGCGATCCCTGAAAACTCATCTCTTCAGGAAAGCCTATCACGTCTCCAGCTAATCTCCTACCACTTCCACCAGCTCATTCCCCACAGTTACAACCTTTTGTACCACTTGCCCCACCCTATTAGATTGTAAGCTCTTCTGAGCAGGGCCCTCTTAATCCTCTTATATTTTATTGTATTATAACTGTATTGTCTCCCTTTTATATTGTAACGGGCTGCGTAAACTGTTGACGCTATATAAATCCTGTATAATAATAATAATAATTGACATTTATACAGTGAACAGAGCTACAAATAGCCACTGAATACTGTATAAATGACATTGGCAGGGAAGGGGTTAAACACTAGGGGGCGATCAAGGGGTTAAATGTGTTCCCTTAGCATGTTCTAACTGTAGGGGGGATGGGCTACCAAGGATGGGGGATAGGTTACCAAGGACATGACAGTAATCACTGCTCCCGATGACAGGGAGCAGTAGATCCCTGTCATGTCACTAGGCAGAACAGGGAAATGCCTTGTTTACATCTCCCCATTCTGCCTCTCCTTGCCGGCGGCAATTGCGGGCCGCCGGTGAACATCAAGTTCCAGGGACCCGCGGGCGAGCGCGCACCCGCTAGGCGACAAATGCAAAGGGACGTACAGGTACACCCTTTTGCCTGCCCATGCCATTCTGCCAACGTAAATCGGCGTGCGGTGGTCAGCAAGCAGTTATATATAGGATTTTAACTATACTGCTGCACTATGGGCCCTTTTTAAATGTCTTGCATGGGAGAGTCCTAGTATTGAAGTTTGGAGGATGGGGAGAAGTGCTGGTGTTACAACTTTACTTATGAGAGGGGCACTTACTGAATAGCATTTTGGTAAGGTGCATGGTGTGACCACAAGGTGATAAGTTGGTTGGAGACATTGTTTTCAGAATGGTTATGGCACTGGATTATGTGTGCTAATGTGATATGTAATGTGGTATGCCACTATTGCACAGTTTATAATTTAAAGCGATATTACATATATATCCATTTTCTCTTTTTGAAGGCTTTCATGCTTGATTCTGGACATAGGAGGGAAGATTATTGATGAGAATTATTTGATGGTGCAATAATAATCTTACATTTGGTAAGGTATATAGAGTGAGTTATGCGCCAATACTAGCACAATAGAGTCAGTGCTGGGCGTAAAGCAGTGGTTCTCAACTCCTGTCCTCAGGACCCACCAACAGGCCAGGTTTGCAAGATAACCAAAATACATCACAGGTGATATAATTTGCTGCTCAGTGATTGCAGTATTCTGGTCTGCATCTCCCCAAGGCAATACTTAAAATCTGGCCTGTTAGTGGGTCCTGAGGACAGGAGTTGAGAACCACTGGCGTAAAGGGATATACACATTTATAAATGAAGACTAGCATGAATTATAACTTGTGGTGATTACGTTTTTTCAGTATTACACTATGTGCTTATACTTCCTTTTTGGGAGCTTCTGAGACCCATTTGGAGGAAGGCAAGAAGAATTATTCTATATGGGAGATAAAGACATAGAGGAAAAGCTGCATTGGAATTTTATAGAAGGCTTTGTTTGAGAAACAGGAGGGCAAGAGTATATATATAGATATATCTATATCTATATATATATAGATATAGATATATCTATATATATATATATATCCACTGAATCACACTGAATCACAAATATATATATATATATATATATATATCTTGTGGTTCAGTGGAGATTTTATATGATTTTGTTGTAAGCACATTACAAACATTACATGGCAGGGGTGCCCAACCTTTTGAGGAGCGACTTGGGTACTGGTTACAGGCCTCAATGAGCGGAGCAGGCAGATGACGGGTTCGTGTCCACTCTGCATATGCAAAGCAGACAGGGACACACCCCTCTCTACGCTATGAGCCTTCCAATCCAATCTGCCTAGACAGAAGGGAATGGTTCTGACGATTGGAGATAGGCGGGTATACACGGACACAAATCCGTTTACATCTGCTGCTCTGTAGAGGTGAATGGAGGGTCTGATTGGGTCCAGCTGAAAAACAGACAGGCGGACCTGATCGTGTGGAAGGGGCCTAAGACTGCTTTCACACTGATGCACTGTGGTTTACCTGCCCCTCAACTGACCTCAATCTTCACTGGCTGGTACTGCTGGTGGGTACTGCTGGCTGTTACTGCTGGCTGGTACTGCTGGCTGGTACTGCTGGTGGGCAATGCTGGCTGGTACTGCTGGCTGGTTTTGGTGGTGGGTACTGCTGGCTGGTACTGCTGGTGGGTACTGCTGGCTGGTACTGCTGGTGGATACTGATGGCAGGTACTAGTGGCGAGTACTGCTGGCTGGTATTGGTGGCGGGTACTTATGGCTGGTACTGCAGGTGGATACTGCTGGCTGGTACTGCTGGTAGATACTGCTGGAAGGTACTAAAGGCAGGTACTGCTGGCTGGTATTGGTGGCGGGTACTGCTAGTGAGTATTGCTGGTGGGTTCCCAACCCGCCATCCCCGAGCATCAGTGTGACAGGAGTCGGCGCTGGAGGAAGCATGCGGCTGCAGTAGACAGAAGAGCCAATGCTTCCTGTATCGCTCCTGTTACAGGTGTCACATTTGGTATCACTCCAAAAGTGACAGGAACTGGCGCTATACAGGAAGCATTGGTTCTGCTTCCTCTAGTGTCGGCTCAGTTCTTCACGCTGATGTTTGGAGATGATGGGTCAGGAACCCACGATCTGGGCTTACCAACTCGCTATCCCAGAGCAGGAGGTGGCGGGCCACATCAGTGGGCGCTGCGGGCCAAATGTGGCCCACAGGCCAGTGGTTGGGCACCCCTGCTATATGGTATTTTTCTTTTTTTGAGATTATTCATCTTCCTGAGCGAAACACTATGAGGGATTTGTAACCAGAGAGGACGGTGTTGGTGTTTTTGGTCTACATTGGACTTGAATATATTGTGAACTTTTAACGGACTTGGTTATTAAGGACGGCTTTTAACAAGCACTGATTTTATGTTTACTGTATTTCCCCACTGGGATCGTGGGGCTCACTCAGCTTCTGCTAACTGAGACATATATTGGGGTAGTCCCTAGTGCAATACATTGTATACCTGTAATAAATATATAATAAATATATATGTCATGGCTCATATATAATAAATATATATGAGCCATGACAACTGCTCTGTCTAGTTTGAAAATAGGATAAAAGGGGAAAGATAAACGCAGGTAGGACAATATACAAAACAATAGAAAAGGTCCACAGAATTCTGTTGAATCCACACTGCTACAAGGTATTTCTGAGAAGTGTGATCCCTGTTAATATAGGGAGGAAAGAGCATAGATGGAAACTCAGATAGTTATGAGTTGGGAGGCACCATTTTCAGGGTACTAAGATTATAGCAATGTGATAGGTTGTGTAACCATAAAATGTCCATCCGCAAATGGAAGCCTCCACAAGGGGATTAGAAGCAAAATCCAGCAGGAGCTAGAGAGTATAAAAGAGAAGAGAGGTGCCTCTAAGTGTAGCAATATGGTGAGGGTATAACATTTAGCAACTTACATGGTTGATGATTAAAAGAGGCACATCTAAGTATGCAGGCACCTGGTGTAAATCGGTCCACATAGACCATCCCTCTTACCTCCGGCTCTCATCGCTGTCAGTCTGCAATTGTGACCGGGAAGATTACCCTGCAGTAGAGTGATCTGAAAGTGAGGCTTGAACTGCTCATGGAGCACAGTGTGGAAGGGATGACGTCAATAGCGATGAGGAGAATGGTCTATAAGGACAGCTGTACCCTGAATGCCTGTAACTTAGATGTGCCTGTTTTAATTATGAACCATATGAGATTCTAAATGTTGTACCTTTATTAAATGTAACTGTGTTGCTACACTTAGAGGCGCCTCTCTTCTCTTTTATACTCAGTTGTGCCATGAAGCTATTTGTATATCAAGACATTGCTTCTGTATCATGTCAAAATTTATAAAAACATTTTTCTTGCCTTGCAAAATTATCTCAAACCAAGTTACTCTCAAACCAAGGTTTATATATATATATATATATATATATATATATATATATATATATATATACACACAGTATCTCACAAAAGTGAGTACACCCCTCACATTTTTGTAAATATTTTATTATATCTTTTCATGTGACAACACTGAAGAAATGATACTTTGCTACAATGGAAAGTATTGAGTGTACAGCTTGTATAACAGTGTCAATTTGCTGCCCCCCTCAAAATAACTCAACACACAACCATTAATGTCTAAACCGCTGGCAACAAAAGTGAGTACACCCCTAAGTGAAAATGTCCAAACTTGGTCAATATTTTGTGTGGCCACAATTATTTTCCAGCACTGCCTTAACCCTCTTGGGCATGGAGTTCACCAGAGCTTTACAGGTTGCCACTGGAGTCCTCTTCCACTCCTCTATGACAGCATCACGGAGCTGGTGGATGTTAGAGAGCTTGCGCTCCTCCACCTTACATTTGAGGATGTCCCACAGATGCTCAATAGGGTTTACGTCTGGAGACATACTTGGCCAGTCCATAACCTTTACCCTCAGCTTCTTTAGCAAGGCAGTGGTCATCTTGGAGGTGTGTTTGGGGTCGTTATCATGTTGGAATACTGCCCTGCGGCCCAGTCTCCAAAGGAAGGGGACCTTGCTCTGCTTCAGTATGTCACAGTACATGTTGGCATTTATGGTTCCCTTAATGAACTGTAGCTCCCCAGTGCCGGCAGCACTCATGCAGCCCCGGACCTTGACATTCCCACTACCATGCTTGACTGTAGGCAAGACACACTTGTCTTTGTACTCCTCACCTGGTTGCCACCACACACGCTTCACACCATCTGTACCAAATAAGTTTTTATTGGTCTTAGCAGACCACAGGACATGGTTCCAGTAATCCATGTCCTCAGTATGCTTGACTTCAGCAAACTGTTTGTGGGCTTTCCTGTGCATCATCTTTAGAAGAGGCTTCCTTCTGGAATGACAGCCATGTGTTAACCCCATTCACTACCAGTAACATTTACACAGTAATCAGTGCATTTTTTTAGCACTGATCGCAGTATACATGTCAATGATCCCAAAAATGTGTCAAAAGTATCCAATCTGTCTGTCACAATGTCGCAGTACCACTAAAAATCGCAGATCGCCGCCATTACTAGTAAAAAAAAATAATAAAGATGCCATAATTCTTTTTATAGACACTATAAGTTTTGCGCAAACCAATCAATATATGCAACTATTGTGATTTTTTTTACCAAAAATATGTAGAAGAATATATATTGGCCTAAACTGATGAAGAAATGTGTTTTTTTTTTAATTTGGGGTGATTTTTATTATAGCAAAAAGTACAAAATATTGTTTTTTTTTCAAAATTGTAGGTCTTTTTTTGTTTATAGCGCAAAAAATAAAAACCACAGAGGTGAGGTGATCAAATACCACCAAAAGAAAGCTCAATTTGTGGGAAAAAAGAATGCAAATTTTGTTTGGATACAGCATTGCATGACCACACAATTGTCCATTAAAAAATTAAATTTTTCTTTACCTAATATAAAAGTAAGGCATTTTTAAATTATATAAAACTACAAAAATGCATTTGGTTGCTTCATTTAATTATACATGTGTCCCTTTTGCTTACAGGTTTTGATTTAATAAAATGTGAGGATCCAGGAATACCAAACTACGGTTACAAGATTCGTGATGAGGGTCACTTTGCTGATACAACTATTATGTATAGCTGTAACCCAGGTTACACAATGCATGGAAGTAGCATACTGACTTGTCTCAGTGGAGATCGGAGAGTGTGGAACAAGCCTTTACCCACATGCACTGGTAACACAAAAAAGTTCCTATTTTATAAAAATAAAACTGTTTTATAAGGCTTTTAAATGCAATACAATTTATTGCAAGCGGAGAATGTTCACTTTGCAGTGTAAATGTTCCCTTAGCTAAGTGAATAAAGTAAAGATTTGTACTTCAAATTAAGTAATCATGTGCAAGGAAAACTATACTACATCAGCTTTTTCGCTAAAGGCTAAGTTCCCTTTGTAAAAAAATGATAAATGCACATCTTTTTACAGGTAACAAAATATGCATTTTTTTTACACTTCAGCATTGCACCCATGATCAGGAGATCACCGGTGCAATGCCAGGATCCTGCAGACTCTCAGTCAGCTGTCTGACCATACCTCCCATATGAGCATAAAGTTTCTGAAGAGCAGGAGGATTCAATAAACTGTGAGAGCACTTACCAGAACTCCCAAAGTTCATTGAGAACTACAAGCCATATGCCACAATGGAAGATGATACTTGTAGTCTATTAATTCACAGGAAACTAAATGAATGAGTTTCGAGTTTATAGTTGTGAGAAAGGGTGCAGTAAATCCAAAAATTGTGAGCACTAGGATATCATCCCAATATAGTAGCAAAAGGACAGAGAGTAGTTTGGGACTTTAAATATACCCCAGTGTGAACACTTACCATGCAAAAAGAAAAAATATCCTATATCATAGAGTTTGTATGAACATAATTGTTTATTACATACAATATAAAAACACATATTGTTGTCTGTGAAATACATTACAGAGATAAGCGCATTAAATCTTCTGAGAAGGTCAATGTGTTTCACGGATTATCCATTTCATCAGGACCAACTGCCTGTAAATGAATGAGGTAGCCACATGGGTGGAGCATGGGCAAGCTGTTTTTGAATTGTGACAGCAGGTGCAGGGAGAGGATCCCCTGCCCCCTGTCAAAAGGAGGGATTGTGCGGGGGTGTGGCCAAGTGCTTTAGTAACATGTCACATGTTTCCCCATTAATATAGGTATAGCATGTAACATGTTATTAATAGCAAACTTATCCTTTAAGCTATGTAACATTCACTTTGCAGTGAACATCAAGAGGTCGATTTGCTAGAGGTATTTGAAACTGTTCACTTAGCAACATTAATGTTTACTTAGGCCAGTGTACGTCCAGGAATCAAAGTGAATGTTCACTTAACTAAGTAAACAAAGTGCAGCTATGTTTACTTTGAGTACCCTACATGTGCAAGGGAATTTACAAAAAAAAAAAGATTTTGTCTTGTCTTTCACGTGAATGAATGGTTTAGTAAACACAGCTTCACCTTATTCACTAAGGGAGTACACAGTTGCATTGCTAGGTAAACAGTCCTTATTTCTTTCATAAATGAAACCCACTGTATTCCTTTAGTAAATCAACCTCATTGCTTAAACATATACACGACATGCCTGAACTCCTAAACATTACATTGTTTGTTAATAGGTCCAAAATTGAAAATAAGTTTAAGAAGATACCATGTTAAATTTTGAATAGATTATATTTGACGTAAACAAAAATTGTAATGCATATGCTATTTTTGCAGCTGAGTGTGGAGGTCGGATTTATGCTGTTGCATCAGGGCGCATTCTGTCTGCAGGTTATCCATCACCGTATGAAAATAATCTGCACTGCACTTGGATTCTTGAAGCAGATCCAGGGAAAACTATTAGGTAATCTGTCTATCTATCTATCTATCTATCTATCTATCTATCTATCTATCTATCTATTCATCTACAATATCGATATATTATACATAAACAGTCAACTTCGGTAATTTTTGAGACAGCAAGTATTAAAGCCTAACTCTATGTTTTGGTGAATTTTAAATAGTTAACTTGGACTAAGCTGGTCCAAACAAAATATTTTCTTTACTAATACTATTCACTAACTAGTTCTATGAGCTGCGTACAGTAAACAATGCTGATTACGAGGCTTCCGCTGATTGGTTGAGGCAGGGATGCATGCAGATGATGTCCTCCTCAGCCAATCTGAGGAAGTTTTCTATTCATTCATAAAATTCAAAGCTTTGCTTGAATTTCTGAGCAGCACTCTTCCAACTATATTTTGTTCAGGGAGCAGGATGGGACGTCCATGATCAGTAGCTTCATCTGATATTCATTTATTGAGTTACAGTTTTGTACTGGTGATTTAACAGAGGTGTGAGCAGCTTTTAGATATAGAGATCTAGAGATGTCAGAAAAGCGTGGGGGTTCTTTCACATATTTCCTATGTGCTCATTATGTCCACGTGGTACCAATTATTGAGTCAGGAAGTGATGCTAAATCTTGCAGAAGGGTCACATACAACAATAAAAGACTGACAGAGGTTCTAACTAGGTCTATCCACTCTTTTAAAAAATAAATGTTTCTATTACTGTCCTAAAGCTATAAATCAATCATGTCTTAAAGTGGTGGTAAACCCTCCTTTTTTACCTACAGGTAGGCTTATAATAAAGCTTACCTGTAGGTAAAATAAATATCTCCAAAACATGCACCTTGTAGCAGGTATTATAGCAAGCAGCAGCCGGTGACATCACTGGCACATGCGGTGTGAGGGAACAGCATACCTGTCGCTTTAATAAGATATTACATAAATCGATAACAGATACCCTAAGTTATATGCCTTTAGTGTTGGTAAAAGAAGCATATATATGCTTCCAAGCCTGGTAGGCATGTATGTACACAATGCCTTCTAAGTTGGCATTTAAAGTGGAATTGTGAACAAACTAAAGAAAAGTCCCCCTGTAACGTTTTTATTACTAATTGATTCTGCCAGTAGATCTGCTATTTTTCAACTTCCTGTAATAGGATGACAGCCTTGTTTGTTCTGTATTAAAATTGTACAGCGGCATTTTCACCGTGGGTAGTCATATATGGGCATGTAATTTTAAATGGACTTTAGGTACGAGCCTAAATCCAGCTAACGCTTTTTAAGTAGTTACAACAAGTTCATTTTTTTCTTTTGGAAAAAAGATTTAGAACATATGAATAAAATATGACTTTTGAAAGCACCAGCCCAACCCTGTAACTGCCACTTTTGCCGCACGGCTTGGCCTGTAAGAGGAAGTGAAAATATAACATATCTACAGATGGGATCAATGGGTACTAAAACTATGTTACAAGATGGACAAAAAGTGCTTTGTTAATGTTAATGGCAGACTGCATCATTCATAACATTTTTAATTATTAGTGCTGTTAACATACTGTTAGATTAATAATTTTAAAACAAGAGCAACTCCACTTTAATAAAATTGTCCCATACCAAGAATAATATAACATTTTGTTAAATATGGTGAGTCTTTTGGAACAAGTGTGCACCATGTGTATCATGTATAACACATGACAGTGCTACTGATTTTGATAAAAACAAATATGCTGTCAATAAATTTCTGTCTTCAGAATAGCTTTCTCCTGCTCAAAGAGGTATCTACTAGAAATGTTTTATCTTGTACAGATATGAAATATACTATTTGGTTTAAGAAATGTTTCTGTTGCTTTAAGCACTATATTTTATAAATTGCATTAGAAACTGATCTCTGTGTACATCTACACTTTGATCTTTCCATAGCGCCCTTAGCATTTTAGTTCAGATACAAAAATATTTATCAATAGTCCGCTCAATTATACAAGTAGAAGATATACGTCCATGAGAGCTATGTGTAAAAACTTTTATGGAAAGTGTCAAAATTCAGCTTAATAATTTTAATATTTTTTTCTATGAGTACAGAACTCTGTAAAATTGATGGAGGTATTATATTATTTCAAAAATATAGTTCACAATTAAGATCAATGCCTTTTAGATTTTACACCTCGTAATAACTATGCAGCATTATTAAATATAACATAAAAAATCCTACCAACACTTCACAAGTATAAGTATAAAAACCCCAAAAATCTACAGTCCCCCCCAATATTACTCAAATACCACTAAAATGTTTTAACCCAACCAACTTCAATCATATGCATGTCTCATATAGTGTTAAAATCTAACAGTAGTTAATAAACGCCTTCATTTAAATACGTGTTTCATACAAAATAAAGTATAGATACCACAGTGAGTAATTTTTATAGAAAAAAAAAAAAAGATGAGATTGTGTTGAGTAAATAGATTTGGTGTTATAATTATTATTATATTATCATTCTTGATCAGCTTCATCCCCAACTAGGAATAAAACTCTGAACCCAGAAGTGGTGTAATACACAATGCTACCAGGTTCATTCACCAGAGTGTATAACAGTTTGCTGAGCTCTCTCTGCTCTACCCACTGACACACTCCATGCCCATCCTGGGCCCACAGAAGGGAGAGCAGAGCTAGGGATATATGGTTGGGGGGTTACAGGGGACAGTACTTTCCACTGACTGTCAAAGTAATCACTTCCATCAGAAAGTGGGCAAGCAGTTTTACAAGTATACACACACACATTCCAAGCTGCTGCAGGGTGTGTAAAAGCCATTGCTGCCACCAACGTATGCCTTACATCAATGACAATAAAGGGTTAAACCAGTCACAACCAAGGATGTGTGGAGCCTTTGAAATCCACTTGAAGTTGTGCACCTTTTTGCTTGGGAACACCTTAACTGCTTCAGCCCCGGAAGATTTCCCCCCCCCTTCCTGAGCGGAGCACTTTTTGCGATTCGGCACTGCATCGCTTTCACTGACAATTGCGCAGTTGTGCGATGTTGCACCCAAACAAAATTGACGTCCTTTTTTTCTTTAGGTGGTATTTGATCAGCTCTGCAGTTTTTATTTTTTGCTCTAAAAAAAGAGCGACAATTAAAAAAAAAACGCAATATTTTTTACTTTTGCTATAATAAATACCCCCCAAAAATATGTAAAAAAAATAATTATTTTTTTCCTCAGTTTAGGCTGATATGTATTCTTCTACATATTTTTGGTAAAAAAAATTGCAATAAGCGTATATTGATTGGTTTGCGCAAAAGTTATAGCATCTACAAAATAGGGGATATTTTATGGCATTTTTATTATTACTTTTTTTACTAGTAATGGTGGTGATCTGCAGTTTTTATTGGGACTGCGACATTATGGTGGACACGTCGGACAATTTTGACACATTTTTGGGACCATTGGCATTAATACAGCGATCAGTACTATGACAATGCATTGATTACAGGAAAAATGTCACTGGCAGTGAAGGGGTTAACACTAGGGGGTGATCAAGGGGTTAATATGTTCCCTAGAGTGTGTTCTAACTGAAGGGGGGAGGGGACTGTGCAGGGGAGATGACAGATCGCTGTTCATACTCTGTATGAACAGACGATCTGTCTGTTCTCCCCTCAGAGAACTGGAAAGTTCTCGGTTCTCAGTGTGCCCCGAGCATTCGTGGGAGCCCAGCGGTGATCGCAAGTGCCAGGCACTTGCATCGGCTCCATGGGCGAGCATGCGCCCCCCCAGTGGCCGAATATGTTACCAACGTAACATGACGGCGATTCACGCAGCTGAGCCATGATGCCACAGTACGACTACGGCGGCTGGGGGGCAAGCGGTTAAATATCCTTTCTCTCAGGTAAAAATACTGCTTGTATTGCTCCTATTTAGTGCTCTATTTTGGTCAAATAGCTGCCACACCCCTCATCACAATGGTCCTTACACCTATTTGTATAGCACAGGAAGAGAGGGTGTGTCTGATCAAGTTTTTTAATGAGTTCTTATTACTAAGAGTCTAAATCTGGTGGCTATTAGACTGCACAGTTATATTTAGATACCCTGCACATCTGCTGTAACAAGAAAGTAGAAGTACGACTATGAAAACAGATGCTGTTAATACAATGTCTATGTGACTGCATATTGGGTTCTGTGGTTTCACTTGGACTTTAAAGGGTTCTGTGGGTTCACTTGGACTTAATATTGGGTTCTGTGGTTTCACTTGGACTTTAAAGGGTATCATTTGGGATATGAATGAGATGGTATTTATCAAAATACTATATTTATATCCACACAGAAGTCACTGTGTTTTATGGCTTTTGTTTGTTATATTTCCAGTGCTTGCTAGTGTAACATTATATTTCCAGCGACAGAACAATGCATATTTTAGTATTTACAAGAATAAACATTATGTATACTGTCTTGTTTTTTTCAGCCTTCACTTTATAGTTTTTGACACTGAAGTCTCACACGATATCCTCAAGGTATGGGATGGACCTGTAGACAGCGATGTTCTTCTGAAAGAGTGGAGTGGTTCTTCTCTCCCCGAGGACATTCATAGCACATTCAACTCTTTGACTTTACAGTTTGATAGTGATTTTTTCATCAGCAAGTCTGGTTTTTCCATACAGTTTTCAAGTGGGTATAACAGGATGCATTATAAATTTAACATGATTTACTATCTACGTTCCATGGAAATGTTCCTGTGTATATTCCTTACCCCTGACTGTTTTCATCTACATAAAGCACACAAATGCATATAGATTTTCCTTTCAAATGAGTTGAAATGCCAAACATATTTTTTCTAGGTCTATCTCTATATTCATTTAAAATGCAAGGTGGGGAATAAATATTCATGATATCTGTCAAAAGCAACCTTTCTTTTGGAGCCTTAGTTCAATTTGCAAACTTTTTTGTCCCTTCACTTTCCATCTTTATTGGTGTCATCCATGTGGTGTCTCTATTTATGAAGCAGTTAAAGGATTGTCATTCCAATTCAGCACAGCACGTAGAAAATGAAGATACAAACTGACTTGTGCAATTATATTAATTGTAATCAAGCTACATATTTTTCATTACAGCTTAATTACTATTTAATCATGCATAAAATCACAGAGTCTGAGCTTAGTGTAAAAAAAATGACCCTTAATTTGTGTGAATCACATGTATATAATATTCAGTAATGCTGAACTGTCAGCAGATATGTCTTTTATAACCAGAATAGCTGTTAGTTAAATGTTTTGTCATTTCTGAATGAACATAGTTTGAGAGGCAATGCAAACAATAACTGAGTATGTTACCGATAGCAACCAATCCATAGGAAACAAGTTGGATAATAGAAGGCACAATAACTTTACCCAATATGACATTAAATTAAATCTTTGAAAAGCCAAGATTTTTGGATTTCATTTGAAAATTATATATTTTCAATCCTACTGTATAGTCACGAGATGGCCATGAGATGAAATTAGCTGATCTGCTGTTTCCGGTAAGATTTAGTAATGCAGTAATGTTGATGGCACAAGCAGAAAATTTTAGCTATTTTCCATGCTAGGTTTGTAAAATACTTTGAAAGGTGTTAAAACCTTGTCCAATCATTGTTTTTTTACTCAAAATGTAAGTGCTAGTGGTGTCTCCTTCCCTTGACTTGTCCGCAGAAGTATAATATACACTATTTAAGAATCTCTTTATGCTTACAGGTTAATGCAAATTTGCTATTTTTTACTAATTACAACACGTGCTGTAGAATTTGTGCATCAAACATCTTCTGCAAAGATTTATAGGTTTCAGTTTATCATCAAAATTTAGGAAATAGATGGTGAGCATCTTGGTTTTAAAACTTTAGAGAGGAACACAATTAGATGAATATTAGATCCTTTAATTTATGCTTACAAATTACAATGTGAGCAGGTAGAACCATAAATGTAAACTATGTTTAATCTAATATATTTAAACTTTTTTTGCACAATGCAAAGAAACAGTACACTCTAATTTTAAGATGTGTTTTTATTGTGTCACACTGGGCTCCATATGACCATAGAAACTTGTCAGACCACTACAGATTATTATAAACTCTGATATGCCTATTCTGGCTTATTTACTGTACTAAAATTATTTCTGAAGTGCAGTGACTCAAAGTAGCCCATTAGAAGAAATCTTTGCATTTTAAATCATATTACTTGTTCTATTTTTACTATTTTTGTCCATGATATTGTAGTATGCAGTTGGATTTTTTTATTTGGACAGCATGGCTAAGGTGATTCATTTGTGTCTGAATTGTGCACTGTAGTGGAAAATATACTGAGAAAAGAACATTCTTTTTTGGGATTGTAGGTTTAGATGCAACTAGTGTGTTATAATACAATAAAATACAAAGACGGACTTCACAATAAATAAAAGAAAAAATATGATTGAGGCTTGGAAGATAAAGCACTTTAATTCATACCTTCATTGATTTTATTTTAGTTCTATCAAGATACATTGACAGTGGAGGTCATACTGTATATTGACTTTGGAATGTTGCTCAGTAACTTGTAACATCAATTACTTATTTGTGTTGGCCATAATTGAGAACAGTTTTTCTTGCCGTGGATGTGAAAAGTCACTGCTACTAGTGATGAGGATAAGGTCGCTTGGGAGAGAAAAACTCCATTGTGTTTAATCAACAGAAATTAGAAAATACAAAAACACCTCGCAGGAAAATATTTCTGCTTGAAATGGCATTAGATACTTCACACCATTTATGTATTCAATGCCATTTTGCAGAAATCATCTTAGCATGCTAATGGCGCTTTAATCCTTCAGATGCAAATTTATTTCAGCATTTGTACATATTATAGATTTGATGCACCGTTTAAAAGTCATATTACCAAAGCAAAATATTTAGCCCTTTAAAGTGAATATTGAATTGAAGTGATGCAGCCACAGAAATGATGGAATATCACAAACAGTGTAGTTAGGTATCTAGATATACAGAAGAAATAGTGCAAATAAACTATGCATTGCAAAACTATAAAGAAATAAAAATTGAAAGTAATTTTAATATGTAGGGGTTTAAAGAGAGACTATAATCTTTTTGAGTCATTGTTATTGTATTTTTTATCTTTAAATGTTTTTAATATGTTTTAGATTGAAATTTTACATGTTTTCGTTTTGCCATTTATATAAACATTTTTACATTATCACTATGTTTTTAGTACAGGGTGAACCCATGGAACTAGCATCACAAATCATTATTTGTTTACTGAAGTGAGAGTACAGCAGAAGCTGTTTGCTTCCAGACTGTCTCTGACTAATTAAAACTCTGTGTATATTAAAGTGTAACTTTAGCCTGAAAATTAAGTCCTGATAAATTACTGCATGCTGGTCCTTTTGCATGTATAGCTATGTAAAACAATTAAAAATATGTGTCTATCCTGTTTATATACATATGTGTATGTGCCTATCCAGTAATGCATGGCCTCATCCTGCTCTGCACAGCCTAAGTTGTTCTTTATTCTTGGCATTGTGCCAAAAATCTAAGCCAATAGAGGTCTATCTGCTGACAGACTAAATATTTACTGCTGCTCAGGGGCTCTGGGCTTCAGCAAAATGGCAGCACACTCTAATTTAGGTAGCATAATTATTAATGTAAAATGTATGTTCCTTGATAAAGAACATTATTTTTTATCAAGTTGTTATGGGTAAAGTTTCGCTTTTACAGGGTAGCGAAAGAGAATTCAGAGAAAGAGGATGAGGAATCACTTCACCTATTTTTTCAGTTTTGTGTTTGATTTGTGCTCAAGCTGATCAGTAGGGATGAGTGAAAATGTCTAAGTTTGGTTAGTGAGAGATTTGTTTAACCCTGTGCGCAGCCTATACATTTAAACTCTAAAACTGAACCCCATTGAAAACTATTGGGGTGAACCTGGATAATAATTTCTGGCCATTTTCAAGGGTAATTGGAAAATAATTATTATAAAAGGCATGGGGAGCTGGGCACTGCTATGTATGACATGTGCTAATGCAAAAAATATATTTAAAAGAAATACAAGGGAAATTTGTCCTTCAACTAAGAATTGCAAGGGTGACGGGAAAAAAAAACATGTTAATTACATTCTTTGGAGATTCCTTTAAGCTATATATGTTGTTCTTGGCATCATGTATTGATGTTTGTGTTGATGTGTTGATGTTTGAAAAAAAAAAAGTCCTTTAGTATTAAAGTATTAAAAATAAAAATATTACAGCTGCTTGCGCAGATTCCTGACTGAGGACCCAAGGTGAACATATTTGGGCAATGATAATCCCAAAAAGTGAAGCGAGCCCAACCATCAAAATTAAATAAACAATAAATAAGCAGTTAGACAATTATGCAACAGATAATGACATGCATTAACAATAAAGTATCCAAATTATTGTGAGCCAATAAACTAAATCTCAATTGGCATTTCTCATATGGTCCTTGTAATCTAAAGAATTTGATTCAATACAACGTGCAAAAAAGTCTTGATTTAACCACTTCAATACTAAGTATTTTTACCCCTTCCTGCCCAGGCCAATTTTCAGCTTTCAGCGCTGTCGCACTTTGAATGATAATTGCGTAGTAATTTTCACACAAATAGACCTTTCCTTTGGTGGTATTTAATCACCACTGGGTTTTTTATTTATTTCTAAATAAATGAAAAATGGCTAAAATCTTTGAAAAAAAAAAGTGTTTTCTTTGTTTATGTTATCACATTTTGCTAATAAATAATCTTTCTTCATAAATTTAGTCCAAAATGTATTCTGCAACATTTATTTGGTGAAAATAACACAAATCAGTGTATATTATTTACTCTTTAGGAAAGTTATAGAGTCCACAAACTATGGTACATACACTATATTATCAAAATTTTGTTGTGCCTGCTTTTACATGCACATGGCATCCCAGTCTTAGTCCTTAGGGTATAATATTGAGTTGGCCCACCGTTTGCCACAATAACAGCTTCAACTCTTCTGGGAAGGCTGTCCACAATGTTTAGGAGTGTGTTTATGGGAATGTTTGACCAATCTTCCAGAAGCGCATTTGTGAGGTCAGGCACTGATGTGGACAAGATGGCCCGACTCGCAGTCTCCGCTTTAATTCATCTCAAAGGTGTTCTATCGGGTTGAGGTCAGGACTCTGTGCAGGTCAGTCAAGTTCCTTCAACCCAAACTTGCTCATCTATGTCTTTGTACATTGGTGCACAGTCATGTTGGAACAGGAAGGGGCCATCCCCAAATTGTTTCCACAAAGTTGGGCGCATCAAATTGTCCAAATTGACTTGATACACTGATTCCTTAAGAGTTCCCTTCACTGGAGCTAAAAGGCTAAGCCCAACACCTGAAAAACAACCCCACACTATAACCCCCCCTCCACCAAATGATATGGACCAGTGCACAAAACAGTGTCCATAAAAGCATGGATGAGTGAGTTTGGGGTGGAGGAACTTGACTGGCGTCACAGTCCTGACCTCAACCTAAAACTTCTTTTGAGATGAATTAGAGCAGAGACTGCGAGCCAGGCCTTCTCGTCCAACAAAAGTGCCTGACCTCACAAATGCACTTTTGGAAGAATGATCGAACATTCCCATAGACAAACACCTAAACATTGAGGACAGCCTTTCCAGAAGCGTTAAAGCTGTTATAGCTGCAAAGGGTGGGCCAACTCATTATTGAACTCTACAGACTAAGACTGGGATGCCACTAAAGTTCATGTGCGTGCAAAAGCAGTCCCAATACTTTTGACAATATAGAGCATATCTGAAAATTGATAAATCCTGATGTACTGACAGCTATCTCATTTCTTGAGACCCAGAAAGGTATTTAGTAAGGGGCACACACTTTTTTTAAGTTTTTTGTAACAATTTTTGGGAAAATTAAGAAAAAAATGTGTTTTCCCTTTTTTTAAAGTTTTTTTTTACATACTGTTACCAGTGCAGTACAGCGTCATCATATAACTGGTGCGGCAGTGGTGACCAGGGACAATGTCTGGTGACAGTATGCAAAAATGTATTTTTTTAAATATCATAATTTTTCTTAATTTTTTATAATATATGTATATTTATTTTACATTTTTATATACATACTGTGACCAGAGCAATACAATGTTACCATAGTAACACTGTACCACTCTGGGGAGTTGATCAGGATTTTTTTTTACATACCATGTTTGCTTATAGCAGTAAATTTCACTGCTATAAGCATAGAAAATTGAGTACTGTCCGTAATACTTTTTTTATTTGCACTAACATACAATTTTTCAGGACAAGCTTTCGGGGTATGTCCCCTTCTTCAAGGTCCAAGCAGTACCAAGCAGTGCTTGGACCTTGAATAAGGGGACATACCCCAAAAGCTTGTCCTCAAAAATTGTATGTTAGTGCAAATAAAAAAAAGTATCACGGACAGTACTCAATTTTCTCTGTCACAATTGCACTAATACGGCTACAATCAAATCAAGTATGATGGAAGATACTGCTATAAGCAAATATTTTTTACTGAATGACAGGATGTAGACACTGTGTATTGTTGTGATTAGCTGTGATTGTCCACAGCTTATCACGTGGTACAAATGGGCTGTGATTGGCCCTATCTGTACCATTGGATCACTGTGACCAATCACAGCTAGCAACACAATTGTATACAATGAATGGCATGAAAGGAAGGCATGCATTGTTTTCAACTGTCATGTGATCTGCTGTAATTGGTCAAAGCGATCATGTGTTATCAGCAGCAGGCTGATACATTGATCAGTCATCTGCTGTGTTGGGTGGACACAGTGGGTGACAGATCACGCCGGAGCATGTCATATGACATCCTCCCAGAACAATAGGGTTCCCATCTAAACATCATTTTACAATGACCTGGGTGGGAAGCAGTATGTGAAGTTCTTTTAGGCATAGTGCAATGCATGTAATATATGTGAGTATTCAATGTCCAAAATAATGCCCAGAGGTGCATTTTTATGTTCACCATCTATATTTACCATGTGCCACCCAGTGAGATCCACCACCAGTCTCACTAACTGCTCACCTCAATTTTTAAAAATACGTCCCTTGCTCTTTTAATAGGCTCCCACTCTCTCCAGATGCAATATAGGTTTTATATCGTCCGACTTCACTTGAAAACACACTATTTTAAAGCTGCATGTCAGTGCAACTTCAGGTGTGACTTGGCTGACATCTGTTCAACTTCATGCACAGATGTCTATGCAAGTTGCACCTGAAATCTGCAAAAATAGTGCAGGCGTAGCACCGATTTGAACAGTTCCATTGCCGACAATAGGGTGCGATCGTCATGCAATTTGACATGTCACACTGTTGTAAACAGGGGCTTAAAATTAAAAAACAAATCTTATGTGCTCACCAAAAGTATTTTAGCATATGTTACCCAGTGAAATCCACAACACTAGCTTCTCATCTCCAAGATTTTTAAAATAGCGCCTTGCCTATTAACCACATTTTGAATGACAATTGTGTGGTCATGTAACGCTCTACCCAAACATTTTTATAATTTTTTTCCCCACAAATAGAGCTTTCTTTTGTTGGTATTTGATCACCTCTGGGGTTTTTATTTTTTGCGCTACAAATAAAAAAGAACTAAAATTTTGAAAAAAAAAAAAAAATATTTTCTTTGTTTCTGTTACAAAACTCCTCTATCACTGATGGGCACTGATGAGGCTGCACTGGCGGTCACTGATGAGGCAGTACTGATTGGCACTGATGAGTTGGCACTTATATGCAGCACTGATAGGCGGCACTGATAAGCAGCACTGATGGGCACTCGTAGGTGGCACTCATTGGCAGCACAGATGGGCACTCATAGGTGGCACTGATAGGTGGCACTGGAGAGCATGTATAGGCGGCACTATTGGGCACTAATGGGCAGCACTGATAGATGGCACTAATGTGCAGCACTGATCAGAGGTGCTGGCATGCACCACTGATGGGCATAGAGGGCCATCTAAGTGGGCATCTCTGGTGGTCATCTGTGGGCACCCTTTCTGGTCATGGGTGGGCATCCCTGGTGGTCATGGTTGGGCATCCATGGTGGTCCTGGGTGGGCATCCTTGGGGGGCTGCACTGATAATCAATCAGTGCAGACCCCCCTGTCAGGAGAGCAGCCGATCGGCTCTCTGTACTTGCATCTGTCAGCGCGAATAGAGGAAAGGCTGATTCATGGCTTTTCCTGTTTACACTGCGATCAGCTGTATTGGACACAGCTGATCACACCACACGATCGATCGCCGCGCTGCGCATACCCACAGGCACGTGATCGTGGCTTATCCGGCTAGACATCATATGACACCCAGTCAGGATAACTGAACCACTTCCCTGTCGTCATTTTGCTATAGGCAGGGCGGTATGTGGTTAAATAGGCTTCAAATCTCTCCGGACCACTCCAGATGTGAGATGGAATTTTTAATCACAGTATGTCCACACCTCCTAATGGTGTACAATGGTTCTCAAAGAGAACATACAACCCCTGTTGTGTAATATTAAAACCACCATATCATTTACTAAAAACAGCAAGAATCCTGTGCTGCCTTCAATCAAATTATTGATTTATAATACACTTTTTGGTTGATAGGTGTAGTAGCACGGGGACAACCTTTTTTTGCCATGGTATTACTACCACCGCAAAATCATAGCCTACTAGCTGATGTTTGTTTACAAACATCTATCAGGGGTGTGGGAGGGATAACTGGGCAAATGTGGCTAGTTTTTTCACCTGTTAGCTGAACAGGAAACAGGCTGGGTTTGGGTAGAACTAACATTCAACCCACTCGCAAAACTCATCCCTAATTAACACCAGGGTCTAATTAAACAAACTCTCATTTAAAACAATAACAGACCTGGTCCTAATAGGCACCAACTATACACTAAAACACACAGTAGATTTTTACTATATAACACTGTTTTTTGTATTTGAACTGCATGTTGTCATTCCACACATTCTGTATGCTTAACAGCCTCTTAACCACTTCAGCCCAGAAGGATTTCCTGACAATGCCCTTTTTTGCAATACCGCACTGCGTCAATTTAACTGACAATTGCGCAGCCGTGTGACTTTGTACCCAAACAAAATTGACATCCTTTTTTTCCCATAAATAGAGCTTTCTTTTGGTGGTATTTGATCACCTCTGCACTTTGTATTTTTTGCGCTATCAACAAAAAAAAAAGCGACAATTTTGAAAAAAAAGCAATATTTTTTACTTTTTGCTATATCAAATATCCCGAAAAATATATAAAAAAATACATTTTTTCCACAGTTTAGGCCAATATATCTTCTACATATTTTTGGCAAAAAAATTGCAATAAGCGTATATTGATTGGTTTGAGCAAAAGTTATTGCGTCTACAAAATAGGGGATAGATTCATGGCATTTTTATTATTAATGTTTTCTTATTAGTAATGGAGGCGATCTGCAAATTTTTATTGTGACTGCGATCGGACACTTTTGACACTATTTTGGGACCATTGGCATTTATACTGCGATCAGTGCTATAAAAGTGCACTGATTACTGTGCAAATGTCACTGGCAGGGAAGGGTTTAAACACTAGGGGGCGATCAAAGGGTTAAGTGTCAGTGTGTTTCCCTCAGTGTGTTCTAACTGTAAGGGGGGTGGGCTCACTAGAACATGACAGATATCACTGCTCCCGATCACTGGGAGCAGTAGATCCCTGTCATGCTGCTAGGCAGAACAGGGAAATGCCTTGTTCATATGCATCTCCCCATTCTGCCTCTCTGTGCCGCGATCATGTGCCACCAGTGGACATTGATTCTGTGGGACCCATGGGCATGCTCCTGCGGTACGCCCGCACCGTCGGTGGCATGCACGCGCCCGCTATCCACCGATGACGGAGTGACGTATGGGTGCGTGGTTTTGCGCACCTGTGCCATTCTGCGGACGTATATCAGCATGAGCTGGTCGGCAAGTGGTTAATGACGGCTCATATTTTTACATGTGTTTGGTGTTTTAAACATTCCATATTATCTGCTGAAGTTACAATCAAACTCATGCACCGTTTTTAAATTATAGTTTTATGAACATTAAAATAGCAAGCTTCTGTTTGTATTTTGACTCCCAGTTAATTGCTACACTATAGGTTTGTGCTTCCCCCCTCCTCTTTAATGCTTCTTGCCACCCGTAATTTATACCTCAGGTGAGGACTGCCACACCAGGAGTCTTCTTTAAGGCTTCTTCCCCCAGTTCCCTCGGGAGAGGACTTCTATAGATAGTTCTCCAGGTAGTAACATCACTGGTACCCAGTCCTTTTGTTGAAGTGGCCACTTCCTGTTGAATATTTTTGCTACCCTCAGTGAAAGTCCATCACACTGTTAATCTTGATGTACCACTGGGATCTTTAATAGGCATACAACCTTGAAAGACTTTGAATCATCTAGCAGTCAGCTATGCCTGCTGTAATTGAAGAAGCTCAAAAAACTTCAGTCAGTTTAAAACTTCAGCAAGCTTATTTATTTTTAGCAAAGCAGAGTTACATGGACTACGAGAGAGATGGAGGTTACATGTGTAGCTTGAAATTTCTCTCTAGTTAGCAACAAAATAACAACACGTACAGTATATACAAGAATGTAAGCTCATATGAGTACAAAGATTCTCCAGAGCTTATCCTGTGGTTCACACTCAGATGTTAAAATTAGACAGGAATGCTTAATACAGATAAGAGATGCCTCGTCCTTCAAATCAATGTAGAATAAAATGGTGTTAGAAACAAAATGGAAGTCAGGAGTCAGGACAACATCATCGCTAACAGGCGGCCTTACAGACCAACAGTAAAGAAGCCAGAAGGGAGTTGTCCAGCACTTGACTTACTGAGAAAAAGTCAGTACTTGCATAATTGAGTGGCCTATGTTTCAGAACTCACAAAACACTAATATAACTTTTTTTCTTAGCTATGTTATTACCTTAAAAAAACCTTAAAAAAAATATCTTGATCCAAAACTTAAGCAAACAATAAACAAACTCCAAAAGCTTAATTATATGCAAATAGCTAAATACATCTTTCATATTATTATACTGCAAGAGAGCTGTTTTAACTAATAAAGTAATTCTCAATTCTATCCATCTAGTACTAATATTTACAGAAGCCTACCAGAAAGTACAGCCCAGTGGCATACCTAGGAACTCTGACACCCAGGGACGATAATTTTTTTAACCCCCCCCCCCCCCCACCAAAATGTTCTGAAATAAAAAAGCAGTCAAATTGTAGATGTGCCTGTGCTAACAGTGGGAGGGGCTTAAAGGGCATGGCTAAATAAAACCTGAGCTCACTCCCCCTATAAACAGCACATATATACCACAGTCCTTTTAACCCCCCCAGCTCATATCCCCCATAGTACAGATCTCCCTCAGCATCCCTAAATCCTCCCTCACAGCACACCTCCCTAGACGAGACCCCCAGCACATAACCTTCAGTAAAGACACCCCCTTCCCCAGCACTGACCCTGCCACACACTACACACAAGTACAATCTCCTCAGTAGAGACCCCCGTCTGCCCAGTACAGACTCCTCTGTACAGATCCCCTTACTTCACAATATAGACCCCTCAGTACAGACTGACCCCCCCAACACAGCACACCAGTTAATACCTCTCAGTACAGTCACGCCTTCTTAGACCCCTCAATATGGACCCCCTCCCTAGTACAGACTGCTTAGAACCCTTAGAACAGATAACCCCTGCCCCTTATAGACCCCTAAGTACAGACTGACCTTACAGCACATCACTAAAGACCCCTCAGTCCAGACACCCCCTTAGTACAGACTCCTTAATCTCTGTATCCAACAAGTACAGCTACCCCCTAGCACATACCCCTTAGTACAGACTGATCCCTGACACAGCACGCCAGCACAGACCCCTCAGTACAGACATCCCTCCCTATTACAGACCTCTCTGCATAGACTGACCCCCCCAACACAGCACACCATCAAAGACCCCTCTGTACAGTCACGCATCTTTAGTACTGACCCCTGAGAACCTTTAGCATAAACTACTCCTCCCCAGTATAGACCCTTCAGTACAGACTAACCTCCTCAAACAGCACACCAGTACAGATAACCCCAGCCCAGAACCTCTCAGTGCAGACCGACCCCCAACACAGCAAACCAGCACAAGACCCTCAGTACAAACTGCCCTCCCTAGTACAGACCCCTCAGTACAGATCAATTCCTACACAGCACACCACCAAACATCCCTCAGTGCAGACACCCCTCCCTAGTAAAGACCTCTCAATATGGACACTCCTCCCTAGTACAGACCCCTTAGAACAGACTGCCCCTCCCCAGCACAGACCCCACAGAACCCTTAGAAAAAAGGCTATCACTCTCCAGTCTAGACCTGTTAGTACAGACTGACCTCTGACACAGTACAATAGTACATTCTCTTCAATACAGAGGCCCTCCATTGGTACAGACCCCTTAATACAGACATTCCCCCGATATAGCTATCCCCAGCACAAACCCCTCAATACAGATCAACCCCCCACAAATTACACCAGCACAGAGCCCTCAGTACAGACACTCTGTGATTTGGCAATGAAGAAGCAGCAACATACTGATGAGGTCATTCCTCTGCTCTCTACTTATTCAGCATGCTTCTTGTCAGCACATGTGCATGAGGTACACCTAATTTGTCTCAAGTGTGAGGCTCCTCCTCCTTCTCTGGCACGCAGGGAATAACAAAAGGCTGAAATCAAGACAAGTTAAGTATTAACACTAGTTGCATTTGAAAATACATTCCAGGTTTGGAAAAGATTTAAAACTTTGGACATATACTTAAACAAGATGAAGGAAGGAGTAGGTATTGAGTTAGAATGATAAGGGGCTTGAGGGAAAGCAAGGAAAAAAAAAAAAAAAGAAAATACATTCCAGTAGCCTCCCTGACGGTTTTCCCGAGTGTGGCTCGGAGTTAAAATTCAGCACCATTAGCAGTAACCCCGAGCCACACTCGGGATTACATTGCAGGATCCTGGTGTGGCGTTACTTACCTTGTCCCCAGGATCCTGCGATGTCCCCCGCTGTGTCTGCGGGCTCTGTCCTCCTCCAAAGCCTCTCTGTGCCAGGCTCCGTTCCCTGCAAGCGTCGCGACGCATGGGGGCAGAGCCTGATGGCAAATTTTAAAAAAGTAAAGATCATAACACATACAATACTGTAATCTTACAGATTACAGTACTGTATGAAATTATTTCACATCCCTTTTGTCCCCAGTGCTTTGTCCAGTGCCCTGCATGCAGTTTTATGTTATATATACTGTTCTTTCTGAGTGGAAACTGGAGATTGTCCATAACAACCAAAAAGTGTCCCTTTACGTCAAAAGTGGCTTTAGACCAGCTAGAAAACAGCGATAGTAAATTAGAACACTTGCAGAATTGAGCGATAGTGAATCGTGGGGAAAATTATTTTATTATTATTTTTTTTTTTTAATTATTTATATTTATTTATTATATTATAATTTATGATTTTGTGTTTCCAACTTCATCATACCCGGGATATCTACTAGACTCTTTGGTGGACAGATTTAAGTGTGTTATTGTTAAGAATTACAGGCCTACAATATAAAACGCCAAATTTCCATGCAGAATAATTGTATCGCTTTCAGCACCTAAAATCCGAAATAATCATACCGCCAGGGAGGTTAAAAAATACTATATGTATATGTATATATATATATATATATATATATATATATATATACCAAACCACTTTTATTAGTTTTTTTATTTATCTGCTTGGACCTAAAATTTAAATGAATCAGGTATCCTAAATGTGAACTACATATATAGCATTAGCAAAAGGAATGAGTTTAATTTCAGCAACACTGATTTCACAGCATGATTACCAACTTCAGCATTGGCAAAATTTTGCTGAAGTGGAGATTCACAAATTCAGCAACACAAATAGTATGTTAGACTTTAAAATCTTGTCCAACTTTACAAAACCCTTGTTCAAAGGCTATGCTGGTGACTTTATTGACCACTAGGGTCTTGTAGGCAAAGCTGTCCATACATCTTGGTTAGCCAGATTAGTATTTTTTGTGTGATTATATATTGGATTGCTCTTCAGAACATTTATCCCACATACTTACAGGTCATAGGGTAGAGCAACTATAGATATGCAACATTTGCAACAGTGTTAGAGCAAATACTGAAAAGGCCTCTTTGGTTTGCCATACATATGCTGTGGACAGAGACTGGGTCTGTAATATGCAAACAGTTTGGCTACATAATAACTAACTATAGAAATGTAACTTTTTGTTGAACCAGCCATAAATAGTTTGACAGCAATCTTGAATATGACTAGCAGCAGTCTTAGTTTGTTTTAGAAGTATTTAGTTTTAGCATACACATACTATATACTATATTGATACTATATGTATCATCCTTTTAGTGCAGGGATCCTACAAACTACGGCCCTCCAGCTGTTGCAGAACTACACGTCCCATGAGGCATTGCAAAACTCTGACATTCACAGACATGACTAGGCATGATGGGAATTGTAGTTCCTGAACAACTGGAGGGCAGTAGTTTGAAGACCCCTGTTTTAGTGCATAGTACAATTGTTCAATGACTGAAGCTAGAAGGGAAAAGGGGTAGAAAGGGATATTTCTTTAGCATTTACAAATAGATACAGCTGTAACACTGCATGGCCATGAAATTAACAAGAGAAAATATTGATTGCCTTCTGAAAGTTACAACTTAACCAATCCTGTCTTACATTTCAACTAGTGTAATGAGCAGAAAAAAATGAAATGTGCTAGAAATACAAATAGAGTAAGACAAATAACAGGCTTTCTCAAATGCTTTTCTGAGCAAGTATGTTCAAGAAATACAGTATTTTCTTGACAGCATCTGGCAGATGTGTTTACAGTTACACAGATATACTTTGACATGGGTGAAAGGCTATATGTGGAATTCAGAGGAAAGTAACAGAATTTTGAGAAGTGACTGACTTTAAAGCATTAAATAATGGTATGAAATCCATTAGAATTAACAGTCTATCTGTCTCCATAGACCAAATGCAGATTTTTAATACTTTCGACCTTAATATGGCCAGTCCTTGAATTCTACATACATATTTAATTCCATAGAATATAAATATAAATGTCATAGATGTTTTTATTCGCTCTATAACTAATGCATACAATATATCACATATTGTAACACTTTACCCATACTGTTTACTATAAAGAAGTCTCCAGCAGTCATTTTAGCTTACTGTTAAGTATGAGCGAATGTGCTTGCATTGGGTTAATGAGCTGTTCATTGAACACATCGTAAATTTAAAAAATTGCAAACTTAAAACAAAACCCCATGGAAGTCTATGGGGTGAATCTTATAATTAAATTCTGGCTTTTTTTAAGGCTAATAGTCAAGGGATTGTCAAAAGGTATGGAGAGCTGGGCATTGTCATGATGGACATGTACCAAGGCAAAAAAATATATATTTTAAAATTACTATTTAGCAGGGGGAGGGTCCTCCTTGTAATGTAACTTTGAGGGCGACATAATAAAACACTAGTCCTTTTTAAATACTTGCTTGGGAGATGTCTTTTAAGCTACATCCAGTGTTATGGTATGCTTCTCACAGATAGCATCAGTGACACTTCTGATATCACAAATTTTGAATGTGTAATGCCCCGTACACACGGTCGGATTTTCCGATGGATAATGTCCGATCGGAGCGTGTTGTCGGAAATTCCGACCGTGTGTGGGCGCCATCGGACATTTTCCATCGGATTTTCCGACACACAAAGTTGGACAGCAGGAGATAAAATTTTCCTACAACAAAATCCGATCACGTCAATTCCGACCGTGTGTGGCCTGTTCCGACGCACAAAGTGCCACGCATGCTCAGAAGAAATTCCGACACGGGACAGCTCGTTCTGGTAAACTTAGCGTTCCCAATGGATACAGCACTTTCGTCACGCTGCAATGTAAAAAATGGTTTAATACAGCGCACTCTCTTCTTCTTTAGAATGTGACAAGAATTAAGTAGTTTTGCTGCTCATATTCACACACACTTCTCACAAACTTTTATTTGTGTTTTTTTAGTGGGATTCCCTGAATATATTGTTATTAGTTGTCACATCTGACAGTTTTATATTTTTTATGTTTTTTTTTTTTTTTGATTTTAAGCCTTTTTTTTTCTTTAATGTTTGGATTTTTTCCAAGGCTGATCTTTGTTCAATGTTATTTTTATTTTTACTCCAGAATATTTTTGTGTGTGTTTTGTGTGTCAAGTTACCCCAACACCATTGATATATTTTATTATTTAATCTCAAGGAGATTGTTTGTTGTTGGTGTCCCTTGTTCATTTCACATTGTATATTAGAAATGTACCTGAATCCTCACAAACAATCAGTCATTTTTGAAGTAAAACACATAGGAGAGTATAATTCAAAACAAAAATCCTTTATTAAGGGATCAGAACCAAACAAAGAGGAAGGCAACACTGGATCAACAGCAGAAATTAGTGAAGCCTGGGACCCCCACGGCAGACATCAATTCTTAAACATCAAAATTGGTGGCCTGAGGAGTCCATATCTAAGGGAGGGCAGTCTGGTCCGGGATTCACAGAGACTCGGATAGCAGCAGATGACATCTGTGTCCGCAGGCTGTGGTACCACAAGAGGCTGCATCTTTTGGCCAACCAGACTGGATCCAGGGCAATCACTCTCTGGTCTTCCTTTCACACTTCCTTCCGGGCTGTGGCTGTGCAGTTGGAGATGTGGCAGGAGGATGAGTAGGACCTGGAGGAGGAGGAGGAGGAGGACTGGGAGGACCTGGAGGAGGACTGGGAGGACCTGGAGGAGGACTGGAAGGACCTGGAGGAGAGGGAGGAGGAGGAGGAGGACCTGCAGGAGGAGGAGGATGACCATCCCAAAGCTGTGTGTGAGGTGTAATTTGGCCCCTCATACCTTTCTCCAGAGCCTCTGATATGAGGGCCTGACACATGGCTTTTTGGCCCTCCTCCATCCTCTGCATTTTATAGGCAATGAATGCAGCAATGTTCTCCTGCCTGGTGTGGAGTGCTCCCAGGACCTCTGTAGCCCTCCAAAAGAATCTGATAGCCGCCTCCTCTAGGGCACTCGTCCTACTGCCACTTTCTGTTTTCAGGGGGGGAGGAGGGACCTTGATATCAGCCAGCCGGCTCGGCCCGGCCACCTCCTGGCTGAGACTTCCCTGTGTATGAAAAAGGGACATGGTTTTAGTTTTTGCATCATCAATCACAATCCTAAATTAGTACTCCCAACTAACATATAGTTCACATCATTGATTGGACAAGCCGAAATATTTAGAGGAATGCTATACCTGGCTCAATCTGGGCTCCTCCACATATGGCCTGGAAGGCCCAGGTTGGGCGTCAGAAGCCTCAGCCGGGGGGGAAGGAAGCTTGGAAGGAAGACTGGAGAGGGATGGCCTGGGTTCAGTCTGGCCTGCCAGAAAGTGCAGCCTGTCGTAGTACAACATCCTGGGGACATAGATGTCATCTGCTGCTCCGGATCTCTGTGAATCCAGGACTTTCTTGCGCTCCCTTAGATATGTGCTCCTCAGGCCACCAATGAAAATCTTTAAATAAGTGATGTCTGCCGTGGGGATCACCTGCTTCACAATTTCACACAATTGCTCCAGTGCTGCCTTCCTCTTTGCTTGGTTCTTGAAATGGGGGTGGGTAATCTCCCACAGACAGGGCAGCTCCCTTAGCATATCAATGAATAGTGACATGAAGTCAGTATCTCTCATTAAGATATCCATGTTCACTGCAAGACACAACACAAGACAAAGCCTAATGTCAGACCAAACTCTCCTAATCTTGTTACAATATAGGCCTCAATCTAGAAGCAGTATAGGCCCAAGTTTGTCTCTTACCTTCGTTCTTACGATCGGCGCGTCCAATGCTCCTTCCTCCGCTCACAGATCGTACGTAATACGCACGCGTGTTACGCTTTATACACACTGCGCATGCGTGTAACTCCGGCCGCCCCTGACGTTCTTTCTAGTCTATTCCCCGCCCCTTTTCGTTTGGCGCAGTGGGGGAAGAGCATGATGGCGGAGTTACAACAGGTGCGTGATAATTCTAACAACGAGGAGGAGGAGGAGGAAAGCCCGGATCCAGGCACGTCCCGATCCAGAAGGAGACGTTTTAAGGCCACAAATATGTCGTTTGGGGAGATGTTGGAGATGGTAGACATCATGAAGAAGTCCGACTATGATGGAAAATATGGGCCTTACCCCAACCCCAACATCAGAAAGGCCAAAATCATTGGTAAAGTGGTCTGGAGTCTGGAGAGGAATTTCGGGACTAAAGATCAGCTCAGGAAGCGGTGGTCGGACCTGAAGTTGAGAGAGCCAGAGCAGTACCGAAAGATCCGGAGAGTGCTGCAAAAAAGTAAGTAGTTGTGCTGTGTTCATATTCTTTCTGTCTTTATTCCGTTCGTTCTGCTCCATATGTTTTTAGTAATTGTAACGTTTAAAAAGGTCAACTTTAATGTTCATGGGCCCATTATTCGTTCGTATCAAACATTTTTCTTTCGGCCTCTAGAACACCATTGTTTAGGCCATATGCATTTTCCCACATTTTTTTTGGGCCTACTTGGATGCCAAATATTTGTTTGTGTAGATGGGTTTGTTACTAGAATGAAATGCCAACTAGATTGTGTGTAAGGAGAGGACACTGAGCAGCTGTTTTCACATCTGGACACTGGAGCACTAGTGTGGGACACAAGAACACCATTTTTATTAGGGGGGGCACACAGGTGCTCCAGTGTATACTATAGGGGGGGCTACATCTGTGAAGCTTGTACCAAACAGGTAAAGTATTGCAGCTTGACAAAGGGCAATACAAAATATACATCTTGGAACTCGGCTAAAATAGACAATTGTACCCCACTTCCAAGCAATGTTTCCTATTTCTAGTTCTGTCATCAAATATCTGTGTGCTAATTATACCATTTTTGTTTTACATAGGGGAGAAAAGACTCGGAGGACACCCCTCATCCCAGGAGACCAGAGCCCCCCCCCTCTGGAAGAAGGGGAAATACCAACCCAAGAAGCTGAGCAGGAGGAAGAAGAAGATGTGGTGGAGATTGGCACCACAACAGGTGAGTGTCTGCAACCACAGGCTCAGGTAAAAGAGATGGATGTTGGCAGATTTTTGAGACCTGTTTTTTTTGTTCTTTATCTCTTTTTAGGTGATCGTGATCCAGAACGCTTTACATCTGAAAGTGCCCAGATACTGATCGGGAGATCATGGGGTGTAATCTCCAATTGCAAAACATCCAGCAACAAATCAGTGATGTTATTAAAAAAAATAATAACATCATTGATGTTTTGGGGCGAATTTAAACCCCACAAAATCACCTGTTTTATCTTACTAAAATTTTTACAATGTTTAGAAAAGCCAAATTTGGAGGATGCACACAGTGTGCCAACATATGCTATCTGCCATCACGGGAGATCAATGGACGCGTTTTGGGGGTGCAACCCCTTCCTCAATTATAAAGTAGCGTTGAGGAAGGGCTTGCTCCCCCAAAACACATCCCTTGATCCCCCCTGATGGCAGATAGCACATGTTGACATTCGTAAATTGGTGTGCATCTTCCAAATTTGGCTTTTCCAGGGGTGATTTCCCCCCATCTGAACGCTATATCAAACCCAGTTCCTAAATACTGATGTCTGATATAGCCTTCAGGTTTGACCATATGTGAACTTTGTAAGTTCAAGTTTTTTGGCTTTCTTGTTGGTTTTACACAGGCCTGTTTTATCTGAAATGGATATTTCGATTTTTGATAATGCCCCCCCCAAAAATTGTTATACAACAAACATGTTGTTTTGTTTTAAAAACCTTTGGGAAATGCACATGTGATTGTGCAGGTATAAAAAAGTGCCTTACTCAAGAATGTGTGGATTATTGTCTCAACACTACAACACTTTTGGGGTGATGTAATAGCTGTTTTATGCAAAAATGGGGGTTATTTCCTAAGGGCAAATACACTTTGCACTACAAGTGCAGGTTCAGTGCAGTTACAAGTGCATTTGTAGTGAAATGTGTTTTTGCATTTAGGAAGTACCAGCCAACACTATTCTTTATAAGGTTACCCAATCACGACATTTTCTGCACTCAACACATTTCTGTCAGGGTCAGCTCAAACAAACACAAGCAGTAAATGTCCACCAAGAATTGCTTTTGGTTGTTTTTTATTTGAAAAAGGTGTCACAGATTGTCTGGCATATTGATAGCCCCCCTACCCGCAAAGAACTCCAGGTATCGTAACCGGACATCACGGGCACTCAGGGAGGGCAAGCCAGGACGGCCGCTTTCAAGTGCCGTCATTGTTGATGTATTTGGTATTCCGGCCTCAGGCCCAACTGAGCCAGCATAGTTGGCTGAATGTTTTCTTAAAAAATTATGGAGAACACAGCACGCCAGTATAATATGGTTCAGTTTATACTCCGCCATATGGATGGGTGTCAGAAATAGTCGGAACCAGCTGGCCAGGATTCCAAATGTGTTCTCCACCACTCTTCGGGCTCTGGCCAGCCGGTAATTAAAAACCCTCTGTTCCGGGGTGAGGGTCCTCATCGGGAATGGCCGCATCAGGTGGTCCCCCAGCGCAAACGCTTCATCAGCAACGAACACAAATGGGAGACCTTCAACATTGTCCTCTGGAGGTGGCAAGTCCAAGCTGCCATTCTGGATAAGCCTGTAGAACTCCGTCTGGGCGATCACTCCACCATCGGACATCCGACCATTCTTCCCCGCGTCCACATACAAGAAGTCGTAATTAGCCGACACCACCGCCAACATCACTATACTATTAAACCCCTTGTAATTATAATAGTACGACCCCGAGTTGGGTGGTGGGACGATGTGGACGTGTTTCCCATCAATTGCCCCTCCGCAGTTAGGAAAGTCCCACCGCTGGGCAAAGTGGGAGGCCACAGTCTGCCATTCCTGTGGCGTGGAAGTAAACTGTTGAGGAAAAAACAAGAAACATTACTATTTTTTCACAGAAACATGGCAAGCAGATTAGACACAAACATTATGGGTCAACCTCCAGATAGCATTTATTAAGGGGAATTTTACAACAACAAAGTATAAGGTACACCTATCATATTCCCCCTCCCCCCCCTCTCATGGGCCATTTCTAACATTATAGGGGGGGGAACTCTTGGACAGGTAACCCTCTTCACTTCATTGAGAGATGAATGCCTAAATACAGGGTATTACTTGGAACAGCCCCTCCTTAGTTACACTATTGGCAGACCACTGGACAGGTAAGAAGTGTCATAATACAAAGATATAAATACACACTGTACACATTTGAGCACATTTGGACATTCTGCTATTACCTATCAAGATCATAATAGGATACAAAAACTTTAAACAGTACCATTGGAAAGTATACAGACAGGCCCTTGCACTACATGCTTTGGGGAATTCATCCATACATCTGACCAGTAAAGAGGTGGGTATAGTGTGTATGGGTTTGACAAAGTCAGCAGATAGATGATTGAGGATAGAGAATTGGGATCAGCTGACTTAGCAGTTGGGGGAGGGAGGGTTAAAAAAAATTTGGGGACACCACAAAAAAAAGCCTCTGGCCCTCTGCCTGAATTTAAATCAAAAATAACATTTCCAAACATTTTAGGGGGTGTTTGGGGTAAAGCACTACTATGGAGCAGATAAAATACATTGTTAAGTGACTACATGAGGTGAATATAGGCCAGGAGAACATGCTGGGGAGGTTATTGAAGGGCAAATATGTATGAAGGACCTAAAATAATAATTATATAAAAATCCAGCATGCATGAGGACAAAGGGGACATTCACAGCATATTACAATCATGGTAATTAGGGAATGAGGAAAGAAATACAATATATTATCAAACATTCAATACAATAAAATGTGATATAAAAGGATAAAAATCTTACCTTCATATACTCTTTCTGCAGGACCTGTATGATGGCAGAACAGGTCTCTGGGATAATGATCCCCAGAGCCTGGGGGGAGATGCCTGTCGAGAACTTTAAGTCCTGCAGACTTCTCCCTGTGGCCAAATACCGCAAGGTAGCGACCAGCCTCTGCTCCGGAGTGATGGCTTGCCTCATGCAGGTATCCTGCCTGCTGATATAGGGGGTCAGCGAAGCCAACAAACAGTGAAACACGGGGTCCGTCATCCTGAGAAAGTTCCTGAAATCATCAGGATTATTCTCACGGATCTCACGGAGCAAAGGCATGTGACAGAACTGGTCACGCTGAAGCAACCAATTCTTGGTCCATGAACTCCTCCCCACCCTGTTCATGGACTGGACTTGTGTCAAGGTCAGGACCCCAACACCAAGCCCCCGCACAGCACGAACTCTACGAGGAGTACGCATACGAAACATGGCTAGAAAACGGTCAGCTGCTCAGAACGAAGTAACAGAACGCACTGAAGAACAGCAAGGCCTGTGAAGAGCGACCTGAAAAACAGCAACGAGCAGGCAAGATCACACAGAAAACTCAGATACGAACTGACTGCACGCACTGAAGAGCAGATACAAACCCACACGCACAAACTGAACGTCAGAAAACGATCTGAAAGCCACGAGTCTGAAAAAGCGCGAATCGTCTCTCACCAAACTTTTACTAACACGAGATTAGCAAAAGGAGCCCAAAGGGTGCCGCGCTTGGTTCTGAACCGGTCTAGTCTCGTCGTACGTGGTGTACGTCACCGCGTTGTTGGCGATCGGAAATTCCGACAACTTTGTGCGACCGTGTGTAGGCAAAACAAGTTTGAGCCAACATCCGTCGGAAAAAATCCTAGGATTTTGTTGTCGGAATGTCCGAACAAAGTCCGACCGTGTGTACGGGGGAATTCGACATCTTTTTAACTTGACATTAGTGCTTGGCTTAAATACAGCAGCAGTACCCTAATCTACAACACCAATTTTTTAATTCAGCAGTAACGGACATAAACTGACTGGTGGGAGTAGCAGCCACAGCAGATCTAAAAGCTGTAGGAAATTGTACGCCCTCAACTTCACACAAATTAGCCAGTGGCATAATAGTTTGATTGTATAGTTTTGTCTTTAAAGTTTGAAAATATGTGATAACAGAATGCACAAATACATGACCTCCACCCCTGTATTTCCAATTCTTCCTAAAATATTTAAGACTTTAGGTATATGTTTATTAGAAATCAGTTAGCATCAGCACAGCATGTCAGCACATGAATACATACAGTAGGAAATAAATTAAAAGAGCTCCGTGATGTGAGCATTTTAATGTATCTGTTGCCAACAGACCTTTTGGGGTTTTTAGCCTCTGCCTACAGCATATGAGCCATTGTAAAATGAACATCCCTTTGTGCACCACACTCATGAAGAAACATGAATATGAAACAAAGAGCTTGGTGAGAGCAGCAACTTAATGATACTAAGAGAGACCTGCACTTAATGTGGGGACAGCATTGCTAAGTACCCAAGGTAAAAAGGCCAAAGTGTGCCCCCTTTCCATTAGTTGTGAACTAGTAGGTTGTAGGTCTTTTCCTTTTTGCACCCACTACCTGCTAAAGAATTCAAGGCAGTTGTCTCTTCTCTCTATTCCTCATGTCCCTCAGCCTGTACTCCTCCTCCTTCTAGTTCCATACTTAGCACCCTCCCCCTCCACTGCAACATCTGCTGCCTTAAATGATAAGGAGGAAAGACTGACAAGGGGTAAATTTTATCTCTCAAGAATAGAAGAGGATCATCATGGGGCCAAACTAAGTAAGGCCAAACATAGGCTTGAATAATTGTGTGTGTGATTGTGTGTGTGTTTTTATATCTGTTTGTTTGTGTATATATGTGTGCAGAGCATTTCACCCATCACATGGCACACTGCAAAGTATTTCAAGTTATCACATAACACACTGCAGAGTATCCCACCCATCCCATAACACACTGCAGAGTATTTCACCCAATCCTATGATACATTGCAGAGCATTCCATCCATCCCATGTTACTGCAGAGCATTCCACCCATCCCATGTTATTGCAGAGCATTCCATTCACCCCATAACACACTGCAGAGCATAACACTCATCCAATAACACACTGCAAAGCATTCCATACATCCCATGTTGCTGCAGAGAACCCCATCCATCCCTTGTTATTGCAGAGCATTCCATTCATCAAATGACACACTGCAGAGCATTCCACCCATTCCATGACACCCTGTAGAACATTTAACCTATCCCATGACACACTGCAATGTATTCCATCCAACCATGTTACTGCAGAGCATTCCACCCATCCCATGTTATTGCAGAGCATTCCATTCATCCCATGACATACTGCAGAGCATTCCACTCATCCCATGACACCCTGTAGAGCATTTACCTATCCCATGAAACACTGCAGTGTATTCCACCCACCCCAAAACACAATGCAGAGCATTCCACCAATCACATGACACATGCAAGGCAGTTCACCCATCCCCTGACACTGCAGAGCATTCCACCCATCCCCTGATATACTGCAGAGCATTCCATCCATCCCATGAAACACTGCAGAGCATTCCACCCATCCCATGATGCACTGCAAACCATTACAACTATCCCATGATACACTGCAAACCATTACAACTATCCCATGATACACTGAAGAGCATTCCTCCCATCTCATGACACTGCAGAGTGTTCTACCCAGTGGTGGAACTACCAGGGTCACAAAGGTTGCACTTATGACCGTGCCCTGGTGTTCCACCACTACGGGGGGGTCCAAGATGGCAGGAAAGGGGGCCAACTGCACAACATGTGAAAGGATTTCACTGTAGGGTTGTAATAAAGGGCCCCATGATGGGAGTAAAGGGGCCTGGGCTCTCAGGGAAGGGCCTTGGGACCAGTGGGTCAGGGGATTTCTTCATGTTTTTTTTGCACCGGGGCCCTGAAGGTTCTAGTTATGCCTTTTGGAAAGAGCCTTTAATGCAGTGGAATATATTTGTGATTGAAAAAGTTGCATTTTATTAACCTGGGGTTAGGGTGTGTACTGCATTTGGTGCACACATTCATTGACTATATGGTGTCAATATTTAGCCACTGGCTGGAAATGGGCCGAACGCCCCCTGGTGCCACCCCAAAGCCCAGATCACCCCCCCATGTGAATGAGCATGGGGTACATTGTACCCCTACCCATTCACCCTAAAAAAAAGGCAGTGTAGTGTTAATAAAAAAAGAGATGGGTTTGACAAGTCCTTTATTAAAAATCTTCCTCCAGTCTTCTCCCTCCTGTGTTCTTCCTCCGGTCTTCTTCCTCTGATCTTCTTTCTGCTGTCTTCTCCACTGCTGCTGTCTTCTCCACCACCATGATGTCAGAAGGGGTGGGGTCACCGGGTGATGTAAATGGGTGGTCCCGCCCCTTGCCTATATAAGAAATGTCAAAGCACAGAGTGGGCAGACAGCTGGAGGCCTCCCAGCAGACAAGAGCGTTTTTTTTTCATTTATTTTTTTTCTGGCCAGGTGAGCAATGTGATTGACAATGGTTTAACATTGAGGGACCTAATTTTTTTATTTTTTAATGAAGGATTGGTCAAAACTGTCTTGGTATTACTTTTGTACACTTTTTTGGTGAATGGGTAGGGGTACGATGTACCCGATACACAAAGATAATCTGCACACCAATATTTGCTCTTAAAAAATCTTCACCTTTATTCAAAAACTACAGTCCACAACCACAGATAAGATCAGTTGACACGTTTCAGCCTATAAGGCCTTAGTCATAACTGTACCCAATACCCATTCACATAGGGGGGCCAGGATCTGGGCCCCCTTGTTAAAGGGGGCTTCCAGATTCCAATAAGCCCCCCTGCCCACAGACCCCAACAACCACAGCTTAGGGTTGTCGGGATTAGGCCCTTGTCCCCAATAACATGGGGAGAAGGTGCTTTGGCAAACACCCACCCGCAATGTTGAAGGCATGTGGCCTGGTATGATTCAGGAGGGGGCGCTCATTCACCCCCCTTTTCCTGACCTGCCAGGCTGCATACCCGGATAAGGGTCTGGTATAGATTTTGGAGGGGACCCCACACCGTTTTTTTTTTCTATTTTTTCAATAGCCGAGTGGCAGCAATTGTAACTGCAAGTCATTTTAAATAGGATTTAACTCATTTTTTTTTCTTTACAAATGTCATTTTTGCTATAGCATATTTTATGCATGCTACAGATGTGCCACATTACAGGCACATTAAGGGGACCCCCCCCCCCAGGCACTATATTTAAAGGAATTTTTCATTTTTATTTTTGCACTTTAAGCATCCTTAAAATCTCCGCTCCTTAAAAAACTTAAAAATCACTTTTTAAAAAAAAGAATTAAAAATATTGATACATGTCCCCACGGCAGTACCCAGACCCCCCATACCCCTTTTAGGGCCATTCTCTTAAATAAACGTATACGTAAATAAGTAGATAAGCCTTCAAAATGGGCACTTTAGGCTTATTCTGTTCAGCTCCCATAAACTTCAATGGGGTTCGCCATTCGGGTTAGAACATTTCCCCTGTTTGGGAGTTCTGCTGAAAACTGAACAGAGGGGTGTTCAGCCCATCCCTAGTATAACACAAGTCAGCTTTTAATACAAAAATCAGCACCAGAGTGTAGTTATTTCACTGTAAAAATTCCCATAATATTGTAGTGAGTATGTGCAGTTTTCAAACACTTTGACTAGACCACCTTTTCAGCAGGACAAACAGTTGCCATTTTTTAATTAGGGATCAACATTCAAGTGTATTTAGTTCACTGAAAAAGTCCTTAAAATATTGTAAGCACAGATAAACAAAATAGTGATACTTTTTAGGTGCACATAAACCTTTGAGGTATGCATGTATAAAAACAAATTTCAGTCTTTTAGTTATGTAAAGCCTACAGTAGGTAGGTGCGTTAAAAACAGTAGGTGATTGAACTGTACATTCAGTAAACACTTTATTTTTAGTATGCCAAGTTGATCTGTTGTAATCCAACAGGCGAGACAGAGTTAAGTTTCCACAGTAGTCCACCAGGCAGATGAGACTTCTCGATATATTTTATGAACCAATGTCCACTTCATTAGGAGCAAATAATAGAGGTAGCATGTCTAAAGTGGTTCAAACATATTGTTATAATCAGTGATGTAATCACAGTACCATCATTATATCATACATAAAGATATGCATTCTATGGATCCAGCTCTTAACACTTACAGATCAGCCAACATTAAAACCATATGTATCCAAGAAGGTGCCTAAAAGTATGTATTTTTCTTTCTGGGGACCGTTGGGGTGTTATAACAGGGTTAGAGTACTGTTTCCATATGTCAGGGTAGGTAAGTTTGACATCTGTGGCCACCATACTGCCTTGGGGCAATATCTACTATTTCTTGACCCCAAGCTGAATGTATTTTTGGAACCCTTATTCACTCACATGGGGCAATGTAGTGTATTTTGTTTAGTCAACCACATTATATTGTCCCCTAGGTGGAGTTGTCTCTGCCTTTATTGGGGACTAAGTTCCTATACATCCATGTGTGGCATGATATCACTGCACATTGTGTCATATATTATGATATCATTATGTTGTGCTAGATCAATCTGAGTCCAAGGAATTCCAGTGGACAATCCATAGGGTCACCTGAATTGTGTGCTGTTGAGCTTACAGACCTTGAGAGGTATGCACTAGGTTTGGGAATATACTTTGAATTTCTTAAAGGTTATTTTTTGATGGACATGTTGCATGTATGTTATAAGGCTGTTGAAAAGAACCTATCATGCACCAAGACTTCCTTTTTTCCTTGCTTTATCTTTTTCCCCCATGGTCCCCAGGTCATACTTGTAGTGGCAACCCTTCCTGGACAATTATAGTTTTAATGTTGGCTGATTTGCAAGTGTTAAGAGCTGGATCTATAGAATGTATATCTTTAGGTATGATACAGTAAAATGATGGTAGTGTGATTATGATTGTATGTCTTTTAGTTTAATCAGCTGCTGTTTTTAACACGTCATCTAGGCTTTACACAATAACGGGATAAAAACATTTTTTTATATATACATGTCTTGAAAGTCTATGTTGACCTAAAAAGTATTTTGTTTATGTGTAAGCTCAGTATTTCTATTGGGACGTTGGCACACTTTGCTTTGACTCAGAAAAAGGAGTGTGCTGAGCTGTCTTAAAATATTGAAGTTAGTGCATGCACAGTCTTTTATGCATTTGTTAATGTTACTTTATCAACAGGATCCATAACAGCAAGTTTTTAATCAAAAGAAAAATGATCAATTAGTATATTTATTTGACTAAAAAAGCCCCCAAAACATTGTAGTGAATACATACACAGTCTTTAAAAAGATTTAAACAGAATGCCTAGTCTGCTTCTTTAACAAAACCCATACAAACCAGTTTTATTTAAAAAAATCAACAGATCAATGTATTTATTTTACTTTAAAAAATCCCACGAAATATTGTACCCACATTTTTACTAGGCCAGTTGTTTGATTCATAACCCACATTAGTTAGTTTAATTGAACAAATTAACATTATAGTGTCAATTTACCATTGAACCTGGTAATCCTAGTGACGTCACACCCCTTTGCTTATATTTCTGCCACAGGGACTGGGAAATTACATTCATCAATAGACAAGAGATGGGTTCAAACTAGGGATGAGCCGAACACCCCCCCTGTTCGGTTTGCATCCAGAACATGCGAACAGGGAAAAAATTTGTTTGAACACACGAACACCGTTAAAGTCTATGGGACAGAACATGAATAATCAAAAGTGCTCATTTTTAAAGCTTATATGCAATTTATTGTCATAAAAAGTGTTTGGGGACCCGGGTCCTGCCTCAGGGGACATGTATCAGTGCAAAAAAAAGTTTTAAAAACTGTTGTTTTTTTCGGGAGCAGTGATTTTAATAAAGCTTAAAGGGAAACAATAAAAGTGAAATATTCCTTTAAATTTTGTATCTGGGGGGTGTCTATAGTATGCCTGTAAAGTGGCGCTTTTTTCCCATGTTTAGAATAGTCTGACAGCAAAATGACATTTCTAAAGGAAAAAAAAAAACATTAAGTAATAGCGGTATCGGCTATAGTGAATTGTCTATGGGAGAAATCAAAAGTGCAAATTTTAAGGGTTAATATGCATGTTATTGTCATAAAAAGTGTTTGGGGACCTGGGTCCTGCCCCGGGGACATGTATCAATGCAAAAAAAGTTTAAAAAATGGCCATTTTTTCGGGAGCAGTGATTTTAATAATCCTTAATGTGAAACAATAAAAGTGTAATATTCCTTTAAATTTTGTACCTGGGGGGTGTCTATAGTATGCTTGTAAAGGGGAGCATGTTTCCCATATTTAGAACAGTCTGACAGCAAAATGTCATTTCTAAAGGAAAAAAAGTAATTTAAAACTACTTGCGGCTATAATGAATTGTCGGTCCAACAATACACATAAAAGTTCATTGATAAAAACCATGGAATTTCCCCACAGGGGAACCCAGAACCAAAATTAGAAAAAAAAATGTGTGGGGCTCCCCCTAAATTCCATACCAGGCCTTCAGGTCTGATATGGATATTAAGGGGAACACCACGCCAAAATTTTTAAAAAATGGCGTGGGGGGTCCCCCTAAATTCCATACCATAAGGTGAACTCCGTGCCAAAATTAAAAAAAAATGGCAAGGGGGTCCCCCTCAAAATAGGGTCTGGTATGGATTTTATGGGGAACCCCGCGTCAATATTTTTAAAAAAATGGCGTGGGGTCCCTGCAAAAATCCATACCAGACCCTTTTCCGAGCATGCAACCTGGCAGGCCGCAGGAAAAGAAGTGGGACGAGAGTGCACCCCCCCTCCTGAACCATACCAGGCCACATGCCCTCAACATTGGGAGGGTGCTTTGGGGTAGCCCCCCAAAGCACCTTGTCCCCATGTTGATGGGGAGAAGGGCCTCATCCCCACAACCCTTGCCTGGTGGTTGTGGGGGTCTGTGGGCCGGGGGGGCTTATCAGAATCTGGAAGCCCCTTTAACAAGATCCCAGCCCCTCCTGTGTGAATTGGTAATGGGGTACAAATGTACCCCTACCATTTCACAAAATAGTGTCAAAAAGGTTAAAAAACACAAGAGACGGTTTTTGACAAGTTCTTTATTAATTTCTTCTTCTTTCCACTTCTTCTTCCATCTTCTTTCTTCTGGTCTTTCTGCGGTGTTCTTCTTCTTCCTCCATCTTCTTCTTCTCCATCTTTTTCCCCTCCATCTTCTTCTTCCTTTGCTCTTCTCGTCCCGCATCTTCCTCCACTCTGTCCACATGATCTGTCTCAGTGGGAGTCTTCCGCCATGTGATGCTTCGGTTCTTCTGACACTTCTTATATAACGGAGGGTGGGGCCACCCGGTGACCCCGCCCTCCTCTGACGCATGGGGACTTCGGGGGGGACTTCCCTATGGAATCAGATTCTGATAAGCCCCCCGCCCGCAGACCCCCACAACCACCAGGCAAGGGTTGTGAGGATGAGGCCCTTCTCCCCATCAACACCCTCCCAATGTTGAGGGCATGTGACCTGGTACAGTTCAGGAGGGGGGGCGCTCTCTCGTCCCTTCTCTTTTCCTGCGGCCTGCCAGATTGCGTGCTCGGATAAGGGTCTGGTATAGATTTTGAGGGGAACCCCACGCCATTTTTTTTAAAAAAATTTGCCCGGGGTTCCTTTCAATATCCATACCAGACCTGAAGGGCCTGGTATGGAATTTAGGGGGACGCCCCAGTAGAAGTCTGATGAATCAGATTCCGATAAGCCCCCCGCCCGCAGACCCCCACAACCACCAGGCCAGGGTTGTGGGGATGAGGCCCTTCTCCCCATCAACACCCTCCCACTGTTGAGGGCATGTGACCTGGTACAGTTCAGGAGGGGGGCGCTCTCTTGTCCCTTCTCTTTTCCTGCGGCCTGTCAGATTGCGTGCTCGGATAAGGGTCTGGTATAGATTTTGAGGGGGACCCCACGCCATTTTTTTTTTAAAAATTTGCCCGGGGTTCCTTTCAATATCCATACCAGACCTGAAGGGCCTGGTATGGAATTTAGGGGGAGGCAACAGTAGAAGTCTGATGACGAAACGTGCGTAGGGCGGGACTCACGGATGTCTTGCAGCACCTCCAGCCAAACGAACATAAGTTTCTTTTATGCTCGTTTTTTGCCTTGCAAATGTGAGTACATTAATTTACCAGCTATAATAAAGTTTCTTATTACGGTTTTACACTATGGGCATCCCTCCTTTCTTTTATATGTAAAACGGTAAAACAACATATAAAAGCACAGACCGGGGACATCCAGGAGTGCTACACAGTGGCAAATACTGTGACTGCCTGCACCCCTGCAGGGGGAAGTGAATCCGGTGAGTGCAAGCAGAATAAGAGCACGCTGTTGAGGCACTATTAACCAGCCAGCATCTGGACAAGAAGTTTCCCATATCAATTTGTTTCCTAGAGAGGGGATTCCCTCAGAACCACTCCAAAGACTTTTTTTGCAATCAATGAAACTTTTCTTATCCAATAACACTGGTTTTAAGCACATAAGTCACTTTTTTGCATAATCTAGCACAAGTCACTTTGTTGTAATACCAGCACCTTTTTTTGCACTATTTGCACGTTGTCATTTTGCATATAGATAATGAAATATAAGACTGTGGCACTTTATTCTGAAATTTCACCCATATTACAATTAGGTAGAAATAAGAATTAACAACCTTGTATCAATCACAGATTGTGACCTAAATCATTCACGTAGTTAAGGGAACCATTATTTATTTATTCCTGGCACACACAGAAATTTTAATTTTATTTACTTTTTATTTATGGTTTTCGTCAATGTTTATTATTTACATACATCATTTAAGATTCACAGAAATTAAACACACCAAGCACCAAACAGAGTAATTGTTCACCACGTAAAAAAACATTTTTACTCCATAAGGGCAGCGCCATATCTACTCCTGCTTTCCACACACTTTCTAATACACTCCACCTAGGTGGAATTGTATTCATAGAGGCAGCAGCTCTGTATTTCAGGAACGTTTTAGCCACTGCGCGGATTTACCCCATACATTCTAAAGAGTGAAAATGACAGACAATCATAGCAACCAATAACATTATACTTAAAGAGAAAGTAAACTGCCTACCAAAAAAAAAAGAAAAAAAGGGGGCCCACAGGAGCTTTAGCCATATTGTGCTATTATGAACAGCATATTAGCACATTATGGCACACTTATGTCAGGTACACACAGGCCGAATATCATCTGAAATCCTCCGATACAGTAGAAACCACCTGACTTTCGACTCAGGTGTACAGCTGCCTGTAATTCATGACTGGATTCTGTCAAACAAGCATGCTGCATTAGTGCATTTTGCATTAGTACATATCTGCAATGGCAGTGCCCAGCTCCCCTTTGTCAATTTCTTGTCTTTTGGCCTTGAAAATAGGCAGAATTGACTTTCAAGATTCTCTTCTCATTGTTTAAATTACAGTTTGCAATTTACATATTTTACATTGGCTTTTGGGAAATGGTCCATCAAATAAAACCAGAATGATTCATTCATCCCCTGTCCTGTGTGCTTCTATTACTTTTTTTTGACTTGTGTAGGATGTACATTATAATATGTTCTAAAATAATTTAATTTAACTGCTAATGATAATGTTATTTTTTTTTCTTTACAATTAAATATATGTGTTTCCTTTAGCTTCTGTTGCATCAACATGTAATGATCCTGGAATTCCTCAAAATGGTTCCAGATACGGAGACAGCAGAGAGCCAGGAGACACCATAAGCTTTCAATGTCATCCTGGGTATCAGCTACAAGGACAAGCTACAATTACCTGTGTGCAGCTAAATAATAGATTCTTTTGGCAGCCAGACCCACCAAATTGCATAGGTATTTTTTTTATTGCACTTACTGTATATGATGTTGCTTTTTCTTGTTTTGATGTGTTCATAAAGTAAAACAAACATTGATGATCTATTATTTACAAATCAAGTCTACAATTTATAAATGCAATCAGCAGATCAATCAAAGTTTCATAATAATCTAACACAATTAAATGAAAGCGTTTGTTAACCCCCCAAAAAAACAGATCCTGTTCCCTTAAAGCATGTTATACAGCACAGTGCTTGTGCTGTGCCATTTAGCCCCCTGTGACACCTACAAAACCTGACTGATCCTGCCTGGCTATGCCCTCCCCCCATAAGCTGACCACATTGTATCATGGCTGCTGAGCCCTGACACTGTGGTCAGTTTATGTGCCTCTGTCCCTCACAGCCCTGCTTTGTCCTCCTCTGTCCTCTTCTCCGTCCTCTCCCCCCACCCCTCCCTGCCTGTCTGCTCATGTCAGCACCCACCCTCTCCACTCCTGCTGCTCCCATAATTAATAAAAAAAATGCCCCCATCCCCTCTGTAATATAACAATAAATGCCCCTGTGTCTGTGTTATATAAAAAATATGGTCATCTGTACCTATAACACAGCGGCTCTCGGTGATCGCACGACTCCTTGGCTCTCTCTCCTCTCTTCCCCTCCTCCTCGGCTGACGTTAGCAGCAGTGCTTGGCCCCACCCACTCGAGCTATTGGCCAGGACAGAGGAGACAGCTGAGGAGTCACCTGGTCACTGGGAGCCGCTGTGTTATAGGTACAGATAAACATTTTTTTTTATATAACACAGGCACAGGGGCACTTATTGTTAAATTACAGAGGGGATGGGAGCTTTTTTATGGAAGTAGGTTAACAACCACTTTAAGAATAATGCATTTGAAATCAGCCTTTATTGCACTTTAATAGTATGTATAACAGCTTTATGTTGTCATGTTAGTTTATGCAGCATATTTTGGTGGAAAAAGTTGTAAGGAAGACAAAGGGAACATTGTATCTTGTGTACCACCTGTTTGTCCGCTATCTTTCATGTTAACACTAAGGGAAAATATATGAAGTGTAACATTTGTCAAAGTGAACTCCAGCGTACACAACCATTGATAGTAAATCAATAAACATCAGGATTAAGGTCTAATTTTTATATTTTTTTTGGAGCTGAAATAAAATGAAAATAAATTAAACTAAGAAATTAACCTTGGTGTGTATTACCTACAGCCAGGTGAAGAATGATAGTAACTGAAATACACAGGACAAATATCTGTAGCAATTACATATTGATCCTTCCATTTAATTAGTGATAAATCTTTCTAATTATGCAGGTCTAAAGTGTAATCAAATGCTGTCAGTGCCCACACAGCCACTGTAGTGGCCTTGGGATTTAAAATTCTACTTGTCTCCCTCTTTCCTTTCTAGGGATTCTGGGATGGATCAGCGTGCTTCTGATCATGTGCTGGTGTTGACCAATCAAAAGTGCTATGAGCTTTCCCAGAAGCCTTAAAGGTTGAAGATGGAGAAGGGCAGAGATTTAAAATCCTTATACAGCTACACCGACTGCACGGGCACTGACAATGCATCACTCATGTGAGCTATAGCAGGGTGTGGAGAGTGTGTAGGGTGTAAGTTCACCTTTAAAATTTTTCTGAAAAAGGTGAATTAACACTTTAAATATCTGTAAAGACAACATTTTTAGAGGCGTAGAGAATGGTTAAGACCAATACCACTTATTAAGTAAGATATAAATCTGCGCGTGTATGCCTATAAGCAGCTGGACACCAGGGTCAATCAATCAAATCCCTTAAGTCAAAATATATAAAAGATGGTGCAGCGCTAAATGAACTAAACATCAAGGGATACTATAAACGGTTAAATGAGAGGATACACATACAACATAAGATAACCTTATAATAGATGTTAAAACAAAACTTTTTTTAAAAACTATATATCAAAGTCCAGAAAAGTCCATGAAAAATCCAAAAAATCTTAAGAGATTCCACCAAGTGAACGTGATATCATGCTGGTATAGGTGATTCATGTGCCCTTCACCGATATCTGAAATAGCCTCTCACCTGACGACCAGGACCCTTTAATTACAGAGGGTCATGTAAGCCTTCCCTTACAGGTCATATAAATGGATGGTATTCAGAATCAGGAACCAAGAGCTCCGTCACACACCGGGTGGGATAATTCAGGAAGTTCCAATGAAAAACCCCCACAAGCTACAACGTCTTGTAAAACCCTCTTGATGGCATCACTCCAGAGAGTGGAATCTCTTAAGATTTTTTGGATTTTTCATGGACTTTTCTGGACTTTGATATATAGTTTTTAAAAAAACGTTTTGTTTTAACATCTATTATAAGGTTATCTTATGTTGTATGTGTATCCTCTCATTTAACCGTTTATAGTATCCCTTGATGTTTAGTTCATTTAGCGCTGCACCATCTTTTATACAATACCACTTATTATTTGCCATCTGAACCATATTGGGTAGCTTTCCCTTCACTTTCTGAACGTGGGGGAGATTTTCTATTAGACAGTTGTAACAGTTATGGTTGTGCCCATTGGAAGATACCCCCCCTTTTCTTGTTCTGTTTTTTTTTGTTGTTTTTTTTATTAACAAGACAAACAGAAAAAGTACATATTCCTTGTGGGGACACAGATGGCAGTAAACATCAGAACAGAAATTCTAACCTTTTATCACTCTTCCAAAAACGAAAAATAATTTAGATACACTTTATGGGAATAAGTTCAAGATAGTATGTGGCATATGTATCAAGATTGCATGTGGAAAATTACTGTATATTTAAATTAAAGTAAGAATCTGGGGTCTTGAGCCCCTCTTCTCCCCAGTTTTTTGTATCTTCAAGGAATATCAGGGGTCATATGTCCCCATTATTGTTCCTGGCTCAGTTCCCATCCATGTAAGAAATTTGGGTGTTAACAATCACATAATGGTGTTCGCACTCCTTGAGCTGCATTCTTTATAATATAAGAAGTTTGAAGGCCCTCATAATGTGCACAGCAAGTTTAAAGGTCTAGTAATTTATTTGAATAAATCTCAGCTCAGGTGTCCTTAAAGAAACCAGAAGCTATACCAAACTTTAAAACAACAATTTTTGGGTAAAGTAAGCATTTAAACATTAATTAAAATGTTATTTCCTTATTCAATAAATGTTGCAAGGAGAAAATTCTTCACTTTTAACGATGTAACCCATTAACAATAATTTAAATTTACTGTGCTGAAGTTATCCCAGAACATCACTGGTTCTGATTAGTTGTTATTGTTTACTGCACTTGTGAATGAATGCTGTTTATTGAATTTCATGGAAGAATTGTTGTGTACAGATTATCATCTGATTGATTTTTGTTTCTTCATGTCTTGTTGTAACAGCTGCTTGTGGTGGAAACTTGACAGGCCCAGCAGGAGTAATTTTGTCACCTAACTTCCCTCAGCCTTACCCTTCTGGAAAAGAGTGTGACTGGAGAATAAAAGTAAATCCAGACTTTGTCATTGCCTTGATATTCAAAAGGTACACATTATAGAGAACAAAGCTATGTAGCAGGTTCTTGAATGTCAAATCTAAAAATTACATAATTTGTCACTTCATTGGGCTCCTAATTACATTTACAAACCAAGCCCTAGAGCATACATTTCGTACCTACACCACAAACATGGACATGTGGCAGAATAACAAACACATTATTTAGCTTTCTAGCAATGCTCAAGTGCCAAATGTAAACATTATGCAGAACTAGCCAGATGCATCAAATGCTGATAGAAAATCACAAAATAATTGTCTAAAAGAATGCTTTAGCTATAGCTGTCAAAAACCAAGCTTATTTGTAGCTTGAGTTTTAGTCCAAATATAATCATTTTTATTATATATATATATATAGATATATAGATATATATATATATCTATATATCTATAGATATATAGATATATAGATATATATACAGTATATGTATATAATTTGCACATCTTCCATTTGCATAGAAGATATGCAATAAATAGGCAAGACCCACCCTGCACTTTTATTAAGCTTTATTAAACTGGTCAACAATCAAATAATTATTCTAGTCTAGATTGTCGTATTGTTTTCATTTTGAGAGTGGTAAGGAAATCCATTTTAAATGAAAGTAAACCAAACAGATGGTAATATTTAAGTTATCGTTTTTGTTTGCAAACTTAGTACAGAGAGCAGTGTTATGAGTATACACACCATAACCAATTGAATTACACATAACCACTTGCCGACCACCCACAGTACTTTTACTACCCACAGTACATTTTATATACTGTACTCTCTCTCTCTCTTTCTCTCTCTCCCTCTCTCTAAAAAAAAAAAAGAAAGCCAGCCCGCATGTTATTTCTTTGCATGGGGTGACAGCATGGGTACAGTGCTATTGAGAGGGCAATGAGTGTACCTGAAGTCATTGGAAACCAGTATATAGCCTCACTAGAAGTGCCCGGGATCCTTTGTACTGTATTTCTGGCCTACAAAGAATTTAGAGGCTTCCTTTTCAGTTGGATAATAGGGGGAATACAGTATTTCATTAGACTTTACTCTAAAGTAATTAACTGTATTGTGTTGTATTCATGCTCCTTCTATCATATTGGCTTGTGCAGGGCACATATACCTATGAGTTGAGTAAAATGGTAAGTTTGTGTTATCCAGTACTTACAGGAGTATATAGTCACATTAGTGCCCTGGGCATGTTATTTTTTCACTTTGTGGAATATGATGATTGGTATTATCTAAAATGCTGTGGAAACCAAATTGTCATTAGTACAACTAGTATAAACTTCCACCTGGGAAATGTGAGAGATTTTACAGAGGGGTTTGTATTTATAAGCAATTCATAAATGTACAGGGCAGAAGGTGAATAGGTAAAAAAGTTACTTTGTTCACTAGGTCACAATTCTTGGATTTGAAATTGTGTTTAGAGGTTTGTAAAGCAGATATGGTTCAGTATGTAAATAGAATGTGATTTCTTCTGACCATTAAACTGAAGTCTGAAGATTAAAGCAGCTGTATACTTATTTTTTAAACTTTTACCTACAGGTAAGCCTATAATAAGGCTTACCTGTAGGTAAAAAAAAATCTCCTAAGCCTGTACGGTTTAGGAGATATTCCCCTCGCAAAGAGCCACTGACTGCAGCGGTGCATGCGCACAGGGGATTCTCAGCTGAAAGCCCGGCAGACGCCGGACCTTCCAGGAAAGAAGACTCCCACGCATGCGCGGGAGTGACAACATCGCAACTCCAGCCACTCATAGCACCGGAGCCGCGATACCCAGAAGACACGCTGAGGGGAAATGTCAGCTCCCTCGGCGTGGACCGGGTGAGATGCCGGTGCCTCGTTCTAAGGTAAGTATCTCATAATGAGCTAGTATGCTGTGCATACTAGCTCATTATGCCTTTTCCCTTACAGGTGTAGGGAAAAAAAAAAGTCAGCGGGTTTACTACCGCTTTAAGCTGGACTGTAAAGCAGGGTATTCACACTGCATTTTATTTTGTTCAACCAGCAGGCTGAGCAAAAAAAAAAAAAAAACCCTCACAGATGTCCACATCAATACAAGCGATGTTAATGCAGAGATCTTTCCCACTGTGTCTTTGTATTCTGACAGGAGGGACAAGCGTCGATCGAATGCTGGTTTTCCAGTATGACCATTCGACAGAGGTGAATCATAGAACAGACAGCAGTACACACAGACTGAAATTCGTCTGGCTCCTGCTGAACTGGCCACATTTCAGTACATGTATACCCTGCTTAAGTATCACAAATTCTTAAGATGAAATACTTATATATTGGGAAATAAAAAAAAATGTTTGGGACTTTTTATAAGATATACAAAATAGGATTTGCTACAAGTTGGAAAATACTTAACATTTAAAACTTTAATGCTTTAATGTAAAAAAGAAATTGTAAGACTTGTCAAATCCGGACTATTACTTATTGGTAACCAATGCAGACGAGCAAAGAAAGTAATTGGTTAATATCTGAAACATAATAAAGCATATATAAAAGTAGGCTCTTTTCTATGCAAGGGGCTACAATTACATTAAATGGGTATATTTTAGCAAATTAACTGCTGCTAGGTAGTGAGGAGGAAGACCAGTGAACATCTATTCTCTTGTCTCCCCTTCCTACTAAAAACCCAGAAGTGAAGTAAAATGGCAGTTCTGGGTCTGGCTGTCTATTTTATTTATTTATTTATTTATTATTATTTATTTCAGGTACTTATATAGCGCCATCAATTTACTCAGCGCTTTATATATACATTGTACATTCGCATCAGTCCCTACCCTCAAGGAGCTTACAATCTAAGGTCCCTATCTCACATTCATACATACTAGGGACAATTTTAGACAGGATCCAATTAACCTACCAGCATGTCTTTGGAGTGTGGGAGTACCCGGAGGAAACCCACGCAGGCACAGGGAGAACATGCAAACTCCAGGCAGGTAGTGTTGTGGTTGGGATTTCGAACCAGCGACCTTTCTTACTGCTAGGCGAAAGTGCTACCCACTACACCACTGTGCTGCCCGTCTATTTCTTCAGCCGCTGTGGACTGAGAAGAAGCTAATGATGTGTCATCTGAAAAATTCAATCTTAAGGCTTGATATGTCAGGTTTCTCTTTCCTCAGCACAATCTATTCATTTATACTTTACACAAAACTGGATAATATATTGCATTTGTGTACCCAGAAATAACTTTGGTGTATTTTTTAATAAAAGGTTGTGCTTCATAAACCATTGCGCTAATACCTTGTTTTATAAAAATTGGCACTGCTACCATTTTATTCTTCAGGGTATCTGCTTTCAGAAAATATGTCATATTTTGGGGGTTTAAGTAATCTTAATCTTTGGGGGCCTAAAATAATTTTTTAAACATATGTGCAAAAACACAAGAACAGCTCTGGCAGTGAAAGGGATAATGTAGGGACTGTAGGCAATTGTTTCTTAAAGTAGATATAAACCCCTCACTAAATATATTTTAAGTAGCAAAATGCTGTGTATTATGGGAAATGTAGGAGTGGGAATAAGAAAAAACAGAAAAAACAAGATTTTTGAATACAGCTTACCTGTAAAATCCTTTTCTTGAGAGTACATCACGGGACACAGAGCCTTCATTACATAGTGGGCTAGATAGGCACCTTCAGTGATTGGACACTGGTTAACCCCAATTAAGGAGAATTCCTCCCCTATACAACCCCTCCCACAAGGGGAGCACCTCAGTTTTGTAGCAAAGCAATAGGTAACCACGTAAAACCCATAGAAGGGCGGGAGCTCTGTGTCCCATGATGTACTCTCAAGAAAAGGATTTTACAGGTAAGCTGTATTAAAAAATCCTGTTTTCATACATCACGGGACACAGAGCCTTCATTACATAGTGGGATGTCCCAAAGCAATGCTCATTTGAGGGGAGGGAGACACAGATCAGAAACATAGACCGCAAACAGACCAAAGGAACTAAACTGCAGCCTGCAGTACACTGAGCCCGGCATCCTCTTGCCCTCTTACATCTACCAGATAGAATCTGGTGAATGTATGGACTGAAGACCAAGTCGCAGCCTTACAGATCTGAGCCATGGAGGCCTGGTGATGCACTGCCCAAGAAGCACTAACAGCCCTAGTTGAGTGCGCTTTCACATGAAAAGGGGGAGTCTTCCTCTTTATACCATAAGCCTGAAAAATAACCTGTCTAATCCATCTAGAAAGAGTGGATTTTGATGCTGCCTGGCCTTTTTTAGAGCCCTCTGGCAGGATGAACAAACAATCAGTTTTCCGTATCTGAGCGGTTGCCTGCAGATACCACATCAAGAGTGTGCAAAGATTCTTCTTCCATGGACTGCGGATCTGGAAAAAGGGATGGTAGGATCACATCTTGATTCAAATGGAATCCTGAAACCACCTTGGGTAGGAAGGACCGATGAGGAGGCATAACTACTCTGTCCTTGTGAATAATCAAATATGGCTCTTTGCAAGAAAAAGCTGCCAACTCTGATACTCTCCTAGCAGAGGATAGGGCTATCAAGAGGACTAATTTTTTAGTCAAAAATGCAAAAGGAGCATGGTGCAATGGTTCAAAGGGTTGTCCCTGTAAAGCAGACAACACCAAATTCAGATCCCATGGGCATACTGGAGGTTTGACTGGCGGATTCAATCGCAGTGCCCCCTGAACAAAGGCCCGGACAAGGGAATGTGAAGCAATTGGCTTCTGAAAAAATACTGTCAAAGCCGAAATTTGGACTTTGATCGTGCTCAAGGCCAATTTCATCTCTAGGCCTGACTGGAGAAAGGTCAAGATCCTGCTAATGACACACTTTCTAGGATGCCATCCCCAGGGTTCACACCAGGAAACATATGCCTTCCAGATTTTGTAGTAAATAAGCCTGGAGGCTGGCTTTCTGGCATTGACCTTTCTGGCATTTTCTTTGTGGAAAGAACTGACTCCGAGAGCCCACAATCCTTTAAAATGTGGGTCTCAGCAGCCAAACCATCAAATTTAGACTTCGCAAAGCAGGGTGGTAAATTGGACCCTGTGAGAGTAGATCTGGCCGGTGTGGGAGGACCCAAGGCCTGCCCACTGCCATCTTTACGATCTTTGCATACCAAGGTCTTCTGGGCCAAGCCGGGGCTACCAAAAGGACCGACTTTGCTTCCCTTCTGACTCTCCCCAGGAACCGCGGAAGAAGCAGATTTGGAGGGAAGGCATAGATTAGATTGTACTGATCCCATGGAATTGTCAGAGCATCTGACCCCTGAGCAAGTACATCCTTTGTTCTTGACACAAATTTGTCTAGTTTCTTGTTGAATCTGGACTCGAACAGATCTACATCCGGGGTACCCCACTTGTGACATATGATCTGAAATATGTCGGGGTGTAGAGACCATTCTCCTGGGCATAGTTGCTGGTGGCTTAAAAAGTCTGCTTGCCAATTTTCCACCCCTGGGATGAATACCACAGATAGGCAGGGAACATGGCTTTCTGCCCATGCAAGAATGCGATTCACCTCCTTTTGGGCATCCAGACTTCTGGTGCCACCTTGGTGATTGATGTAAGCCACTGTCGTGGCATTGTTGGACTGTATCCGATTAGGATGACCTTGTAGCCTGTAGGACCAGTCCATGAGGGCTAAGTAAATTGCTCGAATTTCTAGAATATTGATGGTCAAGCGCATTTCAGTTGCGGACCATCTTCCCTGCATGCATGCTTCTTCCAGAACTGCTCCCCAGCCTGTCAGACTGGCATCTGTGGTTACGATTTTCCATGGTAGTGGAAGAAAGGCTTTGCCTTTCAAAAGATTTCTTGTTCGTAACCACCAATTGAGGCTTTTGCGTATCCTTGGGGATAGATAGGCACATAGGAAGATTCAAGAAGATTCAAGATCCAAGGCATGAGGCTTCTTGTTCCAAGCCGCGAGGATGCTTTTCTGCAGAGGCCTTAAGTGAAACTGGGCAAATGGAACAGCCTCGAAAGAGGCGACCATCCTTCCTAACAGTCTCATACATAGCCGAATGGAGGGATTCCTTTTGCTTAACACTAGGCAGACTAGAGCTTTTATGGCCTTGACCTTTGGCTCTGGTAGAAACACTCTGCCTTGAGCGGTGTCTATGATCATGCCCAGATATTGCAACCTTGTTGAAGGTTGCAAGGAAGACTTTTCTAGGTTGATTATCCAACCTAGGCTTTCCAAATGTTTTACTGTCTTGAAGACAGCGTGGTTCAAGTGCATTATTGATTGCTCTATGAGTAGCAAATCGTCTAGATAAGCTACCATGGTTATGCCCTGAGCTCTTAGATTTGCTAAGAAAGGGTCTAGAATTTTTGTAAAAACTCGAGGAGCTGTAGCGAGACCGAAAGGAAGGGCCACAAATTGAAAATGGCATTGGTCTACAGCAAACCTTAGATATTTTTGGTGAGCAGGAAATATCGACACATGAAGATATGCATCCCTGATATCTATTGATGCCATAAATTCTCCCCCTTGAAGGGTGGAGACCACTGAACGGATTGACTGCATTCGGAATGATCGAATATGCAGAAACTGATTCAGATCTTTTAGATCTAGGATGGGTCTGACATCCCCATTTGGTTTTAGAACGGTGAAGAGATTCGAAAAGAACCCTGATCTTTTGGGTCACCCCCTGGGATAGTAAACGATCTAAGGCCAGAAGTAGCAGTTTTCGCTTTACTGGATATTTGGAAACCCTTGACCTTAGGAAACGAGCTGGTGGAAGCTCCTGGAACTCTATCTTGTAGCCCAGAGATACTGAAGAGACTACCCATTTGTCTTGAACCTCTTCCCTCCAGGCTCCTGAAAACAGTAGGAGCGAGTGGGGGCGCCCCTTTATAGGGATGCTTTGGGGCTCTGCTTGGCAGACTTTTGTGCCCAAGTCTTTTTCTGCCCTTGGGCGTGACCTTGGGCCTTTCCTCTAAAAGTAGATTGGGAAGGTTGTCACACTGCTTAGAGCCTGATGCTCCAGGGGAAGGAGAAAGAGAACGCTGATAGATGTTTACTCTTTTTGACTGGTAGGAGTGTAGATTTACCACCTGTAATTTTTTGGATGAATTTATCTAGGTCATCCCCAAATAGGTGTTCCCCTTTGAATGGGAAGCCCGTTAAGTATTTTTTGCATGAAAGCTCCTCTGCCCAATTTTTAAGCCAAAGGGACCTGCGCATGTGTACCAACAGGAGAGACAAACGAGATGCCTGCTGGGCAGAATCCAGAATGGCATCAATCATAAAACACAGCACCTGTGGAAGGTCTGCATAGTTCTCTACTTCCTCACTGGGAAGGAGACTAAGCATCTGCTTAACCTGTTCCTTGAGGAATTGACACAAACCCACAGTTGCGACTGTAGATTGGACTACAGCGCCAGCCATGGAAAAAGAGGTTTTTAATAAGGTTTCCAGCTTCTTATCAGTAGGATCCTTAAACACCTGAGCATTGTCCAGAGGACAGGTCAGGTTTTTGTTCACACAAGAGACAGCCACATCTATGCATGGTACCTCCCACTTCTTGGCGAAGCTTTCTTCCAAAGGATAAAGCATAGAAAACCTTTTAGGAGGAGAAAACAGTTTTTCGGGATGTCCCCAGTCCTCATACAACAATTTATCCATTAAAGAATGAATTGGAAAGGAAAAATCAGTCTGTGGGATCTTTCTGACCCCCAAGGAGGAAACAGAGGATGTGGCGGCTTCAGCAGAGGGCATTCTGAATGTGGAAAGCACCAACTTAGTGTAATACTGGACCTGCCTCTTGAGTGCCTGAGAGGAGGAAACTCTCTCCTCTTCCTCTGAATCCTCTGACTGCTCTTGATTCCTATCTCCAGATAGGGATCTCTCCTCATTGTCAGAACAATCATCTGAAAGAGAAAGTGCAGCAGAGGGAGTGGATCTACCCCTTTTCCTGCTATTTTTAAAGGAAGCTGAAATAAAATTCATAATCCTTCCCTCAAAACCCTCCAATGTAGCCTTAAGGGAATCCTCTGTGACATAGGCTGGGGCTGCAACATTGGGAGAGGCTGCAAAACCTGACAGGGGCACTGACTCATCCTGTGAGGCTGGCTCCAGTCTTGCAGGGGGGATGGTAATCTACAGGCATCTTTAGGACCCCTAGACGTAGGCGGTGACTTCCTCATGCCTTTGCTACCTCCCCCTGAGACCCTCTTATGAGGAAGCATAGTCCAAAGCTACAAAGCAGAGGTACTAGTACATATGCAATCACTGTTGTGCTAAAAGTCTTACAATACACAATACACATGTATGCTTAATACTGCACAACCTGATGCCGAGTAGGTGTCTTAGGTGAGCCTGGATCCGACCACTTAGGATGCTTACTGCCCACACTCTGTGTCCACCTGTTTACAGAGCTCTGACACTCTGGGCTTTAAATTATCCACCTGGCGCCTGCACACTGGAGCGCCATGCACGCCACGCATGCATGGCGCCACAACCACTCCCCCCCTCTGTTCTCCACTTGGAGCTGTAAAAGCGCCCCCCCTGCACCCACACGTAGGACCGTCATGGCAGTGGCGAGAATGGCGGGGGGAAGAGGACCATCGTGGAGCGCCCGCTGGACCTTCAGACTACATGAGACCCACTTGTATTTCATCACCTGTGGCAGAGCTTGCAGCGGAGGAGGTGAGCGGTCTGGAGACTGGCCTCACTGAGTGTGTATCCTGGAAAGGCACATAAGTAAACACCAGGTTGCTCTTTACTCCTTCTAGTGGCGGACCCAGGTAAGACATGCATCTACTCTCTGAAGAAATCCATAATTTTCCAGCCTTCACCCATCACGACGGGTAGCATTGTGCCAACCTTCAGGCTATATTGGGTTAATACTCAGAGAAACCTCTTACATGGACCTGTAAAAGACTCTGACAGAACTTTCGTGCCCCTGTTTAAATAGTACACCAAGCCTGGTTTCTCAGAGCCCAATCCTCCAAGGAGAGACTTACAGGCAAAACCTTGTTTGTACGGATGACGAGGCCCCCGGTACCATGCCATCTTGGGAGTCAAAAATATCGGCCCGAGATATGGATGCAGGCAGCATAGCCCTTTAAGCCCCCACAGGGACCTGACTAGAGCTTTCTTCACAGCACATGTTTTACGTGACCAACCACCTTAGACACTGCAAAAAAAACAGTTCAGGTGTACTGATTATGCAAAAAGTTCAAGGAACAAGAGCACATACCATGAGCAGGTCTAAGCAGAGCAGGTCAACTGGGACTTGTAGTTCACCACTGCAGATGAAAGTTGATGTTGGCTGGTGCTTGTAGTTCACCGCTGCAGACTAAGGTAGAGGTTGGCAGGTGCTTGTAGTTCACCGCTGCAGATGAAGGTAGAGATTGGCTGGGCAGCCAAGTAGTAATGCCTTGTGGGAGGGGTTATATAGGGGAGGAATTCTCCTTAATTGGGGTTAACCAGTGTCCAATCACCGAAGGTGCCTATCTAACCCACTATGTAATGAAGGCTCTGTGTCCCGTGATGTATGATCAAGAAATAATATTTTTTATTGCAGGAGTTTTACCTTTTGCAGTGCAAATAGTATAAAAAAGGAAAGGAAATACAAACAAGAATAAAAACATCTAAACACTCACAAGAATGTTTCTTTCTTCATTTAGGGAAATAGACTATTTCTGTTTGACACACAGTTGACACTTAATGGCACAGTACAGAATAAAGTAAATACTACTGGTGGCATTGATAAGTATCTTCTATGAGAATTATATGGAACAACAGTGTTGAAGACACAGTTAAATGACAGGAAAATAAATAATTTTTAACACAAATAAGTGTTTGTGTGGTTACAGCAGTTATATTATACAGTATATATTATGCATGAAATAATAGTTAAAGGGACTTCTCATGTTTGTAGGACAGGAAATTGTCCATGGACCTAGAGCTTTCAAAGGATTATTTATTGTAATAATCATCGACAGATCTGGAGAGGACAACTAATTGTTCTTCAATTTATATACTAATAATACTAATATAATATAATAAATATGAATCTTAGAAAGTATCATTTTATTGCAAGGGTATTTGATGCGTGGAAAAGACTTCCAGGCTTGTTTAGATATTATTTTTCACTTTTTCACTGATCAGAATGAAATTAAAATGAGATTTCCAGGGTTGCAAAGTGGGTTGGCTAGGGGAACATCACCTTTGTGCAATTAAGAAATTATTATATTTATAGAATAAAAGTTTTGTGAGTCTTGTTGGGATTTTGCTTTCATGGAAAATAGATGACTCATAGCTTTGTCAAAATAGCTTTGTTGGGAGAAGAACCATTTATTTTCAGCCTTGGTTAAGAGCAGAGAACTATTCAACTGCTGAGCGTTATTCCATATACTCAGCTTATTAGAATTAGGATTAGCAGGATACTGTTCCTCCTTCCTGCATTAGTGATATCTCCCACTAGAGTTACATTTTATGGTTGGAATTTCCTTAATTATTAGACCCCATATATACCCTTTCAACAAATGCCATACCATAAATCTGCAGGTTGAATTAATATTTCTTTCTAGGAAGTCGGACATATTCTGGGAAAAGTCATCTGGCTCCAGGAGCAATTCTAGCCAAAGGGGATTAGCACACCAAGCTGAGTAGTCTGAAAGATCTGTTGGAGGGATATTGGAAGGATGCAATAGATGGCAGAAGCATTTTTTTTTACCACGGCCAAATCAATATATGACAGTGATGAGTGGATATTGAGTAATAGTATAATTGTTTACTATTAGGATGCTGATCCCTCCACAAGTCTCCCAACCATATTTCAGAGATATATGAATGATGATATGTTTGAGAAATGGAGTGTAGTCTTGAGGACTAGCTTGCATAAAAATATCATTGTAGTCTCCCACGGCACCATGAAATTAGACCAAGATACTAAAATTTGTGCCTACATGTTTTAGGATTTCAAAGGAGACAGACAAAGGGATTTATGTATTAGCAAGATTGCAATGAAAATTAGACAGAATATAACTCAAGAATACTGTATACTATATGTATACTGTATACTGTACATAGGCGTGCACAGCCTATTGCATTAGGGTTTGTACCCAAAGCTCAAACAAACATGACACAAAATTATACATATATATATACACTGAGCAAAATTATAAACGCAACACTTTTGTGTTTGCCCCTATTTATAATGAGCTGAACTTAAAGATCTATGACTTTTTCTATGAATACAAAAGGCCTATTTCACTCAAATATTGTTCACAAATCTGACTGTTAGTGAGCACTTTTCCTTTGCCGGGATAATCCATCCACCTCACAGGTGTGGCATATCAAGATGCTGATTGGACAGCATGATTATTGCACAGGTGTGCCTTAGGATGGCCAAAATAAAAGGCCACTCTAAAATGTGCAGTTTTATCACACAGCACAATGCCACAGATGTCGCAAGTTTTGAGGGGGCGTGCAATTGGCATGCTGACTGCAGGAATGTCCACGAGAGCTGTTGCCCTTGAATTGAATGTTCATTTCTCTACCATAAGCCATCTCCAAAGGTGTTTCAGAGAATTTGGCAGTACATCCAACTGGCCTCACAACAGCAGACCACGTGTAACCACATCAGCTCAGGACCTCCACATCCAGCATCTTCACCTCCAAGAACTGTCAGAAACTGTCTCAGGGAAACTCATCTGCATGTTCGTCGTCCTCATCCGGGTCTCGACCTGACTGCAGTTCATCATTGTAACTGACTTGAGTGGGCAAATACTCACATGCAATGGCATCTGGCACTTTGGAGAGGTGTTCTCTTAACAGATTAATCCCATTTTTCACTGTACAGGGCAGATGGCATCCTGTGGGTGAGCAGTTTGCTGATGTCAACTTTGTGGATTGAGTGGCCCATGGTGGCAGTGGGGTTATAGTATGGGCAGGCATATGCTATGGACAACAAACACAGGTGCATTTTATTTATGGCATTTTGAATGCGCAGAGATACTGTGACGAGATCCTGAGGCCCATTGTTGTGTCATTCATCCACGACTAGGGATGAGCCAAACACCCCCCTTTTCGGTTCGCACCAGAACTTGCGAACAGGCAAAAAATTTGTTTGAACACGCGAACACCATTAAAGTCTATGGGACACGAACATGATTAAACAAAAGTGCTAATTTTAAAGGCTTATATGCAAGTTATTTTCATAAAAAGTGTTTGGGGACCTGAGTCCTGCCCCAGGGGACATGGATCAATGCAAAAAAAAAGTTTTAAAAATGGCCGTTTTTTTCGGGAGCAGTGATTTTAATAATGCTTAAAGTGAAACAATAAAAGTGTAATATCCCTTTAAATTTCATCCCTGGGGGGAGTCTATAGTATGCCTGTAAAGGGGCACATGTTTCCCGTTTTTAGAACAGTCTAACAGCAAAATGACATTTTAAAGGAAAAAAAGTAATTTAAAACTACTCGCGGCTATTAATGAATTGCCGGTCCGACAATACACATAAAAGTTCATTGATAAAAACAGCATGGTAATTCCCTACAGGGGAACCCTGAACCAAAATTAAAAAAAAAAATGACGTGGGGGTCCCCCTAAATTCCATACCAGGCCCTTCAGGTCTGGTATGGATATTAAGGGGAACCCCGTCCAAATTTTTTTTTTTAAATGGCGTGGGGTCCCAGCAAAAATCCATACCAGACCCTTATCTGAGCACGCAACCTGGCAGGCTGCCGGAAAAGAGGGGGGATGAGAGAGCACCCCCCCTCCTGAACCGTACCAAGCCACATGCCCTCAACATTGAGTAGCTCCCCAAAACACCTTGTTCCCATGTTGATGAGGACAAGGGCCTCATCCCCACAACCCTTGGCCGGTGGTTGTGGGGGTCTGCGGGCAGGGGGCTTATCGGAATCTGAAAGCCCTCTTTAACAAGGGGACCCCCAGATCCGGGCCCTCCACCCCTGTGTGAAATGGTAAGGGGTACAAAAGTACCCCTACCATTTCACAAAAAAACTGTCAAAAGTGTTAAAAATGACAAGAGACAGTTTTTGACACTTCCTTTATTTAAATGCTTCTTCTTTCTTCTTTCTTCTATCCATCTTCTTCTCCTCGGGCCGCTCCGCATCCATGATGGCATGGAGGGAGGCTCCCGCCGCATGACGCTTCTCTCTTCATCTTTTTCTCTTCATCTTTTTCTCTTCATCTTCTTCTCTTCATCTTCTTGTCTTCATCTTCTTTTTGGGCCATTCCACATCCATGATGGCATGGAGGAAGGCTCCCGCTGTGTGACGCTTCTCCTCTTCTCACGGTTCTTAAATAATGGGGGCGCGGGGCCACCCGGTGACCCCACTCCCCTCTGATGCACAGGGACTTGACGGGACTTCCCTGTGGCATTCCCCGTGACGTCAGAGTGGGCAGGGTCACCCGTTACATAACCCCGCCCCTTCTGACATCACAGGGAATGCCACAGGGAAGTCCCGTCAAGTCCCCATGCATCAGAGGGGGGTGGGGGTCACCGGGTGGCTCCGCCCCCTGTTATTTAAGAACCGTCAGAAGAGGAGAAGCATCACACAGCGGGAGCCTCCCTCCATGCCATCATGAATGCAGAGCGGCCCGAAAATAAGGTGAAGACAAGAAGATGAAGAGAAGAAGATGAAGAGAAAAAGATGAAGAGAAAAAGATGAAGAGAGAAGCGTCACACAGCGGGAGCCTCCCTCTATGCCATCATGGATGCGGAGCGGCCTGAGGAGAAGAAGGGAAGAAGACGCCGACGCCACGGAGGAAGATGCCGGATGAGAACACCGGAGGAAGAACCAGAAGAACCAGAAGAAGAAGAATATGGAGGAAGAAACTGAAGGAAGATAGAAGAAAGAAGAAAGAAGATAGAAGAAAGAAGAAGCATTTAAATAAAGGAATTGTCAAAAACCGTCTCTTGTTATTTTTAACATTTTTGACAGTTTTTTTGTGAAATGATAGGGGTACTTTTGTACCCCCTTACCATTTCACATGGGGGGGAGGGCCGGGATCTGGGGGTCTTGTTAAAGGGGGCTTCCAGATTCTGATAAGCCCCCCGCCCGCAGACCCCCACAACCACCGGCCAAGGGTTGTGGGGATGAGGCCCTTGTCCCCATCAACATGGGGACAAGGTGTTTTGGGAGGCTATCCCAAAGAACCCTCCCAATGTTGAGGGCATGTGGCCTGGTACGGTTCAGGAGGGGGGGCGCTCTCTCGTCTCCCCCTCTTTTCCTGCGGCCTGCCAGGTTAGTGCTTGGATAAGGGTCTGGTATGGATTCTTGGGGGGGCCCCACAACGTTTTTTTTATTTTGGCACGGGGTTCCCCTTAAAATCCATACCAGATTTCAGGTCTGGTATAGATTTTGAGGGGGACCCCACGCCAATTTTTTTTTTTAATTTTGTCCGGGGTTCCCCTTAATATCCATACCAGACATGAAAGGGCCTGGTATGGAATTTAGGGGGACCCCCACGTATTTTTTTTTTTTTTTATTTCGGTTCGGGGTTCCCCTGTGGGGAATTCCCATGCCGTTTTTATCAATGAACTTTTATGTGTATTGTCGGACCGGCAATTCCGCGAGTAGTTTTAAATGACTTTTTTCCTTTGAAATGTCATTTTGCTGTCAGACTGTTCTAAACACGGGAAACATGCGCCCCTTTACAGGCATACTATAGACACCCCCCCAGGTATGAAATTTAAAGCGATATTACACTTTTATTGTTTCACTTTAAGCATTATTAAAATCACTGCTCCCGAAAAAACGGCCGTTTTAAAAATTTTTTTTTGCATTGATCCATGTCCCCTGGGGCAGGACCCAGGTCCCCAAACACTTTTTATGACAATACCATGAATATAAGCCTTTAAAATTAGCACTTTTGATTTCTCCCATAGACTTTTAAAGGGTGTTCCACGGCATTCGAATTTGCCGCGAACACCCCAAATTGTTCACTATTCAGCGAGCTGGCGAACAGCCGATGTTCGATTCGAACATGAGTTCGACTCGAAGCACATCCCTATCCATGACCATCACCTCATGTTGCAGCATGATAATGCACAGTAAAAGATATAAAATGCAGCGATTTGGGAACACAAACTCCCCTGGGATATTTATTCAATAAAAAAAAAAAAGATAAAAAATGTACAGATCATCTATCATGATGCGTACATAAAGTGATCACAGAAGATAAAAAGAACATCGTGGTATGAAAAGCACAACAGGCTATGATCCTGACATGTTTCGTACACATCGTGATTGATGGTCTGTACGTTTTTTATCTTTGTTTTGTTTTATTGAATAAATATTTTTTATCTTGGATTCATCTGCACTGGAGGCCCTGTTCTTTCCGTTTTTTTCCTCATGATTTGTACTGCTGATTGGATGTCGGTGTGAAGACTACAAACGCTTGTCAGCTTGAGGTCGCTTTGAGGATACCTGCCAGCAGATGCCCCCAGGGTGAAGTATCCGTCATCCATCCTTTCTGATGCGGATGTGAGTACACACCATCATACCATAAAGGTCCTGGCTGGAGAGCCCGTTGGAGACGACTGTTTGATGCCTGTTTGACCCACCGCTGTACAGCGTGTGTGTCCACGTTTTGGGGTAAGAGTATCCATTCCCTCTGTTGTCCTATACACACACCTGTGATCACTGCATGGAGAAGTCTGTTTCCTCATATTTGTCAACATCAGAAGAAACATCATCTCATATTTTTCTGAATAGACTATATAGCACCACACAGAGGAGCTCCTAGATGTGCTCTTTGGCTATCATAGACTCATCACCATTTTTTTATTTTTAGCTTGTGTTCCACCTGCACATGCGAGTTTGTTATTCATTCATGTCATACATGTATGAGTCCTTTCACCATTTTATATGCACTTATCATTTTGAGTGCTTTTTTTGCATATCACTTTTCTCATTGTCTTATGATTCACCAGTTGAACGCACACTCCCATAGGTGACCCATAGGTGACCCAAGGAAGTTTGTGTTCCCAAAGCGCTATCTTTTATATTTCACATGCAACCTATCACGTTGTTGAGTAGCGCATTTTTTTCACATATTTTTTGATGATAATGCACAGCCCCATTGTGCAAGGATCTGTACACAATTCCTGGAAGCTGAAAACATGCCAGTTCTTTCATGGCCAGCATACTCACCGGACATGTCACCCATTGAGCATGTTTGGGATGCTCTGGATCAGCGTATACGATAGCGTGTTCCAGTTCCTGCCAATATCCAGCAACTTCGCACAGCCATTGAAGAGGAATGGACCAACATTCCACAAGCCACAACAACCTGATCAACTCTATGCGAAGGAGATGTGCTGCACTTTGTGAGGCAAATGGTGGTCACACCAGATACTGACTGGTTTTTGGACCCCCGACCCTCATCTGCACATTTTAGAGTGGCCTTTTATTGTGGCCAGCCTAAGGCACACCTGTGCAATAATCATGCTGTCTAATCAGCATCTTGATATGCCACAACCGTGAGGTGGATGGATTAGGAGAGAAGTGCAAAGGAGAAGTGCTCAGTAACACAGATTTAGACAGATATGTGAACAATATTTGAGAGAAATAAGCTTTTTGTGTACATAGAAAAAGTTGTAGATCTTTAAGTTCTGCTCATGATAAATAGGGACAAATACAAAAGTGTTGTGCTTATAATTTTATTCAGTATATATATATATATATATATATATATATATATATATATATATGTTACAACCAAAAACGTAATGTATTTTATTGTATTTGTATGTGATAGACCAACACAAAGTGGCACATAATTGTGATGTTAAAAGGAAAATTATAACTGTTTTCCAACATTTTTACAAATAAATATGTGAAAAGTGTGGCATGCATTTGTATTCAGCCCCCCTGAGTCAATGCTTTGTAGGCTCACCTTTTCGCTGCAATTACGGCTGAAAGTCTTTTTGGATATGTCTCTACAATCTTTGTACATCTAGGGAGTAACATTTTGCCAATTCTTCTTTGCAAAATAGCTCAACCTCTGTCGGATTGGATGGAGAGCGTCTGTTAAGAGCAATTTTCAATTGGATTTAGGTCTGGATTTTGACTGGGCCATTCTAACGCATGAATATGCTTTCATAAAAAACATTCCATTGTAGCTCTGGCTGTATGTTTAGGGTCGTTATCCTGCTGGAAGGTGAACCTCCACCCCGGTCCCAAGTCTCTTGCAGACTCTAACAGGTTTTCTACTAAGATTACCCTGTATTTGGCTCCATCCATCTTCCCATCAACTCTGACCAGCTTCCCTGTCCCTGCTGAAGAAAGGCATCCCCACAACATGATGCTGCCACCACCATTTTTCACGGTGGGGATGGTGTGTTCAGGGTGATGTGCAGTGTTAGTTTTCTGCCACACACAGTGTTTTGCTTTTAGAACAAAAAGTTAAATTTCGGTCTCATCTGACCAGAGCACCTTCTTTCACATTTGCTGTGTCTCCCATATGGCTTCTCGCAAACTGCAAATGGGTTTTTGTATGACTTTCTTTCAACAATGGCTTTCTTCTTGCCACTTGTCCATAAAGGCCAGATTTGTGGAGTGCATGACTACTTGTTGTCCTATATACAGATTCTCCCACCTGAGCTGTGAATCTCTGCAGCTCCTCCAGAGTTACCATGGGCCTCTTGGCTGTTTCTCTGGTCAATGCTCTCCTTTCTCGGCCTGTCAGTTTAGGTGGACGGCCATGTCTTGGTAGGTTTGCAGTTGTGCCCCACTCTTTCCTCTTTCGGATGATGGTTTAAACAGTGCTCTGTAAGATGTTCAAAGTTTGGGTTTTTTTTTTATAACCTAGCCCTCCTTTAAACATCTCCACAACTTTATCCCTGACCTGTCTGGTGTGTTCCTTGGCCTTCATGATGCTGTTTGTTCACTAAGGTTCTCTAACAAACCTCTGACGGCTTCACAGAACAGCTGTATTTATACTGAGGTTAAATTACACACAGGTGGACTCTATTTACTAATTAGGCGACTTCTGAAGGCAATTGGTTCCACTAGATTTCAGTTAGGGATATCAGAGGAAAGGGGTCTGAATACAAATGCACGCCACACTTTTCACATATTTATTTGAAAAAAATGGGAAAACCATTTATCATTTTCCATCCACTTCACTATTATGTGCCACTTTGTGTTGGTCTATCACATAAAATGCCAATAAAATACATTTACGTTTTTAGCTGTAAACAAAACTTCTAGTGGTATGAATACTTTTTCAAGGCACTGTAGACATTATATTGTCAAACATATTGGGATGTCTGCCTTTACACGCACATGAACTTTGATGGCATCCCAGTCTTAGGCCGTAGGGTTCAATATTAATTTTTAAACTATAACAGCTTCAACTGTTCTGGTAAGGCTGTCCACAAGGTTTAGGAGTGTTTCTATGGGAATGTTTGACCATTCTTCCAGAAGCGCATTTGTGAGGTCAGGCACTGATGTTGGACGAGAAGGCCCGGCTCGTAGTCTCCACTCAAATTCTTCCCAAAGGTGTTCTATCTGGTTGAGGTCAAGACCCTGTGCAGGCCAGTCAAGCTCCTCCACCCCAAACTCGCTCATCCATGTTTTTATGGACCTTGCTTTGTGCACTGGTCCAAATCATTTGGTGGAGGGGGGATTATGGTGTGGGGTTGTTTTTCAGGGGTTGAGCTTGGCCCCTTAGTCCCAGTGAAGGGAAGTCTTACACCCCGTACACACGATCGGACATTGATCGGACATTCCGACAACAAAATCCATCGGATTTTGTCCAACGGATGTTGGCTAAAACTTGTCTTGCATACACACGGTTGCACAAAGTTGTCGGAATTTCTGAACGTCAAGAACGCGGTGACATACACCACGTACGGCGAGACTATAAAAGGGCAGTTCAATACCAAGCGCACCACCCTTTGGGCTCCTTTTGCTAATATCGTGTTAGTAAAAGTTTGGTAAGAGACAATTTGCGCTTTTTCAGACTCGTGGTTTTCAGATCGTTTTTCTGCTGTTCAGTTTGTGCTTGTGGGTTTGTATCTGGTCTTGCAGTGAGTTTCCATTGGTTTATTCAATGTGTTCTTGTCCACTCGTTACTGATTTTCAGGTCGCTCTTCACAGGCCTTGCTGTTCTTCAGTGTGTTCTGTTAGTTCGTTCTGACCAGCCGACCGTTTTGAAGCCATGTTGCGTGTACGTACTCATCGTAGAGTTCGTGCTGTGCGGGGGCTTGGTGTTGGGGTTCTTACTTTGACACAAGCCAGTCCAGTCCATGAACAGGGTGGGGAGAAGTTCATGGACCAAGAATTGGTTGCGCCAACATGACCAATTCTGTCACATGCCTATGCTCCGTGAGATCTGTGAGAATAATCCTGATGATTTCAGGAACTTTCTCCTGATGACGGACCCCTTTTTCACCATTTATTGGCTTTGCTGACCCCTTATATCAGCAGGCAGGATACCTGCATGCGGCAAGCCATCACTCCGGAGCAGAGGCTAGTCGCCATGTTGCGGTACTTGGCGACGGGGATAAGCCTGCAGGACCTCAAGTTCTCGACAGGCATCTCTCCCCAGGCTCTGGGGATCATTATTCCAGAGACCTTTCCTGCCATCATACAGGTCCGGCAGAAGGACTACAGTATATTAAGGTAATATTTATCCTTTAACATCACATTTTATTGTATTTAATGTTTGATAATGTATTGTATTTCTTTCATTATTCCCTAATTACCATGATTGTAATACGCTGTGAATGTCCCCTTTGTCCTCATGCATGCTGGAATGTTTGAATTTTTTTTTGTCCTTCATGCATATTTGCCTTCACTTACCTCCCCAGCATGCTCTCCTGGGCCCATATCCACCTCGCCTAGTCAATTAACAATGTATTTTGTCAGCTCCATTGTAGTGCTTTACCCTAAACACCCCCTAAAATGTGTACAAATGGTATTTGTGTCCTTAAATTCTGGCAGAGTGCCAGAGGCATTTTTTTGGGGTCCCAAAATCATTTGAAACCCTCCCTCCCCCCACAGAGTCAACTTTTTCCAATCCTCTATTTGCTGACTTTGCCAAACCCATACACATTATACCTACCTCTTTTGCGGTCAGATTTCTGTATGAATTCCCCAAAGCATGTAGTACAAGGCCCTGCCTGAATACTTTCAAATGGTACTGTTTAAAGTTTTTGTATCCTATTATTATCTTGATAGGTAATTGCATAATGTTAAAATTGTGCTCCAATTTGTTCAGCGTGTATTCATATTTTTGTCTGGCCAAAGTAATACACATTATTTAGGCATTCATCTCTCAATGAAGTGGAGAGGGTTACCTGTCCAAAACATCTCCCCCCCTAAAATTTTTACAATGGGCCATCAGAGGGGGTGAGGAATCTGATAGGTGGACCTTATATTTTTGTCTTTAAATACTCCCTAATAGGGATGAGCTTCGAGTTCGAGTCAAACTCATGCTTGACTTGAACATTGGCTGTTCGCAAGTTCGCCGAACAGCGAACAATTTGGGGTGTTCGCGGCAAATTCGAATGGGGCGGAACACCCTTTAAAAGTCTATGAGAGAAATCAAAAGTAGTGCTAATGTTAAAGGCTTATATGCAAGTTATTGTCATAAAAAGTGTTTGGGGACCTGGGTCCTGCCCCAGGGGACATGGATCAATGCAAAAAAAGTTTTAAAAATGGCCGTTTTTTCAGGAGCAGTGATTTTAATAATGCTTAAAGTGGAAAAATAAAAGTGTAATATCCCTTTAAATTTCGTAGCTGGGGGGTGTCTATAGTATGCCTGTAAAGGGGAGCATGTTTCCCGTGTTTAGAACAGTCTGACAGCAAAATGACATTTCAAAGGAAAAAAAGTCATTTAAAACTACTCGCGGCTATTAATGAATTGCCAGTCCGACAATACACATAGAAGTTCATTGATAAAAATGGCATGGTAATTCCCCACAGGGGAACCCCGAACCAAAAAAAAAAAAAATGACATGGGGTCCCCCTAAATTCCATACCAGGCCCTTCAGGTCTGGTATAGATATTAAGGGGAATCCCGGCCAAAATAATAAAAAAAAATGACGAGGGGGTTCCCCCTAAATTCCATACCAGGCCCTTCAGGTCTGGTATGGATATTAAGGGGAACCCCGCGCCAACATTTTTTTAAAAAAGGGCAATGGGTCCCCCCAAAAATCCATACCAGACCCTTATCCAAGCACGCAACCTGGCAGGCCGCAGGAAAAGAGGGGGGACGAGAGAGTGCCCCCCTCTGAATCGTACCAGGCCACATGCCCTCAACATTGGGAGGGTGCTTTGGGGTACCCCCCCAAAACACCTTGTTCCCATGTTGATGAGGACAAGGGCCTTATCCCCACAACCCTGGCCGGTGGTTGTGGGGGTCTGCGGGCGGGGGGCTTATCAGAATCTGGAAGCCCCCTTTAATGAGGGGACCCCCAGATCCCGGCCCTTCCCCCGTGTGAAATGGTAAGGGAGTACCCCTACCATTTCACGAAAAAACTGTCAAAAATGTTAAAAATGACAAGAGACAGTTTTTGACAATTCCTTTTTTAAAATGCTTCTTCTTTCTTCTATCTTCCTTCATCTTCTTCTTCTTCAGGTTCTTCTGGTTCTTCCTCCGGTGTTCTCGTCCAACATGTCCTCCGCGGCGTCTTCTTCCCTTCTCCTCGGGTCGCTCCGCATTCACGATGGCATGGAGGGAGGCTCCCGCTCTTCATCTTCTTCTCTTCTTCATCTTCTTCATCTTCTTCTCTTCTTCATCTTCTTCTCCAGGCCGCTCCGCATCCATGCTGGCATGGTGGGAGGCTCCCGCTGTGTGACGCGTCTCATCTTCTGACAGTTCTTAAATAACGGGGGGTGGGGCCACCCGGTGACCCTGCCCTCCTCTGACGCACGGGACATTACGGGACTTCCCTGTGGCATTCCCCGTGATGTCACAGGGAAGTCCCGTCAAGTCACCGTGCGTCAGAGGGGGGCGAGGTCACCGGGTGCCCCCGTTATTTAAGAACCGTCAGAAGAGGAGACGCATCACACAACGGGAGCCTCCCACCATGCCAGCATGGATGCAGAGCAGCCCGGAGAAGAAGATGAAGAAGAGAAGAAGATGAAGAAGAGAAGAAGAAGGGAAGAAGAATGGATGCGGAGCGGCCCGAGAAGAAGAAGGGAAGAAGACACCGCGGAGGAGATGCTGGACGAGAACAACGGAGGAAGAACCAGAAGAACCAGAAGAACTAGAAGAACCAGAAGAAGAAGAAGATGAAGGAAGATAGAAGAAAGAAGAAATAAGAAGCATTTAAATAAAGGAATTGTCAAAAACTGTCTCTTGTCATTTTTAACATTTTTGACAGTTTTTTAGTGAAATGGTAGGCCTTTACCATTTCATACAGGGGGGGTGGGATCTGGGGGTCCCCTTGTTAAAGGGGGCTTCCAGATTCCAATAAGCCCCCCGACCGCAGACCCCCACAACCCGGTGGTTGTGGGGATGAGGCCCTTGTCCTCATCAACATGGGGACAAGGTGTTTTGGGGGGCTACCCCAAAGCACCCTCCCAATGTTGAGGGCATGTGGCCTGGTACGGTTCAGGAGAGGGGGGCGCTCTCTCTCCCCCCCTCTTTTCCTGCAGCCTGCCAGGTTACGTGCTCGGATAAGGGTCTGGTATGGAATTAAGGGGGACCCCCACCTCCTTTTTTTTTTTTAATTTTGGCCGGGGTTCCCCTTAATATCTATACCAGACCTGAAGGGCCTGGTATGGAATTTAGGGGGACCCCCTACGTCATTTTTTTTTTTATTTTGGTTCGGGGTTCCCCTGTGGGGAATTCCCATACCATTTTTAGCAATGAACTTCTATGTGTATTGTCGGACCGGCAATTCATTAATAGCCGCGAGTAGTTTTAAATTACTTTTTTTCCTTTACAATGTCATTTTGCTGTCAGACTGTTCTAAACACGGGAAACATGCTCCCCTTTACACTTTTATTGTTTTACTTTAAGCATTATTAAAATCACTGCTCCCGAAAAAACGGCCGTTTTTAAAACTTTTTTTGCATTGATCCATGTCCCCTGGGGCAGGACCCAGGTCCCCAAACACTTTTTATGACAATAACTTGCATATAAGCCTTTAAAATTAGCACTTTTGATTATTCATGTTCATGTCCCATAGACTTTAACGGTGTTTGCGTGTTCGAACAAACTTTTTTCCTGTTCGCATGTTCTGGTGCGAACCGAACAGGGGGGTGTTCGGCTCATCCCTACTCCCTAAAGTAAATGTTATACTGATGTTGGCCAAGAATGTTTGTGTCTAATCTGCTTTCAATGTTTATGTGCAAAATGACCCATTTTTTTTCTGGTTTGACTCCACAGTTTCCTTCCACGCCACAGGAATGGCAGACTGTGGCCTCCCACTTTGCCCAGTGGTGGGACTTTCCCAACTGTGTAGGGGCAATTGATGGGAAATACATTCATGTCGTCCCACCCCCCAATTTGGGGTCATACTATTATAATTACAAGGGGTTCAATAGTATTGTGATGTTGGCGGTGATATCGGCTCCTACGAGTTCCTGTATATGGACGTGGGGAAGAATGGCCGGATGTTGGATGGTGGAGTCATCAGCCAGACCGAGTTCTACAGGCGTCGCCAGAATGGCAACTTGGGCTTGCCACCTCCAGAAGACAATGCAGAAGGACTCCCATTCGTCTTCATTGTGGATGAAGCATTTGCGCTGGGGGACCATCTTATGCTGCCATTCCCTATGAGGACCCTCACCCCGGTCCAGAGGGTTTTTAATTACCGGCTGGCCAGAGCCAGAAGAGTGGTGGAGAATACGTTTGGAATAATGGCCAGCTGGTTCCGCCTATTTCTTACACTGATACACATGGCGGAATATAAACTCAATCACATCATCCTGTCTTGCTGTGTTCTCCACAACTTTTTAAGGAAAAATTATTTTAACTATGCTGCCTCAGTTGGGCCTGAGGCCAGAAGTCATAATGAACCAACCCTGACGGCCCTTGCAAGTGGCCGTCCTGGCTTGCCCCCCCCCAGAGTGCCCGTGAGGTTCGTATAAGATACATGGAATACTTTGTGGGTAGGGGGGCAATCGATGTGCCAGACAATGTCTGAGACTTTTTTTATAAAAATATATTTGAAACTGAACAAATATTTGCTTTGATTTACTGCTTGGCTTTCTTTTAGCTGTCTCCTCTGTTATCTTTTATTAATGTTATTTTTTTGGCCTTTTTCTTCAACAGTGCAAACTAAATTTCGTTGACACATGAGGTGACAATCTCTTCTTCGGCTAACTATTATTATTATGTTGTGGGTCTGCTACACACATCTTGTTTTTGTGGTTAATGTATGTAATGCATTACTGACAAAAATATTATCATTTTTCAGCACCATGACCGAAATTTGGGGAGTCATGAAAATGGTGTGATTGTGTAAAATTAGAAAGCACTGTTGGGTGTTATTTACTAAAGGAAAATACACTTTGCACTACACGTGCACTTGAGACTGCACTGAAACTGCATTTGTAGTGCAAAGTGGAGTTGCCTTTAGTAAATAACCCCCATTGCCACTGAAAACAACAACTTTACTCCAAAAAATGCTTTTGAGCATTGAAAGAAGAAGCCACACATTGTTGATTATCAATCTTTTTAATCAAAGGACAATCACATGTGCGTTTATGAAAGGGTTTTTGAACAAACCAATATGTTTGTTGTATAACTTTTTTTAGGTCACATTAAAATACACAACTCTGGAACTTACAAAGTTCAACTTTTATAAAGTGAAGGCAATATCAGACATGAGTATGTACAAACTGTGGCTGATACTGTGGTCAGCAGATGGGGTGATGTCACCCCTGTAAAAGCCAAATTTAGAAGATGCACACAAATTGCCAAATGTCAACATGTGCTAGCTGCCATCATGGGGGATCAATGGACGTGTTTTGTGGGTGCAACCCCTTCCTCTCACCTACTTTATTATTGAGGAAGGGGTTGTAATCACAAAACGCGTACATTGATCTCCAGTGATGGCAGATAGCACATGTTGACACACTGTGTGCATCTTCTAAATTAGGCTTTTAACAAACGTCAAAAACTTTAGTCTGAAAAAAAAGGAGAAGAAATTTAGTGATTTCAGGGTGTTTTAGATTCTCCCTAAAACATCAGTGATGTTCTTCATTTTGTTTTGAACATCATTGATGTTTTGCTTTATGTTTTCTAAATCTCTATTACACCCCATTATCTCCCCGATGAGGATCTGGGCACTTTCACTGGTGAAATAACATTCCTCTTCCACAACATCCTGATCACCTACAAAAAAACAAAAAAACACACTATGTATTATAAATATGCAGGTATCCATCTCTTACCTGAGGCAATGGTCGCAGACACTCACCTGTTGTGGTGATAATTTCTACAATGTCTCCCTCCTCTTCCTCTGGTTGGGTTTGGGGGATTTCCCCTTCTTCCTGAGGTGGGGGTTCCTGGTCTCCTCTGATGAGTGGTGTTCTCCAAGTCCTTTCTCCCCTATGTGAACAGAAATAGGTATACTTAGCACACAGATATTTGATGGCAGAAATAGGAATATGAAACATTGCTTGGAAGTGGGGTACAATCTGTTTTGGCAGAGTTCCAAGCAGAAGAAATTTTTTTGTCCTTTGTAAAGCTTGAATACTTACCTGTTTTGTGCAAGCTTCACAGATGGAGACACCCCTATAGTATACACTGGAGCACCTGTTTGGGCCCCCTAATAAAAAGGGTGTTCTGGTGTCCCACACTAGTGCTCCAGTGTCTAGATGTGTAAACAGCTGCTGAGTGTCCTCTCCTTACACAGAATCTAGTTTGCATTTCATTCTAGTTACAAACCCATCTAGACAACAAACTTTTTTTAATCGAAGTAGACCAGAAAAACGGTATTGAACTGCATCTGCCCAAAACATCGTATTTTAGTGGCCGAACAAACAATGTTTCCTACGAACGATTAATGTGCCCATGCACATGAAAGTTGCCATTTTAAACTGTACAACAGTAAAGAAAAGCACATGGAGCAGCACGAACGTAATAAAAATAAAGAATAGGAACACAGGACAACTATTTACTTTTTGCAGCACTCTCCTGATCCTTCTATACTGATCGTGCTCCCTTAATTTGAGGTCCGACCACCGTTTCCCCAGTTGATCCTTGGATCGTCGTACCCCAAAATTCTGGTGCAGATGCTTCACGACTTTAGCCATGATCTTGGCCTTTCTCACATTTGGGTTTAGGTAAGGTCCATACTTCCCGCCATAGTCAACGCTCTTCAATAGATCCACCATCTCCACCATCTCTACAAAGGCCATATTTGAGGCCTTAAATCTCCTGCGGGATCCTGATGTTTCTGGCTCCGGGCTTTCCTCCTCCTCCTCGTTGCTGGATTTATCATGCACCTACTCTGTCTCCGCCATGTGCTCTCCCCCACTGCGCTGAAAGAGAAGGGGCGGGGAATAGACTAGAAAGAACGTCAAGGGCAGGCGGAGTTTCACACATGCACAGTGTATATAAAGCGTAACATGTTGTATATATGATCTGTGAGCAGAGGAAGGAGTATCGGAAGTGCCGATCGTGATAACGAAGGTACTATTTGAACTTGGGCTTATACTGCTTATAGATTGAGGCCTATATTGGGACAAGATTAGGAGAGTTTAGCCTGACATTAGGGTTTGTCTTGTGTTGTGTCTTGCAGAGAAAATGGATCTAGTCAATGATCTTGACTTTATGCAGATATTCTTTGATATGTTCAGGGAGCTGCCCTGTCTGTGGCAGATAAACCACCCCGATTATAAGAATCAAACAAAGAGGAAGGCAGCGCTGGATCCATTGCTGGAATTTGTGAAGCCAGTGATCCCCATGGCAGACATCCCATTTCACAAAGTGTTTTACATATCAATAGACAGTAGTGGCCACAAATGATTGTGACAAGAATGAAAAATGCTGGGGTCAGAATGATAGTCTTTTCTATTTATTAACATTCAATTTGCAACAGTCATGAGATGAAAATTGTGTGATTGATGAACCAAAAACTAAAACGTTGTCCCTTTTTCATACACAGGAAAGTCTCAGCCAGGAGGTGGCGGGGCTAAGTGTCAGCCAGGAGGTGGCGGGGCCCAGTAGCCTGCCTGATACCTAGGTCCCTCCCCTCTGCCTTCCACAAAAAAGTGGCAGGAAGAGGAGTAACCTGGAGGAGGCAGCAATTGGCCTATTTTGGAAGGCTGCTGTGGCCCTCAGAACCCCACACAGTGTTCAAGAGGACTTTGCATACATTACAGCCTGCAAAATTCTGGAAATGGAGGCGGGCCAACGTCTAATATGTAAGTATCTCATCTTCCAAGCCCTAAATAAGGGGTTGAGGGGCCAACCCACAAGCCAAAGCCACGTTTGTGAGTTCAACCATGGTCCTCCTCTAGGTCCTCCTCCTCCAGGTCCTCCTCCTCCTCCTCAAGGTCCTCCTCCCCCTCCACCTCTTGCCACACCTCCAACACCACAGCCACAGCCTGAAAGGAAGCATCTAAGGAAGACCAGAGAGTGATGGCCTGGGTTCAGTCTGGTCTGGCAAAAGATGCAGGCTCTTGTATGACCACAGCCTGGGGACATATATGTCATCTGCTGCTGTTCCTGATCCCTTGTAGTCCTGGACCAGATTGTGCTCACTATTATAAGGACTCCTCAGGCCACCAATTTTGACTGTAAAATAATTGATGTATGCCCTGGGGTACAAAGGCTTCACAAATTTCACCAGTTTATCCAGCGTTGCCTTCCTCCTTATTTTGTTATGACCCAGAATAAATTGATATTTATTTTTCAAAAATACTTGCCTATGTGTTTTACCTCAAAAAGGACAGTTTGTTTGTGAGTAGGCAGGTACATTTCCAAAATACAATGTGAAATTAACAAGGCATACCAACACCAACCAATCTCCTTGAGATTCTAAAATACAATATAATAATGGTGTTGTGGTAACTTGACACACAAAACCCACAAAAATATCTATGGAGACCACCAAAAAAATTAAAAAAATTAACAAAAACAGGAGATCTTGATTAAAAAAACAAACAACAAATTATCAAAAATATAAAAACATAAAACCCCAAAAAAATTTGTTAGATCTGACAAATACAAATATTATATTCATGAAATCACGAGAAATAATAAAGAAAGACGTTTGTGAGAACTCTGTGTGAATATAAGCAGCAAAACAACTTCATTCTTTTAGCATTATAAAGAAGAAGAGAGTGCGCTGCATTAATCAATTTAAAATTAAAGCGTGACGAAAGTGCTATATCCATTACGAACGCTAATTTTACCAGATCAAGCAGTTCCGTCTCAGAATTTATTCTGAGCATGCGTGGCACTTTGTGCGTCGGAATTGTCCACACACGGTCAGAATTTTACGCAAACGGATTTTGTTGTCGGAAAATTTTATAGCCTGCTCTCAAACTTTGTGTGTCGGAAATTCCGATGGAAAATGTCAGATGGAGCACACAAATGGTCGGAATTTCCGACAACAAGCTCCGATCGCACATATTCCATCGGAAAGTCTGAACATGTGTACAGGGCATTAAAGTGTCAATATACCTAGACAATTTCATGCTCCTATCTTTCTGGGAACAGTTTGAGGATGGCCCCTTCCTGTTCCAACCATGAATGTGCACCAGTGCACAAAGAAAGGTCCATAAAGACATAGACTTAGCAGGGGTGGTGGAAAATGAACTTCAATTGCAATAATTCACATTATAATAATAACTAAAACATAAAATTAAGTGTAACAAACTAAAAAATAAAAATTCCAAAGTGCTATAATGGTGTGAACTTCCCAACTAAAAAGTTGTTGCACTTGAAGTTACTTTGTATTGCAATTATCTGTAGAGGGGTTTCCACCATTACTGCTAAGTTTAAATTGTTATGTCTTGTTTTCAGTTTTATGTGTATTATATGTGATGTTACATATCACAGAAACCAGTATTGTGGTAATATTGAAGTTTATTGAGATTTCCATACATTAGAGGATTCCACCATTATTGTTAAATTATTGATTAGTAAGTTATCACTGCACTTTTTTTCTGGTGTGGGAACACATAACAGTGTTTAGCGGCAGGCCTTTTACTTTTATTTTACCTCCAGTAGATTATTGCAAATAGTAGTGCGGTGATTACCTATTATACTAAAGATTGGCATGTGGCATTAATAAACATTGGCAGATTTCAGTTGTGCCCTACCAGGTCCCCCATGGGCAATGTGCCTGGCTGCAGAGTTTGTCTCCCCATCCCTGCACATAGTGCACTGATGGGCACTGATTGGCAGCACTTATGGGCACTGATTGGCACTGATGTGCAGCACTGATGGGCACTGATTGGCAGCTCTGATATGTTGCTCTGATTGGCACTGATAGGTGGCACTGATTGGCAGCACTAAATGGCACTGATAGGCAGCACTGATAGACACTGATTGGCAGCACTGGCTGGCAGCATTGGTGGGCTCTAATTGGCAGCACTGATTGGCAGCATTGGTGGGCACTAATTGGCATCATTGACAGGTGGCGCTGATAGGCGGCACTGTTTGACACTGATAGGCATAGGCAGTACTGAATGGAAGCACTGATTGGCACTGTCAGGTGCCACTGATAGGCAGCACTGATGGGCACTGATAGGCAGCACTGATGGGCACTGATTGTCAGCACCGATTAGCACTGATAGGTGGCACTGATAGGCAGCACTTATGGGCACTGATGGGCCATGTTTGGCACTGATAGGTGCCACTGATTGACAGCACTGATTGGCATTGATAGGCAGCACTGATTGGCACTGATAGGCAGCACTGATGGGCACTGATTGGCAGCACTGAAAGGCCACACTGCTGGGCACTGATGGGCCCTGATTGGCACTGATAGGTGGCACTGATTGGTAGCACTGATTGGCACTGATAGGCAGCACTGATGGGCATTGGTTGGCACTGATAGGCAGCACTGATTGGCATTGATAGGCTACACTGATTGGCAGCACTGATTGGCAGCATTGATGGGCACTAATTGTCAGCACTGATGGGCACTGATAGGTGGCGCTAATAGGCGGCACTGATAGGTGGCTCTAGCACATTTAAACAAGTAATCATGTCTTTACTTTAGATGTATTTCTTGCAAACATACACTTGTGTATGCGTAATGTTAAAGGGTAGAAAACACTCCAGTTCATTTGTTAGGATTGCTAACGCCTTGGACATTCCACAAGGCAGCAAAAATATGTTAACCCAATATATAGGGATTACGAGAAATATGCAACAAGTATTCAAGATAAGACTTGTGTTGTGGCTGGGATAAATACCGCAGTAAGGTATGGTGGGTAAATTAGGTAAGTTTGTCAGGTTGTTAAGATGCATAAAAAGCAAAAGATATGTCCTTTATGATGCCTGCAGTTCCTTAACAAATTAAAAGGTGACATGAGGAAGATGGACGAAGAGTAATAAACAGAACATCATGTTCTGAAGTCATAGCCTTATTCAGATATATAAGGCATCTTGAAATATATGGTAAAACTTCACATAGGATGATGGGACCTCTAGAACTTAAAATATTTTTTCATCTTTCCTTCAATTAAACCTTCTGCCTTTGCTTTGTTATCATTGGAAATCAAAACTGTAATCTGGTGGCAGTAAATACCTCATTCTGTACACTTTCTCTTTCATTGTTGGTAAAACGCCTAGGCTAATGACAAGGTTTTCTGAATTGCACTGACGGATGAGAGATGTCGGACATCCCAGTAGTGCTTGTTTCTTCTTCCACAGCATGCTTACTGCACAGGCACGAGACTAGGAAGTGCATACTGGGTAGCCAAGAGCACAGAAATCCAGGAAGTGTAAAGGCAGTGGCTTCAGCTGCCCACAGTTAAAATGGCTGCATCCAGACTTTGTGGAGGTTGATTTCTGCAGCATATTTGGGAATTTTCAGAACAGCAAAGATGTTTTTATTGCAAATTATGTGAGCAGACTGCAGTTCCTCTTTAAGGTACAGTATCTAGTGGTCTACCCAGATTGCTGCTGCTTTTAGTAATTTTAAGAAGTGGATGTCAGCCTTAGCAAGACCCATACCTTAAAGCATTTCATACCGCAAATTAAGTAGTTAGTTTCAGGTGCTTCTTGATATTTGATAGGCATCACTAACTTACTAACAGACATATCTGTCTGGATGTCACACCACTTCCTCAAACGCAACTTGTCCAAAACCAAACTACCGAACTCATAATATTTCCTCCCCCATGTGCCTCTTCCCCTGACTTCTCTGTCAAGAGCAACAGCACAACCATCCATCCATCCCCACATGCCAGGGTGCTAGGTGTTATGCTTGACTCTGAACTCTCCTTTTGGCCCCACATCAAATCTCTTTCCCAACCTCTGCAACATCTTCAAACTATGTCCCTTCCTAACCAATGAAACCACAAAGCTCCTGATTCACTCCCTGGTTATCTCACGCCTTGTCTACTGCAACTCTCTCCTCACTGGTTTACCGTTAAATAGACTTTCCCCCCTTCAGTCCATCATGAATGCTGCTGCCAAACTCATCCATCTTACAAATCGCTCAACGTCTGCTACCCCTCTTTGCCAATCCCTCCATTGCCTGCCACTTGCCCAGCAAATTCAATTCAAAATACTAACAAAAAGTTACAAAGTCATCCACAACTTGGCCCCCAGCTACATCACTAGCCTAGTCTCAAAATACCAACCTAATCATCCTCTTCATTCCTCCCAAGATCTCCTGCTCTCTAGCTCCCTCATTGCCTCCTCCCATATTCGCCTTCAGGACTTCTCCAGAGCCTGTCCCATCCTCTGGAATACCCTACCCCAATCTGTCTGACTATCTGCAAATCTATCTACTTTAAGGGGATCCCTGAAAACTTTCCTCTTTGGAGAAGCCTATCCCGCCTCCACCTAACAACAGTTTTTTATTCTCTTTATCAGCTCATCCCCCACTGTTATTAACCTTCATATCACTTGACTCACCCTCCTAGACTGTAAGCTCCAATGAGCAGGGCCCAATGATTCCTCCTGTATCGAATTGTATTGTAATTGTACTGTCTGCCCTAATGTTGTAAAGCCCTGCGCAAACTGTCGGCCCTATATAAATCCTGTATAATAACAATAATAATAATAATATTTGGTTTTCTGAGGCTGTAGTTTGGTGGGATACATCTCTTTTTTTTTAACTTAATTTGTACACATCATACAACAAAACAGTTTTAGAGAGAAAAACAACAAGCAGAAAGGGAACAGCATAACAATCCTGAGAGATAATAGAATAAGTTGCAATTAGTACGTCAATCAATGAAGTGTTCTGCTAATTGCAGATTTAGTATTAGTGTAAAACTTAGCCTAGGAGTGAGAGGTTTTTCATAATATGACCAGACAGTTTCCATGGGCATAGACCACAACCCCTGAGTTGTGGGAAGATATAATTAGTCAATAATGATAGTTTTTTTCAGATCAGGTTTGGGGGACTTCTAGGGTCAGATAACCAGGATTGCCAATTGTTGAGGAATTTGGGTAATTGTAGGTGGGCTTTGGCAAAGGCATATTCAAGTTGGTAATTTATGTTTAAAATTACAACAGCTTCTTGTAAAGTGGGGGGATGTATAGACTTCCACTTTCTGGCAATAGCTAAACGAAGTGTAATAATAATTTGCAGCAGAAGGGGATATTAGTAATAGAGTTAATGGAGTTAAGGTAGCAACATCATTCTATAAGTTTAGCAATTAAAGGCAGCTCCACCATATGTGGTAGGTTGAGCCCTGTTGACCACATTGCCTCCAACAATTCGGGGAGGATTTAAGATATAGTGTTGGGTGAGCGGCTTGGACTGAGCATAAGTTCAGCCCGAACATCGCCCATTCGGCGAACACCAACATTTGCGAGGCGCTCGGTGGCCACCAGGCGCCCCACAATGCACTGTGCGCTGTACAGTAGATTCCAAGCCCTGATTGTCAGGTGCAAGGCTTTGCCTGATTAGGGCACAGTGAACAACTGGTTGTTAAGGAGCGGACCGGGAAGCTGGCCGCTGCGTCTTTGACTATGGAGACATCAGCTGTCAACGGGCTTCCCCACTGTGGAAAAAAGAACATTGTTGGCAATAGAAAAATGTAAACAAAACAACGTGGGGGATTCCCCCAATCCATACCAGGTTTTTTGGGTCTGGTATGGATTTTAAGGATAAACCCGCAAACCTTTTTGTTTAAAAAAGGCGTGGGTCCCCTCAAAACCCATACCAGACCCTTAGGTCTGGCATGGATTTTGAGGAGAACCACCACGCCAATAGCTTTTAAATAATTACCATGGGGTCCCCCCAAAATCCATACCAGACCCAAGCGAGTGGCCCTCCTCCTGAATCATACCAGGCCACATGCCCTTAACATGGGGGGTGCTTAGAGGGAGCTCCACCCTCCCCCAAAGCACCTTTGCCCCAATGTTGATGGGGACACGGGCCTCTTGCTCACAACCCTTGCTGTGGTTCGTGGGGGTCTGCGGGCAGGGGGATTAATGGAATAATGAATTTAAACGAATCCAAAAAAACTAACGAATTAGAATCGAATTCGAAAACAAATTAGAATCGAATTTGAAAACATATTCAAATCAAATTAGAAAACATAATCGAATTTGAAAACAAATTTGAATCGAATTTGAAAACAATAGAAATCGATTTTCTAAAACATAAAATAAAATAGAATATAAAATTATAAAGCAATAGAATACATATATATATATATAATATTTTTTTTATTCTGTTTTATTATGCTTTTCTTTTCTTTTCTATTATTTTCTATTCTATAGTAGTCTTTTCTTTTCAAATTCGAATTAATTCTATACAAAATTCAAATTTCGGAACATGGCTTCTGAAGATTGAATTTCGTATAGAATGAATTTGAATTAGAATAGAAAAGATTTGAATAGAAAAGAATAGAAAAGAATAGACTAGAAATTCAAATATCATATAGAATGAAATCGAATTTGAATAGAAAAGATTAGAATAGGAAAGAAAATAATAGAAAAGAATAAACTAGAAAAACATATATTGTATTTTATTCTATTCTGTTCTATTGTTTTTCTATTCTATTCTTTTCTATTATTTTCTATTCTATTCTAATCTTTTCTATTCAAATTCAAAATCATTCTTTACGAAATTTGAATTTTGGAAAATGGTTATATATATATATAGCTATATATATATATATATAGCTATATATAGATATATATAGCTATATATAGATATATAGCTATATATATCTATATATAGCTATATATATATTCTTTTCTATTCTATTCTAAACTTTTCTATTCAAATTTGAATTCATTCTATACGAAATTTGAATTTCAGAAGATGGCTTCCGTGTAGAATGAATTTGAATAGAAAAGATTAGAATAGAAAATAATGGAAAATAGACTAGAAAAACAATAGAACAGAATAGAATAGAATATATATATATATATATATATATATATATATATATATATATATATATATATATATATATATATATAATTTGAATTTCGGAAGATGGTTTTATATATATATATAATTTTTTTCTATGCTGGTCTATGGTTTTTCTATGCTATTCTTTTCTATTATTTTCTATTTTATTGTAATCTTTTCTATTTGAATGCAAATTAATTCTATACGAAATTCGAATTTCGGAAAATGGTTATATAGAAATAGAATGAAATCGAATTCTAATAGAAAAGAGAATAGAAAAAACAATAGAACAGAACAGAAAAAATATATATGTGTGTATATATATATATATATTTATATATATATATATATATATATATATATATATATATATATATATATATATATATATATATATATATATATATTATATATATATATATATATATTTATATATATATATATAAAACCATCTTCTGGAAATAGAATTTGGTAATCCGATTTCATTCTAAATGAAATATAGTTATAGTTATATATAGTTTACATTTTCAAATTCGGTCAAATTTTTTCGAACTTGATAGTTTTTTTTCTAATGCGGTAGAATTTTTTTGAATTTGCTAGTTTTTTTCGAATGCGGTTGAATTTTTTCGAATTTGATAGTTTTTTTCGAATGCGGTAGAATTTTTTTCGAATTTGATAGTTTTTTCGAATGCGGTTGAATTTTTTTGAATTTGAATACGAAACTAAACGAATCCCGAAAATGAATGTAACGAATGCAACAAATTTAACTAAATGAATTTAGTTAAATAATGAATCGAAACAAAACTAAACACATTTTTTCATCCTGCACATGTCTACTCCTCAGCCATGATACACCCGTGATCAGTTAACAGGTGGAGGGTATAGCCAGGCAGGATCAGCCAGGTTTTGCAGGTGATAGAGGGGTCCAAATGACACAGCACAAGCACTGTTCTGTATAACATGCTTTAAGGGAACAGGATTTTTTTTTGGGTTAACAAACACTTTAAGTACCAGATGTGACAGATTTTTTGGGCAGTTTCCCAATGCAGTGGCAGGCTTTAAAGGTTTCAGAAAGGGACTTGTGCCATCGTTGAACAGGATAAGTGTGGTTGGTCCATTGCTCCCAATGTTGCATGAAAACGTATTTGGCATGGAGAAGCGGGGTTTGTAGAATATTGTTCATGTACTTAATTCCTTTGGTGTTTAGACTTGTTGTTTAAAGAAGGATCAGGTCACTTGGCATGGTGCATTGTGAGTGCTGGAGCCTGGACAATGCTACCCACAGCTGCAAATACATGAAGAAACATCAGGGATTTAGATGAAATTTCAAGTCGTGTTGTTGGTATGAGGTTAAAGAGGTTCCTTAGTATAAGTCTCCACTGGATTTAAGGCCATTTTAAGCCCATTGTTTAACAGAGGTATTTGGAGACTCAGTGCCTTTATGGGGAAATGATGGAGCAGTTTGGGGGGTATTCCCTTAGACCTTTGAAACATTGCTTTCTACACTCTAGTAGTGGCTGATATAATGTCCAGGAAGAAACAGCTTGAAAAGGTTTCTGTTGAAGTAATAAGGCGCTGAGAAGCACTTCAGGTGTGGTAGCCATAGCCATGTGCTCTATTTGTAGCCAGGTTGTTGGTTGCTGAGGGTTCCACCAGTACTTTGTTTGAGCTAAGATTACCGCTTTATAATAGGTTGCTACGTTTGGGACTCCCAGACATGCATATTTAGTTGGTGTACATAGGATGGAGCGTTTAATGCGGGGACGGCTGTTCTTCCAAATGAAGCGGTTTATAATAGCTTGGGGTTTATTGAGCTGCGAAAAGGAAGAGGGAAAGTTCTAAATAAATAAGGTACATGAATAAGAAAGAACATTTTTGGTAACGCCATACGTCCAGGTCAGGAAGCAGTGGTGTGCTGTAAGTTTTGCGATAATTGAGATAGCCGTGTAAGAGAAGCTTGGTAATCTATATGACATATCTAAGTAGAGGATGAGAGTTGTATCCCTAAATATTGAAGAGAATTGTTACTCGTCCACAAGAAGTGAGAGCACCGAGTGCTAGCTGCTTTGAGTTCAGATGGAAGGCAAACGCCAAGCATAGATGATTTAGCTTGGTTAATTTTGTAGAGGGAAAGTAAATTGGTCCAAAAGTTTCTGTAGTTTAGCAAGAGAAGTAATCGGATCTGTCAAGAAAACTATAACATTGTCAGCATAGAGGCCAATTTTATTGGGTGGTATTGAGGTGAAATAATCTAAATCATTAGTAAAAAAGTAGTCATTGAAATCCAAAATGAGTGTGTATATATCAAAAAAAGTCCAAATCAAAGTGATAAATTAGTGACAATAATCACGAGTGTCCATAATCCTTCTGAATCTTCTAAATCAGGGGTCTCAAACTGGCGGCCCTCCAGCTGTTTCGAAACTACAAGTCCCATGAGGCATTACAAGGATGACAGTTACAAGCATGACTCCCACAGGCAGAGGCATGATGGGACTTTTAGTTTTGCAACAGCTGGAGGGCCGCCAGTTTGAGACCCCTATTCTAAATAAACAATTATGTTGTGAAATTGATGTTAATCTTCGTGACTAGATAGTCACGTAATGCTCCCAGAGCTCTTACCTCCAGATGGAGAACAATAAGCCTTAGATCGGTATCCTGAGATGAGATCGCCTGTATATCATCCGTGTTTCCGATCGATGTCCGTGTGGATGGTTATGGATGTGGTTCGTGATCTGCTGAATAAACCTTCTCCCTGCTGACAGCTTAGTTAGCCTCAGGATCACGTGGTTCTGTTAAGGATGTTCAATATTTGCCATTAAAGGAAATAAAAGAAAACAGGTCTCCCATAGTGTAATATATAAAGATAATACAGTTTGTTAGAAATGCCAACTTGCCTCTTACATTTAAAAAGATAAAAACAAGCTTATCTGTGTGTATCCAGGTGTCAAACACACTCCTTGTATCACTTCCTGTCTCTCAGACTTCCGGCCAATCCCAAGGCATTTAATAGGAATGTATGTTTTAAACATTTTGTAATGAAGTCACCCAATGAAGGAAAAACTTTATATAACCCTTTGGAGTATAACATCTGAGGCCATAACAAAACTTGGAGCAAGAGCCATCCATTCCTAAAATGAAGGGTAGAACATACCACCGCAATAAGGTGAAAACAATTTATTTTACATGGGTGTAATAGTAGCAGACTGAAATTAATCTGAAAAATTTCTTCCTTCAGAAATAACATAGAATTCAAATCTCATAATGGATCTGCAGAGGGATATGCAAAGCCTGGGATGATGAGGTGATGAGGGTGGCCTCTTGCAAATGTTCAAGCACCCTTGGAATTTGAGACAGGGTTTGTTAGGTTGATGGAAGGACACACGTGTCAGGTGCAGACACTGGAAACCAAAACTTGGGAATGCTTGTGTCAGATGAGCAGGGGTACAGGTCAGAAAGGAGGTAAAAAGTTGATGTCAGTAACAGAGATTGGCAGTGAATATAAATAGACAAGGGTAATTCAAAAGCAGGTCAGGTAGAAGCAGGGTCAATAACAAGTATCAGGAATAGGAACACAGGAGCAAGACTGAGGACCATTCAGCAATGATCTTGTGCAGAGCTCAGGTTCAACCCCTTCCCACCTGGCCTATAGCAGAATGATGGCCGGGCAGTTGTTCTGTCATCCTGACTGGATGTCATATGACATCTTTCAGGATAACATGCTGGCGCGCGCACGGCGATTGGTGGTGCTGTGTGGCACTCTGACACACTGCATCTTCGATCGTGGTAAGGAGCCTCTGACGGAGGCTCCTTACCACGTGATCAGCTGCGACCAATCACAGCTGATCACAGCGTGAACCAGGAAGTGCCGGTAAATGGCTTTCCTCGGTTTGCGCTGACAGGGAGAGACGATCGGCAGGTCTCCCTGTCAGAGGGGGTCTGTGCTGATAATCAGCACATTGATTATCAGCACAGCCCCCATAAGAGGTGCCCATCAGCTGCCAATCAGTGCCAATCAGCTGCCAATCTGTGCCCCATAAGTGAGGCCTGTCAGTGCCCAAAGTGCCAATCAGTGCCCATAAATGTGCCAATCAGTGCCCCATCAGTAATGCCTGTCAGTGCCCTTCAGATGTCAATCAGTAATGCTTGTCAGTAGCTCCTCATCAGTGCTGCCTATCCAGTGCCATCTATCAGTGCCCATCAGTGCCACCTATCAGTGCCCCTCAGTGCCGCCTATCAGTGCCGTCTTTCAGTGCCAAATAATAGTGCCCATCAGTGACGCATATTAGTGCCACCTATCCCATCAGTGCCGCCTATCAGTGCTGCATATCAGTGTAGCCTATCAGTGTCCATCAGTGCTCCAGTGCCGTCTATCAGTGTCCATCAATCGTACATATCAGTGCCTCCATATCAGTGCCCATCAGTGCTGCCTCATCAGTGCCCATTAGTGCAGCCTCATCAGTGCCCGTCAGTGAAGGAGAAAACTTTTTTTTTAAGAGAAATGAACAAAAACTTATTTTTTTCAACATTTTGGTCTGTTTTAGTTTGTTTAGCAAAAAATAATCAAAGGTGATCAAATACCACAAAAAGAAATCTATATTTGTGGGAATAAAAGCATAAAAATCTAGTTTTTATGTACAGTGTTGCATGACTGCGCAATTGTCATTTAAAGTACGACAGCACTGAAAGCTAAAAAATTGTCCTGGGCAGGAAGGGGGAAAGGGCCCAGTATTGAAGTGGTTAAATAGCCCACTTGGTGGCAGTGGACATGCACAGCAATGCACATCTAGGTATGATGCCATGCTCGTAAACGTGTGCACACGTATGTGCAAATGCATTAGTCTAATGGCTGACATGATGCTTTTGTCACAGAAGTCCAGCTTGTTTGTGTCAGATTTATCAAGGGAGAGGGAAATGGATGTAAGTGAACCATGTACACCAAGAGGTGCTCCTGAGAGAGCATATGAACCCTGTGTTTCAGACACTTTACTCTGAGCTTGAGTATGCACCACGTCCTGTTACTCCTACATGAACTCAGCTGTCTCCTTGTGCCTCCAGATTCCACAATTTTCAGTGATCACTGTATTTTTGTGTCATTCCTGCATTTCCAGTTGCCCCAACACTCCAATTTTGCCAATGGTTTTTGTGTCTCTAGCAATCCCAATATCTACACTGACCTCTGGGCTCCTATGTCTACAGTGACCCTAGCATCTACAGGCACCACAGTACTACTGTGTCTTTGGTGACTCATGTATCCCCACTGACTCCAGTGTGTCCAGTGACTTCAGAGCATTCTGCATTACCCAGTGACCTCAAAGCATCCTGCGTTATCCGCTGACCCTACAGTACTCTGTGACTTCTAATGACTTCTGTGCACCCTGAGCACCTCTGTGATACAAGCCACCATGCAGGCTCAGGGTCAATCCAGTATCTTCTGGACTGTCTCTTTCTATGTGGGTAAAGACCCCTGTTCTTGACATGGATCAACTGCATTAAAGCCTCAATTCTTCCTGTCCCCTTTGCTTCTGCTTCTGGTGCTTACTTAGTGGAAAATTGTGTTATTTTTTAATGTTCCTTTTATTGAAGAGCATTGCAGCTGCAGCTGGCACACTTTCATTTTGTGTGACACCCAGCCTCCCTTAAGACCAATGATTTTATATTATAGCAATAATAATACTATAAAAGCAATAGGACCTCCTTTTATCATCTCTGGGTGGTCAAAATGCATATGGCCTCACTAAGCTATGTGAAAATATACTTCTTTAGTAATTCAACCCCATGGCCATACATGGCTTTTCAATACAGTATTGTGCGTCCCAAGCTTGGAAACATCAAATCAGCAGCAAGATGAGTTATAATGATGGCATCTATGGTAAAAAGATTCCTTTAGGTTTTACACATTGCACATTAGTATGTTTTTTACTTAAAAATCCAAACTGCAGAAATAAGTAAAGATGGAAATAAAACATACAATAGATTCAATTTCATGTTCTGTATACCTGTTCTGTCATCAGCCACTGGGAGCAATAATAGGGAGGCTTGCAGAATAGTTTTCATTTTATTAGAATTAAGAGCAATATTCATATATTCCAGAGCCAACAGACCTGTTGTGTCTCTGCCTTTATTAACATTTAATGCTTATCTGCACCTTTATTGAGATACTATCTAATTGCATGCTTCACTACGTTATTCATATTAAAAAAAATAATGCTAATACAAGCTTATGTTTGCTTCAGCATTTTTGTTTCTGACTTTTTTAATCAGAGAAGTTTAGTTTGCATCAAGAATTTCTTAGCAAAATATGTCACTTATACTCTATTGCATATTTATTTTTACAGTTGAAAATATTGGAGACAAAACATTCAGAAAACCAGTTACAGAAATTAAAATGCTTTTCAAAGGCTCCTTTTGACAGTTTAAACATGTTCCAAATTTAAACATGTTCCAAATCCAGTTACTATGTGATGCACAAGACTCATAAAGTTAACAAAAAAACTTCTTTTTCCTTCCCTCACTTAGTCAAATTGTAAACGTGTATAAAGTGTTGACGCTATATAAATTCTCTATAATAGTCATAAAAATTATTACAGATTTTTTTTAACAATAGGAAAATCTGTATTAACATGTCACTTTTTACAAACAATTTATTAAAATATATCTAAAGCCATATTTCAGTAGAGCAGGGAATGGTAAAAACCCTTTCAGTTTTTTGTCCCATTAAGGAGACTTTTTCTCCATTTCCTATTCTGTAGATACAATGCGTGGGAGAAAAACCTCTCCAAACTTAGACAGTTGTAAATGGAGCAAGTGTCCACATTGGACATTCTTCCTTTATTTTTGTTCTGGTGACAACTTAACCTTTTGGACTTTCACCCACTTTCAGTCCTGGTGACAGTGTTCACTAGGACAAATAGAGGCATGGAACTTCAGTAAACATTTCTACTTGGACTTTATATAAGTGCTGGCTTTCTCTGCATTTTGAACAAGATCAGCTTTTTAATAGGGATGGGCCAAACACCCTCCGTTCGGTTCGCACCAGAACATGCGAACAGGCAAAAAATTTGTTCCCATGCATCAGAGGTGGAGGGATCGGGTGGCCCGCCCCATTGAACGCTACAGGGGAAGCCATAGAGATGTCCCCGTGCGTCAGAGGGGGCGGGGTCACCCGGCGATGACACTGTGTGGTCCCGCCCACAGTTTTAAAAGAGCTATCACCTGGGAGGATGTGTCATATGGCATGTGCCTCCCATCGAGGCAGATCTTCTTTATTTTTTTTTTTGGTCCGTCGGCGGAGGTGAATGGACTACGTGGGACAGTTTTAATTTTTTATGTTTTAATAAAGGACTTCTCCCACTGTGTGTGTGTGGTTTTTGTTACCATTTTCACACTTTTTTTGTGAAATGGTAAGGGTACATTGTACCCGTTACCATTTCAAACAGAGGGGCTGAGATCTGGGTGTCGCCTTGTTGAAGGGGGCTTCCAGAGTCCGATAAGCCCCCCCGCCTGCAGACCTCCACAACCACAGGGCAAGGGTTGTGGCGATGAGGCCCTTCTCCCCATCAACATGGGGACAAGGTGCTTTGGGGGGCTACCCCAAAGCACCCTCCCAATGTTGAGGGCATGTGGCCTGGTACGGTTCAGGAGGGGGAGTGCTCTGTCCTCCCCCCTCTTTTTCTGCGGCCTGCCAGGTTGCATGCTCGGATAAGGTCTGGTATGGATTTTTGGGGGGACCCCACACCATTTTCTTTTCAATTTTGGTGTGGGGTTCCCCTTAAAATCCATACCAGACCTGAAGGGCCTGGTATTGAATTTAGGGGGAACCCCGTGCATTTTTTTTTTTTAATTTTGGTTCAGGGTTCCCCTGTGGGGAATCCCATGCCATTTTCATCAATGAATTATGTGTTTTGCCTGACCGACAATTCATTATAGCCGCGAGTAGTTTTAAATGACTTTTTTTTTCCTTTAGAAATGTCATTTTGCACTGTTCTAAACACGGGAAACATGCGCCACTTTACAGGCATACTATAGACACCCCCCCAGGTACAAAATTTAAAGGAATATTACACTTTTATTGTTTAACTTTAAGCATTATTAAAATCACTGCTCCCGAAAAAACAGCCGTTTTTAAAACTTTTTTTGCATTGATACATGCCCCCTGGGGTAGAACCCAGGTCCCCAAACACTTTTTATGACAATAACTTGCATATTAACCTTTAAAATTAGCACTTTTGTTTTCTCTCATAGACTTTTAAAGGGTGTTCCACGGCTTTTGAATTTGCCGCGAACACCCCAAATTGTTCACTATTCGGCAAACAGGCAAACATGTTCGACCCAAACATAAAGCTCATCCCTACTTTTTAAGTACACCTTCTCCACCTTGCTGAAAGGATTAAAAAATAATAAAATAAAAAACAAAAACAAAACTATAGGGAGGAAAAATTTACTTACCTGTCCTCTAGCTTACATGCAGGGGAAACATCATCCTCCTGCCAATGAGATCTCAGGGAACAGCCAGCATTACAAATTTCACCAGAAGACTCAGAAAACATACTACTGGGGACATCCTCTCAGCAAGATTTGATATCACCCACCCTAGCCAGAGTAAGTGGAAGTCAGAGGAAAGGTGAGTATACTAACTTCCCCCCGTGGGTTTAATTTTGTAATATTATGCAATTTCTTTTCTGTAAGGGAACACTTACAAAGCATTTAAAGTAGTTGTAAAGGCAGAAGGTTTTTTTATCTTAATGCATTCTATACATTAAGATAAAAAAAATCTTCTGTGTGCAGCAGCCCCCCTCAGCCCCTCTAATACTTACCTGAGCCCTATCTAGATCTAGTAATGTTGCAGGAGTGTCTCGGCTGCCCGAGACGCCCCTCCTCATTGACTGAGACAGAAGCACTGTGCCAATGGCTCCCACTGCTCTCAATCAAATTCATTCATCCAATGGGGAGAAAAATGGAGCGGGCTGGGCCGTGGCTCCGTATCTGAGAGGACACAGTTTGCTGTGGCTCTGCTGCCCCCAAAGCAAGCTGCTTGTTGTTGGGGCACTCAACAGGAGAAGAGGAGGATCAAGACTGCTCTGTGCAAAACCACTACACAGAGCAGGTAAGTATAACATGTTTGTTATTTTTAACTAAAAAAAACAAGACTTTAGTATCAGTTTGAGGTTAAATCCTGCTTTAACTCATAGTAAGTAGTTAGAAAGTCTCTTCCACTTATGTGACCAGTGAAAACTAAAATATGAGTGCTGTGTAGCTTGTTTCACTTTGTACATTAAAACTGATTCATGGCATGGCCTTATCTGTTAAATGAATGGAAAATTGATACTTTTTGAGCTAAGAATATACATTATTATTACAGACTATTCGCAACACCAAAACACTCACATAATGTTCTGCAATGCTCTGTGCTAGCTTACCTGAAATAACAGTAATTGAACGTAGATTTTTTTCTCAGCTAACAAGCTCATAGTTCACATAAATCATGTAATTTTTTTCTGTTTTTCAGTTTTAACATGGAACCTAGCTATGATTTTCTACATATATATGAAGGTGATAGCTCCAACAGCCCTATCATTGGAAGTTTTCAAGGCTCTCATGCACCAGAAAGATTAGAAAGCAGTGGAGACAGTCTGTTTCTAGCATTCCGTAGTGATGCATCTGTTGGAATGTCTGGATTCGCCATTGAATATAAAGGTAGTGTCCTGGCAATGATTTCTCTGTTGTGTCAATCCCTAATGCATTATAATCTGTATCCTTTATGTTTTGCAGGCTAGGTACTATCTTGCTATCCTAATCAGTCACCATGCAATTATTCTTATTTAAAAACTGAAATCAAATTATATCGTAATATACCGTATATATAAAATATAAATCAGTTTTGCAAAAAATACATACATGTAAATATAGATTATTATACCATATACCACTGTGCCAGTTTTTTTTCTGTTGTGGCTTACTCACTGTATTTTTTTAAATTACAGTGTAAGCTCACAATTATAAATAATTGCACTTCACTGGAACTATACAAATTGAAATGTTTTTCTTTTCAGCATACTGTAAATTTTAAAGCATCTTACATATACTTTTGATAGTACTGTAAAGCTTAAGGTCCCATTCACACCTGAGCGTAGCGTTTTCAGGCAGAAAGTTGAGTGATTTTACTGCAATTTTGGCCTTATATTTACCACGATTTTGCCGCATTTTTGCCGCGATTTTGTACAGGTCAAAAGGTCACCAATGTAAAAAGCAGAAAAACGCCCAAATCTGCCTTAAAAAAGTTCCAGAACTTGGAAATATAAAGAGCCTTCGCGCTACTACGATGTATTGGTGAATAAACTAAAATTTAGTACAAAATCCTATCGTGCGTAATCCAATCTCAAAGTGCATATAGTGCATTAAGTGCAATCAAATAACTAAACAGCAGCTGCCTGCAGCAGAATCTTCAGTGTATCACAATCCACTCTCAATAAATACTAATTATAAAGTGATCCTGCGCTACAGTGTAAGATAAAAGAACTTTTCACTAAATAAAGTAAATCAGTAAAGTGTCAAACTAAAGGTGAAGTTTTCCTATAAGGATCTATGAAATATTTTTATACTGGACTCTTAACCAAGTTCACATTGGCTTATATACTTCTGTGTGTCACTCAAATACACGTCAGTGTTCTGTCAGAAGATTGGCCCGCGTCTGATGGTCTGTGTCAGCTGTATCTGATGGGTTAGGGTTTCCCCTGGAAGAACAAGGTTAGGACTCAGGGATTGGAATAGGGACCACAGCAGGCGTGTCCCCCAGAGGTCAAAGGTCAAGAGGTGTGGCTGACCCACCCCCACCAAAGTGTTCCACCTACCCCAACTAAGTCGGGGCATCTGCAAGTCAGGGATACGAGGCTATGAGATGACGTGGATGTGCAGCTGCATTTGGGAGATCTGTTTGATGAAGTAGAGGACCCCCTGGTGGTAGAGATTAATATAGCGGTTCAAATTCGTATTTATGGCTATATGCTGGCACTTCAGGCAATTATAATCTTACATCTGATGGCACGGAGGACCCCCTGGTGGTAGAAGTTGGAGCAACACAACATAACCGACCTCAATTCATCACTATAGGCTGTTTTATCAGGTTATGAAGGTGAGGGCTCTGTGAGCATAATTTGTGGGATTTAAACTTCTCCTTGTCCACTGAGTCTTATATTGGAACTCCTTTTTTATATTTTTTCCTTTTGGATATTTTTTGAATAACGTGGTTAAGAGACTATTACTATTCTAAATCATTTGCCCTGGGATTTTTTATTAATATATGAAAGTTCCAGAACTTGTTTGAGCTTCAGTCATTTTGGGGCTTCTGGCTTCAGGCATTTTGGAGTGGAGATGTGAACCATCTCCATAAAGAATAATTGATTTTTTCCCCTCCAGCGTTTTGTAGCCTGAGGCTTCAAGCTACAAATCGCTCAGGTGTGAATGGGGGCTAAATGCCAACTCCAAAATTGATACTAATTGATACATTACAAAATTGATAGAGTAAGTTTACATTTACATAGGTAGCTGGCAGGGCCGTCTTAATAGCATCATGGGCCCCTGGGCAAAGTAATGCTCTGGGGCCCCTATAATGGAGACAGCGCATGTAAACAGACATCAAGTAGGTAGGAGGCAGACACGCGGAGCTTCCCCTTTTGGGTGGAGCTCCGCTTTAACTACATGAACAGTCATTCTGTACAGCAAAGAAACAGTGGGAAAATGCTGCATACATAAAGTAACAAAGCTGTCCTGTGCAAATAATATATCTGCTAGAATGATGTTTAGGACAGTTGTACCAGGCCGCCAATAAAAATCATGAGGCACCATCCAGCCTGACAGGGCCTCAGATACCCCCAACATTTTGTAACCCCTCTACATCTTATATACATCCAGCACTCCTAACTCCACCCAACCAACCCCCCCTCCGCACACACACACACCAGGTTTCCCTCTAAAATTATTATACCGTTACCACCTCCACACATCTGGATTCTCAACCCCAAATAAATAACTCCCCAGCACTCTGACCCCTCTACACCTTAGATATCCGCCCAGCACTCTTACCCCTCTACATTCCAGATATCCCCCTCAGCACTCTGACCCCTGTACACCCTAGATATCCCCCAGCACTGTGACCCCTCTACACCCCAGATATCCCCCCAGCACTGTGACCCCTCGCCACCCTAGATATCCCCCTAGCACTCTGGCTCCTCTACATCCCAGATATCACCTCAGCACTATGACCCCTAGACACCCTAGATATCCCCCAGCACTCTGACTCCTCAACACCCCAGATATCCCCCCAGCACTCTGACCTTTCCACACCCCAGATATCCCTCAAGCACCCTGACCGCTCTTCACCCTAGATATACCCCAGCACTGTGACTCCTCTACAAACTAGATATCCCCCCAGCACTCTGACCCCTCTACATCCCAGATATCCTCCCAGCACTCTGATACCACTACACCCCAGATATCCCCCAGCACTCTGACCCCTCTACACCCTAGATATCCCCCTAGCACTCTGACCCCTCTACACTCCAGATATTCTCCCAGCACTCTGATCCCTCTCTGCACCCTAGATATTCCCCCAGCACTCTGATCCCTCTCTGCACCCCAGATATTCCCCAGCACTCAGACCCCTCTACACCCCAGATATGTCCCCAGCACTCTGATCCCTCTCTGCACCCTAGATATTGCCCCAGCACTCTGAACCCTCTCCGCACCCCACATATCCCCCCAGCACTCTGACCCTCTACACCCCAGATACTCCCCCAGTACTCTGATCCCTCTCTGCACCTAGATATTCCCCAAGCACTGTTATCATATACCATAAGATACCCCTTGTATTAAGACCCCACTACATCCTGGATACCCCCTACACTCTAGCCTCTCTACATCCCTGCTACCTCTAGCACTATAGCCACCCAAGATACTCCAAGCATTGCTACCCCCCATACACCTCAGATCCCCCTTCAGAATTGTTTTCCCCCATAAACCCTTGATATCCCCCAGCACCATTATTCCATCCATGTAGTACCCCCTTTTCCAGTGGGGATACAGTGCATGTGAACTTTTGGCTATGTGCCCACCTCCAGCACTGTGACAAGGACTCACCTATACCAATCAAGTCATGCAGGCAGGAGGAGTTGTGGAGGAGGGAGCATCCCTCCGGGCATTTCAAGCCCTTTGGTGCAAACAGAGCTGGACAGTTGGGCTCACCATGACACCATCCACAATGCCACTTCCGCAGGTGGTGGACTCTCAGTGCTGCCGACTTAGCAGCTCCCACTCCAGCTCCTACCCCGCAGCCCCCGAGTCCAGAGAATTCAAGCTGCATGGGGCGGGGTCAGAGCATCACTGGCACTCTGGCCCTGTCCCTCCCTGCTTGCTGTGAAATAGGTATCATTCTGCACAGCATGGCACACCACTGCCAGCCTTCCTCCCCTGTGTATCCATCACTCTCAGTGCCATCACGGAGCCCCCAATTTCCAGGCAGTATGGGCTCAAGGAGCAGCTTCTTTGGGGAAAGTGCAGGGGCCCCCCATTCAGCTTGGGCCCCTGGGTAGTGCCCAGGTGTGCCCTTTCATTAAAACAACCCTGGTAGCTGGGGCAGGTAGTTTGCTGTGTTCTGAGGCAGCAAAATGTCACCTTTGGATACAGCAACACTCTGTGCTATGGCCGTGTGCAAACTAGCCAGTTTGTATGTGGCCAAAACTTGCATTCAGGGTTGGGTAGAGGCTTTATTCACAGGTAACTGCTCAGATGAGTGAAAAATAGTAGCTATTGATTAGTACAGAGTTCAGAGACTCTTAACGGCAGCTGCCCCTTCCTTCCTTGAAACAACCTCTGTTGCCACAGTCTGTGATTATAACAGAAGAAGGCAGATGAGTCAACCCATTGGTGCCTGCTTAAAAACTGATATTTCAGTTCTGAGAGGGGTTGTGCTTTAATTACTGTTATGTAATGTGCTGTGATATAATCTGCTTCACTCAGCACTATAAGTCAATCAGGCACATGAGCTAGTGGGTAACATGGCAAGATGAGGAAAGAGCAAAATGAGTTTCCCTATTGTCCAATCAGCATGCTGTAAATTGGTAGCTAATCAATTTCACTGCAATCACAACACAAGCCAAACAAAGGAATTACTATGTACTCATTTCAATAATGTATTTATCTGCATGCCTGGAGCTTACATGTACAAGTAATTTGTCATAAAACAAAAACTGTAAGCTTTCATCGGATGCTTCTCACACAGGCTTTTATGTTTGTCATATGCTCCATTTGATAAGTTAAAAAGGAGTATTATTTTTGTGTGGCAAGTCACACATAAGTAGTACACAGAGTGGGGCAGCCATAGTCAGAGTACTATTCATCTCCTGTGATTGTTTGAATTCACAGTTAATTATCTAAAATGCTGAAAATGGACAGGGCATATCTAAGCATTTAAAATGTTTAAATACATTACTGCATACCGAGTGGTAGCAAAATAGTGTAAAGGTCAAAAAGTGTAAGATTGTATTGTTGCAGATAAAAGAGTAAGGATGATGCTCTACATGCTTTAGAGGTTCACAAGCTGAGAAGAGGTCATGCTGTGCCATTGTAAAATTACAGAGGATGGAGACAAGAGTAGACTGCCGAGGGTCAAAGAGTAAAGCAAATGGGTCAAGAAAGAAAAAACACTTCTTCGATGCTTACGACAAAGCTGAGAGAGAATGAGAGAAGCCTGAAAGGGACATGGAGAAAGAACGGGAATGGGAAACATAATTAAAGAGAGGCAGCTGGAATCACGAGTGTTATATTTGAGAACAAATTACCTAGCGCATGAATTGGAAGGAGAAAAAAGAAAATGGAAATCCTTAGTACTGAAAGAAAAGGAGCTTACAAGTACAGATGAGAGAAAGTCAAGCAAATGTAATAAGCAGGATAGTGTTAACTTGGATTGAGTTACAGAATTAGAAGCTCATCTGTTCCTTAAAAGTACTTTGATTATTGCATGAGGACATTGTCCTTGATACATTGTGCATATCTTTTAAGTGTTGGTAACACAATAATGGTATATGTTTCTCTATATTAAGCTCTTTTAAAAAATATATATATAGTTTAAAATGTCATAATATGGTGTAAACATATTTATATAAAATAAATATAGGCAAAACTTGAGTCCAAATAAAATGTAATATTTCTTTAATTTTGGTAATTCAAACTGAGTATATGATGAAAAAATGTAAAACAGAGTTTACCTTCAAAGAATGCTGTTTGTCAAAATAATTAGTAGTAGACCAGCAGAGATAAGCAAGTGACATTTATGTATTTATTTTTTTTTTACATTAGCTTCTGAATTTTTTCATAACATGCTCAGTCTGAATTTCCCAAATTCGTGATAGGTTTACTTTAAATGTGCATTATAAATATGTATGTTAATTTTGTTTCTAAAGCCTCGTACACGCGATCGGATTTTCCGCAGACAAAACCTCTGACTTTTGTCCGAAGGTGTGTGCCTGGATTTTGTCTTGCATACAAACGGCAAGGCCAACGGCCAACAAACATGAATGCACTGACGTACTACGTGGTTTTTCAGCTCTTTAGTGCCACCCTTTGGGTTTCTTCTGCTAATTTTGTGTTAGTAGAAGTTTGATGAGTGTTGATTCGCACTTTTCATTTTGCTCTTTTCATTTTGCGCTTTTCATTTAACGCTTTTCAGTTTGCGCTTTTCATTTCGTGCTTTTCAGTTCATTTCCGAATGGCCATTCATCAACCAGATATTTTGCAGAATCGGAAGAGATAACGTGTTATTTATTATTGGCCCTGGACTTATTGCTTTTACCCAAGTCCAGTCCAGGAACAGGAGGAGGAGTTCTTGGACTAAAAATTGTTTGCTTTATTAATCGTGACCAATTATGTCATATGCCTTTGCCTGCGGGAGCTCCAGGAGATTAATCCAGATGTTTTTCGGAATTATCTCTGGATGACGGACCCCTGCTTTCACCAACTCTTGGCATTGTTGACCCCCTGTATTAAGAAGCAGGACACATTCATGAGGCTTTTATTTTATTTTTTGGTTGAATAATAATGATTTGATTTGTTATATTTTCTATATTTTTAGATGCAGGGACACCAACATAGTTGTATCTTTGACTTTAAAAACTACGGAATAATGGTGTTGTGGTTACTTGCCCCCCCCCCCCCCAAAAAAAAAAAGCATAATATTATTCTTGATATCACTAGAAAAAAAAGCCTTTGAAAATTTGTTTGCAATAACTCCATCAGTATCACCAGCAGCATCATTATTATCCCATTATTATCCCAAGAAGAAGAGAATGTGCGCTGCATTTCGAGATTTCATAATTTGCCATGTCACGAATGTTAATTCTCCATTACAAGCGCTAGTATACAAGACCGACCGCTTCTGGCTCGTCCTTGCTTCCGAGCATGCGTGTTTATACTTTAGACTTTTTTCCGGTGGACTTGTATACATACGCTTGGAAAATCCGACAACAGACATTTGTCCGCAGAAAATTTTAAAACCTGCTATCCAACATTTGTCTGTGGAAAATCCGACAACAATTGTCCGATGGAGCATACAAACGGTCAGAATTTCCGCCAACAGCCTGTCATCACACAATTCCCGACGGAAAATCTGATCGTGTATATGAGGCTTAACTCTAGTTGTAGAGTAATCCTATATTATGTACCCTGTAATCCTATACTATACTACGTGTGTGAATTACAGGCACAATTAGTCATTGAACACAATGTAATTTAATGTAGCCATGAACTTTTCCATTCCTACCTACTGATGAATGCAAACGTATGAACACTTTTTAAGAAATAATTTTAAACTTTCAAAGCATGTTTATATGCAATTCACAATATAGACATTCCATAACTAAAGTGTTTAAAGCACACACAACATAACCTAATATATAATTTACACTGCTATGTAGCGTTTGAATTCTGAAAAGGATTCATAGAAATATGTATCTAAGGTTGTTTTTGACTTAAAGATGAACTCCAAGTGAACAGTTGAAATATAAAACCAGGAACTGGGGAGGGGGGGGCGTGGTCTGGACATGGATGAAGATGGCTGCTTAAGCCTTCTGCTCCAGCACACCAGGGTCCTTAATTTTGCTCTTTGAAGAAGACAGGTTGCTTTACCATGGGCAGACCTGAACCAGAGCTCCTCAGCATCATGCTCCCACTCACCCTGGGACTCGGGTACACAGCTGAGCAGTAACCTACCCCAAATTTTTTTAACCTAGCCCCAAGAAGCCACAGCCTCCTCTTCTCAGGCATCCGGTGGAACACCTCGCTTTGCTAGCAGAAGTCGGGCATGATCCACTGCTCCTAACCTACCATCGTGACACCACTGATAAGTAAATCACCAAGCCTTGATGACTTACAGTATCTCACAAAAGTGAGTACACCCCTCATATTTTTGTAAATATTTTATTATATCTATTCATGTGACAACACTGAAGAAATGACACTTTGCTACAATGTAAAATAGTGAGTGTACAGCGTGTATAATAGTGTAAATTTGCAGTTCCCTCAAAATAACTCAACACACAGCCATTTAAGTCTAAACCGCTGGTAACAAAACTGAGTACACCCCTAAGTGAAAATTTCCAAATTGGGCCCAAAGTGTCAATATTTTGTGTGGACACCATTATTTTCCAGCACTGCCTTAACCCTCTTGGGCATGGAGTTCACCAGAGCTTCACAGGTTGCCACTGGAGTCCTCTACCACTCCTCCGTGACAACATCACAACACTGGTGGATCAGTCCATCACCTTTAACCTCAGCTTCGTTAGCAAGGCAGTGGTTGTCTTGGAGGTGTGTTTGGGGTCATTATCATGTTGGAATACTGCCCTGCGGTCCAGTCTCCAAAGGGGAGGGATCATGCTCTGCTTCAGTATGTCACAGTACATGTTGGCATTCATGGTTCCCTCAATGAACTGTAGCTCCCCAGTGCCAGCAGAATTCATGCAGCCCCAGAACATGACACTCCCACCACCATGCTTGACTTTAGGCAAGACATATTTTTCTTTGTACTCCTCACCTGGTTGCTGCCACACATGCTTGACACCATCTGAACCAAATAAGTTTATCTTGGTCGCATCACACCACAGGACATGGTTCCAGTAATCCATGTCCTTAGTCTGCTTTTCTTCAGCAAACTGTTTGTGAGCTTTTTTGTGCATCATCTTTAGAAGAGGCTTCCTTCTGGAACGACAGCCATCCAGACCAATTTGATGCAGTGTACAGCGTATGGTCTGAGCACTGACAGGCTGACCCCCCACCCCTTCAACCTCTTCAGCAATGCTGGCAGCACTCATACGTCTATTTACAGACAACCTCTGGATATGACACTTAGCATGTGCACTCAGCTTCTTTGGTCGACCATGACGAGGCCTGTTCTGAGTGGAACCTGACCTGTTAAACTGCTGTATGGTCTTGGCCATCATGCTGCAGCTCAGTTTCAAGGTCTTGCCAATTTTCTTATAGCCTAGGCCATCTTTATGTAGAGCAACAATTCTTTTTTACAGAGTGAGAACGATAAAACCAAATTTAACACACCTGCTCCCCATTCACACCTGAGACCTTGTAACGATAACGAGTCACATGACACCGGGGAGGGAAAACGGCTAATTGGGTCCAATTTGGAAATTTTCACTTAGGGGTGTACTCACTTTTGTTGCCAGCGGTTTACACATTAATGGCTGAGTGTTGAGTTATTTTGAGGGGACAGCAAATTTACACTATTATACAAGCTGTACACTCACTACTTTACATTGTAGCAAAGTGTCAATTCTTCAGTGATGTCACATGAAAAGTTATAATAAAATATTTGCAAAAATGTTAGGGGGGAACTCACTTTTGTGGGATACTGTACATGCAGTGGCATTGGACATTTAAGAAACGCTATCATCACTATCTACTTCAGATCTCTGCCTGGACATCCAAGCAGTAGCCATGTGGTTGTAGGAAGTTGAGGAAAACACTGCCCGCCATGATGTTACAATCCAAAAGGTGCAACTGGTCACAAAGGTGCATACCATGCACCTGCAAGAGCTACATCGACACTTAGAAAACCTAGATAACAGGAGATGCTGCCACAACCTTCGGGTACAGGGCATCCCTAAAGCTGTTGTGCCCAGCCAGCTGACACAGGCCATCTTCACCACATTCAAGGATCTCCTCGAGAGTACCCCCACCGTGCTCTAAGACCAAGGTGAGGAGAGATACAGATCCACCCAGAGATGTGATCTGTTGCATGGTGAACTTTCAGTTCAAAGAAGAAATCCTTATGAGAGATAGAAACAGGGGCCATATCTTCTTTAGCAGAGCTGACATTAAGCATTATCAAAACCTGTCACACATCACCCTGCAAACCAGCTGATCCCCGGGAGGAGGCAGCCTGCTGGCTTCAACTGCTCACTGCAAAGCTCTTGTCGTGAATGATGACCCTTCATGCCTAACCTCTTTGGCAAGGTTCCTGGAGGAGCCTTTTTGAGTTTCTGTCTCAGGACTTCTTTAGGTCACATATCTAGAAACGTGGAATAAGGAGTTTCTAGATATGTTCCTCATGTTTATGCCATGATGTTTTCTTTGCCTCTTTTCCAGGCCTGCAGCATATTGCATTTATGACTACTCATAGTTATCTTACTCAATACTTTAGGCTATCTCCCTGACTGCTCAAAATGCTTGCAATGAATCTGCTCTCATGGGTCCAGGATTTTGAATCCAGTGGACCCACTTAGGAGCTGTCCAGTTGCAAGACACAGGCCTGGATTATACCACTACCTACCATGCAGCCACAGTATTTAACCATGCTTGCCATATATACTCACTGTGCTAGGTTAGGCTCCTTTGTCTCAGCATTCCCCTACCTGGCCCCTGTCTATTTCCTCATCTTACCCTATCCATCCTCGACTTCTCCTTTACACCCCCTCCCTCCTCTCCTATCCCTTCCTATATTCTGTCTTCCCTATCCTCTTTCCCCCTTCCCCTTATCCCTCAATTCATTCCCTCCATCCATGTTCTTCCCCACCCTGTTTCTTCTGTGGTGCATGCATCTGTTATTAACTACCTTCTGCCTGCTGTGTTGACAATTGAGGGTGGTGGGGGGTTCTTTTGTTCTGGGATGATGCCATAGATGTTGTTCCACTCTCATCGTGCTTGTCCACCCACGGGGGTGCACAGTGCGGCAATTGGATGGCGCACTGTGTCTCTGGGACATGACGCATCCCTGACCTTGGCAAAGAGCCAATGACACGGCTCTTTATCCATGGAATCAGCTGTGTCCAATCACAGCGGATCATAAGTAAACAAGGAAATGCCGATTATCAGCTTTCCTCTCCTCACACTGACAGCGTGTGAGGAGAGGAGAGCCTATTAGGAGCATTTCCTCTCAGGAGAGACCTGTACAGATAATCAGGGCACTGGTTATCAGTGCAGCCCCAACAGTGCCCAGCAGTGATGCCAGCAGTGCCCATCAGTGATTAAAGTCAGTGCCAAGCAGTGGTGCCAATCAATGCCCATTAGTCATGCCAATCAGTGCCCATCAGTCATGCCAATAAGTGCTCCCTATTATTGCCCATCAGTGCCTGCTCATCAGTGCCACCCATGCTCACCAGTAGTTGACATGAGTCAGTGTTTGATGGCACTGATCAGACATTAGATGCATAGTGCTTATTGTATCACATTCGGTTTGGATACTGGATAATGATCATTGACTGATTCTTGGCCTGTGTGTATGTAGCCTAAGTGTTTCTGTATAGTGGAGCAAAGGGGATAATACCAGATCAAATTCATATACCTACACTAGTTCCATTTAAAAATACCCTTATACATATGACAATGGTTCAGCTTTTAGTGCTCCCTAAAGTTGCATAATTGTGTGTTTTTTCTTTTAACAGAGAAACCAAGAGAAGCTTGTTTTGATCCAGGGAACATTATGAATGGTACACGGATTGGAACTGACTTTAAACTTGGATCAACGGTAACTTACCAGTGTGATCTAGGATACAAAATTGTTGATCCTGCAACAATAAGTTGTATGATTGGTGCAGATGGAAAGCCTGCATGGAACAAGAGTTTGCCATCATGTAATGGTATGTTTTCACAAGTAAACCAAATTCAAGTACTAACAATGTGTTTGGATATTTTCTGTTTAAACATATGTAGAAAGGGATTAAGAGCTAGTATACACTTGTGGTGGCTAGAAGTGTCTTAACCGTACTTTTAATAATAAAAAAAATAACAACAGTTGCAAAAATATGATATTAGAGCTACAATACAAAACAATATTTTTTGTTATAAAGTACGGTATTTGCTTTATGTGGACATTACAGTGTTCTTTTTAGCCAGATACATACATATACATACATACATACATAGCATTAAGACTGCTATGGAACTACAGTATTAAGAAAAAAAATATTCAAAACACCCATTGTGTTGGTTCAACTGGAAGACTTATTAAAAAAAAAACAGTACAGATGTGAATACTTAGCTATACAAAGATGTTAAAAATCTTCATTCTGTTTAGTTGCTTACTATGAGGTCCAGACAATAATAATAATAGCCCATTATATTACAGAAAATAATAAGCTTGAATTGAGGCACCAAAACATTATAACCAATGTTTCTAATGTATAGTGATTAGTCACCACACTATTCAAATTAAGTGAACAAATCTGCTACCTGCATGTAAATAATAAAAAGTACAATCTTGAATTATTCTAATTTCAGTCATATTACAATTGCTGACCTGGACAAGCATGTGGCAAGTGAAGTATAGACTCTTGAGCTCCAAAGTTGCTCCAAGTCATTAACACATGAAACATTAAAACCTATATATCAGCATGATAGACAGTCAGCAATGGCCCACCTTATATTATGGTTCTCTATTGCAATATATGGAAAATTTGCACAGGCCAGTATTGTGGCTGGAAAGATATTTTAAACATGTTACAGCCATGTTCCTAGCAGGGACCTAAATGACAATAAAAATTCTAAGAAAAATGGGATCCTTGGCTCGACCTTCCTAAATGTCCACCTCTATCTTGATTTACTACTCGTATCACTGAACAATAAAGTTTTAACACCCCACAGGACCACCTGCCTATATGCCCCCACACATGGTGTCATCCTATAACATTATAGGCGGCACATTTCTCTCAATATTTTTAAATTCATCAAATATATGTGTTTAATAATCCTTGAACAAGTTTACATTGTATACCCTATTGTAATGGTTTGAACCTTGTACTCACTGCCTAATTACTTTATGGAAATATATATTGACTCTGTATCACCAGAAAACTTAAATGAAATTCAAAGTAAAAAAACAAAACAAAAAAAACAATTATAAGAAGGATGCAGTTCTGGTCCATGCCACCCAGATGTAAAAAACTATTTGGAACTAGATTTTTGTTTTTAAGTACTAGGTGCCTAGAAAGAGGAGACCTGAAAACATTTTAAAGATTAGAAAAGTACACACTCTTATTTGTTTTGCCCATACAGGCATACCCCACTTTTAAATCAGGCTCACTTCTGCATAGAAACCAATGAGCTTCCAGGTTTTATTACCAAAGCTTAATTGAACAAGCTGGGGTTAGAAGCTCATTGGTTTCTATGCAAATGTGAGCCTGATTTTGCACTTTCCAGCTTTAGTAAATAAACCCCATTGTGTACTTAAAAGTGGGGTATGCCTGTACTGTATTTCTGTCAGGTTATGCATAGCAGATTAATATTATCTTAATCTACCTGCATAACCTGGCAGAGGTATTAGTTAGCAGCTGGGTGATAATGTATATTAGTTCAGGGCAGCTAGGGAGGATGTGATAATGCAGTTCCGTTGAAAGATACACTTACACTTTAAATGCAAACAACACAATAACTAAAAAACGCTTGCTTAATTTCATAATGTGTAGATTAGCAACATGCTTATGGGTAGAGTTATTTTTTATGGTACTGGGCGCTTAGAAAAGCCAGGAAACCTATGTGAAAAGTGCAAACACTTATTTGTCCTACAAATACCTCTGCAGGTTATGCATGGTAGATTAAAATAATCTTAAAGTTGGATTTTAATAAGAGGCTATGAGCTTAGTATGTGTGAAGTAGTGAAGCATTAAATAGAATATAGAATACCGGAGCATAGAATATTAAGCAATCAGTCAATCTACATTTTACCATTTCTATTCAACTGTGGCTTAGTCATATATAAGATATGCATTTATTCCAGAAATATTTATGGGGGTTTTAACCCATAACACCATCAGTAGTGAAGTTACTCCAATTGTCTTTCACTCCGTCAGTTGAAATATAATTTACATAACTTCTGGCCATGCATGTGTTATTTTAAAAGCTTAAGAAATAACTGTATGCACCATTGTGAAATGGCAGCATCAATAATTACAGTATTAGTATCTTTTACATAGTACGTTGTCATAGTAGTCATTGTCTAATGAACTTTTTTTTCTCTTTTCTGAATAATTGGTATATAGATCCTAAAAAAAACCTCTGTAGTGAACTCTGAGTATAAATTGCATTTTATTTATTTATGCTAATATATCCTAATGACATCAGAATTCTTTATCTAGAAAAGCCACATGCTAAAAATCTATAGACCTAAAATGTGTGTCTATTCTTACATGTCACTATTAATAATAATAGTGTGTCTTTTGCTGATTTTGGAGAGTCTCCTTACTACAATGTCTGCTGTTTAGAATGGTTCATGGATCCCTATGCACATGAGAAGCTCTAATTACACACTGATTAATGGTGTTCTGGCAGCCGCATTTTCATTTTCCAGTGTGGAATGAAGGTTAGAGCAGTCAGTATTCTCAACACAAATATCGAAATTTTATATGTATCTGCGTGAGCTAAGCTCCAATTCTACCATGGCTTAGTGTATGTCCTCCTGTTGGCTAATGAAGAGAAACGTTAGACTGAGTGTTATGGAACATTTGTTATTTTTATTCGTATTATTTTTGATAGAAGACTGTCACATAATTTTATATATGCAATACACACAAAAGATGTATGGTGCATATAAACATGTAAATGAAAAAGCAAAATACAGTGCAAAATGGTATTCAAACTGCAGTTATTGCTAGCCAAAATCTCTTGCCAAAATTAAAACATTTTCAATGCTTGTAGGTTTTATTCAATGTAGCTAGACTCTGTCTTTAAAAGAGGGCAATTTTTTAAACCTCGAGATATACCCTAACTGTGGAGCCCATTTCCATGCATTAAATGTGTCATATAATATTCAGTGATCGAATGCTTAAAATTAGTTTTAACCTAAACCATATTCTCAAATATTTCTATTTTCTTACAAGGACAGCCATAGCTTTAACAAAACCTATACACACCCACTCTCATCTGCCCTTCTGAACAAATGTACACTAAAACCTCCCTACACCTGCTGCTTACATACCTCAGTATGCAGCCACAGCCTAGTCTTTGGGGGAGATTTACTAAAACTGGAGCACTCAGAATCTGGTGTAGCTTCTAACTTCAGTTTGTTCAGTTAAGCTCTGACAATAAAACCTGGAAGCTGATTGGTTTCTTTGTAGAGCTGCACATGTTTTGCACTCTCCAGGTTTAGTAAATAACCCACTTGGATGTGCCTGCTCAGTGATTCCTCATACATTTGTACAGGTTCTTATCCCAGGCTGGTAATGCGCAAATAAGGCCTTCTACAAGTACATTAGAGCTCTCTTTACATGTGTGTCCAGTGGTAAAGAGCTGAGGAGGAAGGTGTTAGTGTATATCAGTTCAGGGCAGCTAGAGAAGGTGGGTTAGTGCAGTTCTTATGAACTGTCTTTACTTTAACCACTTGACGACCGCCTCACGCCGATGTACGTCGGCAAGGTGGCACGGACAGGCAAAATCACGTAAATGTACGTGATTTGCCTTCCGCGGGTGGGGGGTCCGATCCCCCCCCCCCCCCGGTGCCCGAGGCGGTCGTCTTTTGTTCCCCGGCGATCGGAGGTGAGGGGAAGGCCATCCGTTCGTGGCACCCCCCTCGCGATCGCCGCTGGCCAATGGGAACATTCCTTTGCTGCTGTATGCTAAACAGCAGCAAAGGAAATTATGTCATCTCTCCTCGGCTCGGTAGTTTCCGTTCCAGCGCCGAGGAGAGAAGACATCAATGTGAGTGAAAACACACTACACACACAGTAGAACATGCCAGGCACACAAAACACCCCGACCCCCCCCCGATCGCCCCCCCGATCACCCCCCAATCACCCCCCCCTGTCACAAACTGACACCAAGCAGGTTTTTTTTTTTTTTTTTTTCTGATTACTGTATTGGTGTCAGTTTGTGACAGTTACAGTGTTAGGACAGTTACTGTTAGCCCCCTTTAGGTCTAGGGTACCCCCCTAACACCAACACCCCCTAATAAAGTTTTAACCCCTTGATCACCCCCCGTCACCAGTGTCGCTAAGCGATCATTTTTCTGATCGCTGTATTAGTGTCGCTGGTGACGCTAGTTAGGGACGTAAATATTTAGGTTCGCCGTCAGCGTTTTATAGTGACAGGGACCCCCATATACTACCGAATAAATGTTTTAACCCCTTGATTGCCCCCTAGTTAACCCTTTCACCACTGATCACCGTATAAGTTTTACGGTTGACGCTGGTTAGTTTGTTTATTTTTTATAGTGTCAGGGCACCCGCCGTTTATTACCGAATAAAGGTTTAGCCCCCTGATCGCCCGGCGTAGAAATGCGTCGCCCCAGGCAGCATCAGATTAGCGCCAGTACCACTAACACCCACTCACGCAGCATACGCCTCCCTTAGTGGTATAGTATCTGTACGGATCAATATTTGATCCAATCAGATCTATACTAGCGTCCCCAGCAGTTTAGGGTTCCCAAAAACGCAGTGTTAGCGGGATCAGCCCAGATACCTGCTAGCACCTGCGTTTTGCCCCTCCGCCCGGCCCACCCAAGTGCAGTATCAATCGATCACTGTCACTTACAAAACACTAAACGCATAACTGCAGCGTTCGCAGAGTCAGGCCTGATCCCTGCGATCGCTAACAGTTTTTTTGGTAGCATTTTGGTGAACTGGCAAGCACCAGCCCCAGGCAGCGTCAGGTTAGCGCCAGTAGCGGCGCTAACACCCACGCACGTACCGTACACCTCCCTTAGTGGTATAGTATCTGATCGGATCAATATCTGATCCGATCAGATCTATACTAGCGTCCCCAGCAGTTTAGGGTTCCCAAAAACGCAGTGTTAGCGGGATCAGCCCAGATACCTGCTAGCACCTGTGTTTTGCCCCTCCGCCCGGCCCAGCCCAGCCCACCCAAGTGCAGTATCGATCGATCACTGACACTTACAAAACACTAAATGCATAACTGCAGCGTTCGCAGAGTCAGGCCTGATCCCTGCGATCGCTAACAGTTTTTTTGAAGGAAAAGAGGTTGGGGAGCGCTAGATAATAAACAGGAACAAATATTTGTAAAATTAAAAATTCCCTTAAATGTAAATATAATCGAATAAAAATAATAATAATACCAGCCTGCCTATATATCTATTGTGAACAAAATTCAAAAACTAAATACCAGTGAACAATAATAATTGTGCAATCGTAACATATAGTGTCAAAGAAATAAAAAATAATTGTGTATCAAATATAAATTGACATCAATAACAAAGTCCATCCAAAATTGGTGTGAGATCCTGATGTAAATCTTTGATAACAAAACGTGAGCAGCAAAATCCCTTCACCATCACTGAAAAAACACACACCAATGTGCTCATGGAAATGGATGTCCGCTTACCAGATGAAGTTGACCAATTTAATTAAAAAAAGGTCAAATAGGCTTTAGCAAGATATTGCTTGCTGCAATGGAAAAAAATGTACCCGGCTCTTGTCCTCACATCACAGGATCTCACGTATGGGATATAAAATAGATGGAGAGGAACCGAACATAGTGTAACACCATTTATTTAAGAAAACAATAAAAACAGAACATAGCCAAATGGCTACTCACATAGAAGGTGCCATCGCCCGGCACTGAGGCTGAAAAGCGTATCTAGGAATGGAGAAATCCAATCTGTGGGAGAGATTTCCCAGATGATCTCGGCAACGGCGTGCGTTCCACCCTCGGTCGAGGGTGGAACGCACGCCGTTGCCGAGATCATCTGGGAAATCTCTCCCACAGATTGGATTTCTCCATTCCTAGATACGCTTTTCAGCCTCAGTGCCGGGCGATGGCACCTTCTATGTGAGTAGCCATTTGGCTATGTTCTGTTTTTATTGTTTTCTTAAATAAATGGTGTTACACTATGTTCGGTTCCTCTCCATCTATTTTATATCCCATACGTGAGATCCTGTGATGTGAGGACAAAAGCCGGGTACATTTTTTTCCATTGCAGCAAGCAATATCTTGCTAAAGCCTATTTGACCTTTTTTTAATTAAATTGGTCAACTTCATCTGGTAAGCGGACATCCATTTCCATGAGCACATTGGTGTGTGTTTTTTCAGTGATGGTGAAGGGATTTTGCTGCTCACGTTTTGTTATCAAAGATTTACATCAGGATCTCACACCAATTTTGGATGGACTTTGTTATTGATGTCAATTTATATTTGATACACAATTATTTTTTATTTCTTTGACACTATATGTTACGATTGCACAATTATTATTGTTCACTGGTATTTAGTTTTTGAATTTTGTTCACAATAGATATATAGGCAGGCTGGTATTATTATTATTTTTATTCGATTATATTTACATTTAAGGGAATTTTTAATTTTACAAATATTTGTTCCTGTTTATTATCTAGCGCTCCCCAACCTCTTTTCCTTCACATTTATGCATTTATGGAATTTTCCATTTTTTGTTTGAGGGTGTAGCTGCTTCACTTTTATTCCTTCACTTTTATTTTTTACAAATTTATTATTTTTATATGTGGCGCGGAATTATTCACTATTGATTCAACAGTTTTTTTGGTAGTATTTTGGTGAACTGGCAAGCACCAGCCCCAAGCAGCGTCAGGTTAGCGCCAGTACCGCTAACACCCACGCACGCAGCATACGCCTCCCTTAGTGGTATAGTATCTGAACGGATCAATATCTGATCCGATCAGATCTATACTGGCGTCCTCAGTAGTTTAGGGTTCCCAAAAACGCAGTGTTAGCGGGATCAACCCAGATACCTGCTAGCACCTGCATTTTGCCCCTCCGCCCGGCCCAGCTCAGCCCACCCAAGTGCAGTATCGATCGATCACTGTCACTTACAAAACACTTAACGCATAACTGCAGCGTTCGCAGAGTCAGGCCTGATCCCTGCAATCGCTAACAGTTTTTTTGGTAGCTTTTTATTGAACTGGCAAGCGCCAGCGGCCTAGTACACCCCGGTCGTAGTCAAACCAGCACTGCAGTAACACTTGGTGACGTGGCGAGTCCCATAAGTGCAGTTCAAGCTGGTGAGGTGGCAAGCACAAGTAGTGTCCCGCTGCCACCAAGAAGACAAACACAGGCCCGTCGTGCCCATAATGCCCTTCCTGCTGCATTCGCCAATCCTAATTGGGAACCCACCGCTTCTGCAGCGCCCGTACTTCCCCCATTCACATCCCCAACCAAATGCAGTCAGCTGCATGAGAGGCATTTTCTTTATGTCCTCCCGAGTACCCCTACCCAACCAACCCCCCCAAAAAAGATGTTGTGTCTGCAGCAAGCACGGATATAGGCGTGACACCCGCTATTATTGTCCCTCCTGTCCTGACAATCCTGGTCTTTGCATTGGTGAATGTTTTGAACGCTACCATTCACTAGTTGAGTATTAGCGTAGGGTACAGCAATGCACAGATTAGGCACACTTTCACAGGGTCTCCCAAGATGCCATCGCATTTTGAGAGACCCGAACCTGGAACCGGTTACCGTTATAAAAGTTAGTTACAAAAAAAGTGTAAAAAAAAAAATATATATATAAAACAAAAAAAAAATAGTTGTCGTTTCATTGTTCTCTCTCTCTCTATTCTCTCTATTGTTCTGCTCTTTTTTACTGTATTCTATTCTGCAATGTTTTATTGTTATTATGTTTTATCATGTTTGCTTTTCAGGTATGCAATTTTTTATACTTTACCGTTTACTGTGCTTTATTGTTAACCATTTTTTTGTCTTCAGGTACGCCATTCACGAATTTGAGTGGTTATACCAGAATGATGCCTGCAGGTTTAGGTATTATCTTGGTATCATTCTTTTCAGCCAGCGGTCGGCTTTCATGTAAAAGCAATCCTAGCGGCTAATTAGCCTCTAGACTGCTTTTACAAGCCGTGGGAGGGAATACCCCCCCACCGTCTTCCGTGTTTTTCTCTGGCTCTCCTGTCTCAACAGGGAACCTGAGAATGCAGCCGGTGATTCAGCCAGCTGACCATAGAGCTGATCAGAGACCAGAGTGGCTCCAAACATCTGTATGGCCTAAGAAACCGGAAGCTACGAGCATTTTATGACTTAGATTTCGCCAGATGTAAATAGTGCCATTGGAAAATTGGGGAAGCATTTTAGCACACCGATCTTGGTGTCGTCAGATGCTTTGAGGGCAGAGGAGAGATCTAGGGTATAATAGACCTCAATTTTTTCAAAAAAGAGTACCTGTCACTACCTATTGCTATCATAGGGGATATTTACATTCCCCGAGATAACAATAAAAATGATTAAAAAAAAAAATGAAAGGAACAGTTTAAAAATAAGATAAAAAAGCAAAAAAATAATAAAGAAAAAAAAAAAAAAAAAAGCACCCCTGTCGCCCCCTGCTCTCGCGCTAAGGCGAACGCAAGCGGCGGTCTGTCGTCAAACGTAAACAGCAATTCCACCATGCATGTGAGGTATCACCGCGAAGGTCAGATCGAGGGCAGTAATTTTTGCAGTAGACCTCCTCTGTAAATCTAAAGTGGTAACCTGTAAAGGCTTTTAAAGGCTTTTAAAAATGTATTTATTTTGTTGCCACTGCACGTTTGTGCGCAATTTTAAAGCATGTCATGTTTGGTATCCATGTACTCGGCCTAAGATCATCTTTTTTATTTCATCAAACATTTGGGCAATATAGTGTGTTTTAGTGCATTAAAATTTAAAAAAGTGTGTTTTTTCCCCAAAAAATGCGTTTGAAAAATCGCTGCGCAAATACTGTGTGAAAAAAAAAATGAAACACCCACCATTTTAATCTGTAGGGCATTTGCTTTAAAAAAATATATAATGTTTGGGGGTTCAAAGTAATTTTTTTGCAAAAAAAAATAACTTTTTCATGTAAACAATAAGTGTCAGAAAGGGCTTTGTCTTCAAGTGGTTAGAAGAGTGAGTGATGTGTGACATAAGCTTCTAAATGTTGTGCATAAAATGCCAGGACAGTTCAAAACCCCCCCAAATGACCCCATTTTGGAAAGTAGACACCCCAAGCTATTTGCTGAGAGGCATGTCGAGTCCATGGAATATTTTATATTGCGACACAAGTTGCGGGAAAGAGACACATTTTTTTTTTTTTTTTGCACAAAGTTGTCACTAAATGATATATTGCTCAAACATGCCATGGGAATATGTGAAATTACACCCCAAAATACATTCTGCTGCTTCTCCTGAGTACGGGGATACCACATGTGTGAGACTTTTTGGGAGCCTAGCCGCGTACGGGACCCCGAAAACCAAGCACCGCCTTCAGGCTTTCTAAGGGCCTGAATTTTTGATTTCACTCTTCACTGCCTATCACAGTTTCGGAGGCCATGGAAAGGCCAGGTGGCACAAAACCCCCCCAAATGACCCCATTTTGGAAAGTAGACACCCCAAGCTATTTGCTGAGAGGTATAGTGAGTATTTTGCAGACCTCACTTTTTGTCACAAAGTTTTGAAAATTGAAAAAAGAAAAAAAAATGTTTTTTCTTGTCTTTCTTCATTTTCAAAAACAAATGAGAGCTGCAAAATACTCACCATGCCTCTCAGCAAATAGCTTGGGGTGTCTACTTTCCAAAATGGGGTCATTTGGGGGGGTTTTGCGCCACCTGGGCATTCCATGGCCTCCGAAACTGTGATAGGCAGTGAAGAGTGAAATCAAAAAATTTCACCCTTAGAAATCCTGAAGGCGGTGATTGGATTTCGGGGCCCCGTACGCGGCTAGGCTCCCAAAAAGTCCCACAATAGCCTTGTAGGTTGGGGACTGTATCTAGCAGTATTATTGCTTTGATGGTTCCTCTTTATACTTATATAATAAAACATTGTTTTCACTAAATATATGTGCATAAAAGTGCAGGAAGGTCTTTAGTATGTAACCGTATTAGAGTTTCCTTTTTACATGTATATTCTGTATATGCATATTAATTAGTGTGTTCGATTTTAGATTTCCTATAGATGACTCTAAAATGCATCAATGTTATTATTTATTTTATTTATGATTTGGTTTTAAAATAGCACTTGCTGCCTGTGAATGGTATTCCATAATGCTAAGATGCATGTGGTGACGCTTTTTGATTAATGTATTTTAATCAAGGTTGCTTGTGCCCACTCTTTAATCATTTTTATTATATTGGATTAGTGCAGCGCCTTTGTGTCCCTCCACGCTGTTTACAGTAAGCCGCCAGTGAGGCTGGAGCTGGCGACGTGCACCCGCCTTAGTCTTGCTGTGATTAGCTGAGCGGCCTGTGGAGGGGTATATAAGCTGGCCATTGCGTCGTGTGGCCACGCCCTCTGTTGAAGTCAAAGGATATGACGAAATGCGTCAGGGAGTGGCCAACACGACGCAGGAAGTGACGTGTGCGCTCCACCTGAGTCATCTGCACAACCAGGAAGTACTGAGCCTTTCCTGTGTAGCGGCGCTGACAGCTTTGGGTGAAGTGTACACACTGGCAATACCTGCCTGTTTGATTGATTGCTCACTGTTTGTTTTATTTGATGTACGTATTTTTATTGAAGGGGGGTTCTCTGTCTGTCTTTGTGCAAGGGGTTTTGAATCAATAAACAGGATTACGCTATGTGCACCATTCTTTCTGTTTTTTTGATTCATTATGAGCCCTGCAAACCTGTGACCCTGTGTATAGTAATGATGGCAACATACTACTTCTAAAGACTGCCCCCTTTTCTGGTGAGTTTAACCCCCTAGGGGGAGAGTGTTTGTCACCGGGTGGATTTCACAGTGATCGGTGGAAGGTGCATGTGGAGGATTGTTTTTTTCAAGATCACCTGTTGATTATCTGAATTACACCCTGAACTTTTCATCACTTCCCTTTATAAGGGATTTTCTTTTAAAGGACTCTTCTCTGATATAAGACTGTCCATATATGTGTTGTTGGCCACAAGTTTTAAATGCTCAACATTAGCGCTGTCTAGTGTGATAATTTAGTCTAAATGGTGATTACTTTATAACACTGCTTTTATATTTGTTTCTTTTTTTCTCTGGTTTGAAACGGCTGCTGCTCACTAGATTGTCTCTCTGCCTAGACAGACACAGTGGAGTTCAATCTTATTTATGTCTAACTTTTAATTGCATACTGATGTTTATTCACGGTTATGCACCTTTGAATATTTACTTATTCTTTTTTATTTAATATTAATATATCTACATCTTGGGTCTGTTTGGGTGTTTGGCTCTGAGCGGTGTTTCTGCAGGCCTGGTGAAACACTTATATAACATTAAAAAGTTTAGTTCTTCTCTGACGCCAAGATTCTGATTCATTTTAGAGATGAATCCATTAAAATATAGGGAATGAAGTCCTGGTCTGCTCTCATAATGTGACATACTGTAGTCTAGGAAAACCAAAATACATCTACAGCTTGGCTTTCAAGCTGATTAACTAAAGAAGTAGAGAATGTTCATTTAGATTAGTGAATAAAGTGAATATATGTTAACTTTTATCAACCAATTATGTGCAGAGGAATGTTAAAAATGAATTTGCCTTGCACATGATTGGATGATTAAAGTAAACTTTATGCTAGGTAAAGATTCTTCTATTCATTACTAAATAAACTTTTTTTACTCACTTTACTCCCTACAGCAAGTGATGCGCTGTAAGTACAGCATATGATTTATAATGCTAAAAGAATTGCTCTGTTTTGGATGTCACTAGATATCCTGCATGTTCTTATGACTGTATTATTACATTTAATATGTGTCTGATTTGAATTTTAGGAGTTTGAAGCCAAATAGTCAAAGACCTACAGTATTTACTGAGAATTATAGTTGTTGTTCTGCTGGTCCGTGTTTTAGATGGTAGGGGAGTAGTTGATGTTGCAAATTGGTTATGCTCAAATGGTCATGAAGATTAATCACAAATTCCTAAATGGAAATGTATTCTTCAATATTGTATTTCATTTATGCAGTATTTCCTCATTTTAAATTATTATATCGAAAAAGTAGTAGCTATAAAGAATTTTCAGCAGCTTGTTATCCTGGGTATTAAATGTATTATTATGGGGGTTCATATAAACTACATATCTGAGCTGGCTTCTGATTAATCCTGCTGTAAGTAAGGGACATTGGAGGCAATTTCAACCAATAATATGTGCAGAGGGTCATGGCGATATATTTTGCCACGCCTGTGAAACAAAAGCAACATAAAATGTAGTTCACTGTATATATTCATATTCATATCTGTGTTTGCTTATATCCCTGACATATAATGTTACTAGGTCCCATGATACATGCCATTAAAAAAAAAAAAAAAAAACTTGTTGATGGCAACTGTAAAATGTGAAATAACTATTATTACAAATATTCTATCTTTTTTAGCACCATGTGGAGGGCAATATACAGGAACTGAGGGTGTGGTACTGTCCCCAAACTATCCAAATAATTACACTGTTGGACAGACTTGTCATTATTCAATAACAGTTCCAAAGGAATTTGGTAAGTTGAAGAATTATTGTTATTTACAGTTTAATAAAATTTGACAGTGTAAACATTTCATAGTATAGATATGATACTGTTCAGTTTGAGAATAAATACAGGTGGATTGCATTTAAATAGTTAATTTATATATATATATATATATATATATATATATATATATATATATATATATATATTGTATATACATTTTTAAATGTAAAGACTTAAGGCATAAAAATGACTCAATGATAAGATAGTTGATTAAGGTGCTAAACCACCTGATTTTATATATACATAACCAATAGTTCTGATTATATTTAACCAGCTTTCATCTCAATTGAGCCTTCCTTTATTATTTCTGTAATACAGTTAAGTTGCATTTTATAGTGATAAACATCCATTTTTCTTTACTTTTGATTTTTATCAACTAAGTGCTGCAGCTGGGATAAAGAAAATCCTCTACTGTCAGCATATAGGAGAGCCTGTCACAAGCAACTTCCCAGCTCTCTGACACACCCTCATGAACAATGCCTAATCAATAGCACTGCTCAGGAAGTGAGAGAAATATTGATTAGCCCAGTGTTCAGTGGGGCATGTCAGACCACAGGAGAGCTTATGTGTGAGAGCCATGATCCAACATTCCTGTGTGCAGGCAGCATTTAGCTAATAGAAAAAAAAAGATTAAAATATGAATTACTCTATATGCAGCCTGATTGCATTACATATTACATTAAAAGTGGTTTTAAGGTAGGCTGAGAATGGTGTCAATAGCTGCATGACGATCATCACTGGCATCAAGAGATGCAATAACAATGTTATACTGTATGTGTTATTTTTTTTTTCCATTAGACTCTGGAAACATTGTAATGTTTACCATTATTGTTATTTCACTGATATTTTAGTTGTGTTTGGGCAGTTTGCATACTTCCAGACAGCTCTCAATGATTTGGTTGAACTTTTCGATGGAGCACACCCACAGTCAAGACTACTCAGTTCCCTCTCAGGGAGTCATACAGGTAAATAAAATTAAATATATTTTATATTTATATTGTCTGTTACATATGTATGCAAGCAAAATTAAAGTATTTTATAAGATTTTCTTTACTGCATATGTTTCAACATATTGTATGTAGTATTACCAATTTGCAAAAACATCTCTCTAGCTAGAGGCCTTATACACATCAGTATTATAGTGGAATGCTCAGACACCTTTAGAGTACACATGAAGAATCTAATATCAGTAATTGGGTTATCTTTCCAAAGTACAGTTTAAAAAAAAAAACAAAAAAAAAAAAAACGTTTATTTGATTATGATTATTATACTAGTGAATAAGTGTGAATTATAGCATACAAAATAGGAATAAGCTGTATTCACTTCAATCACCCTGTTATTTGCAAAAAAAAAAATCCTGTTTGTTTTTTTTTTTTACTCTTGCATTTGATTGTGCTTTGAAAGTGAACACAGATTCATTGTTTTCACTGAGCTCAATTGTGTTCACATCACAGTCTTTAATTCAACAGATATTTAGGTAAATATATAATGGCCACTAGTAACTGGGAACCACATATGCCTTCTGAACCATTCGCTGTGGTAACCATAGAGAATATCCTGGTAAATAAAAAACAATATATTCACTAGCTTCTTATCAATGTTGTATGTGCAATGTAAATCTAAAAAAAAAAAAAAAAGGGCAATCACAATTTTACTTTTCAAATTAGAGCTAAGATTCAGGTAGATACTGTATATAAAAAGCACGCATGAATGCATTTGTGCAGATAGTTTAACTATCTGAACTTGACTTGTTATCAACCTCATGTAATCCCTGTATAACAGCACTATGACTGGAAGAGGAAAGAGCAGCATCTAAAATCAATCAGGTTCCCTGCGTTTACATGTGCTAGCAAGATACATTCTGACAAAAGGAGAGAAGCAAGCAGTGAGCTTATCACTCACTGCCCTTCAAGCTGGGTTCACATATGTGCGACTGCGGTTTTGTGCCGGGGTCCAGCGCATTTCTGTTCACCGGTTCAGGTGTGATTCAGTTCCAAATTTGTGCCTGAATTCGCACCTGAACCAGACCCAAAAATGCCCAGGACCCTTTTACAATCCGCTCTGCAGCCATCCCAGACCTGTGTGAACCGGCTTCATTGAGAGCTGGCTACACTCGTCTGTCATTCGAATTGGATGCGATGAAAACTGCATCCAATTTGCACATATGTGAACCCAGCCTCACTTTCCAATCGTATTCTTGGGTCCAGGGAAGTGACCTACCAGTGTAATTTAAATGCAGTAGAGAAAGGTCAGGTCCCCAAACTGACTGTACTGTCTGGCTTAACTATATCTTAGGTCTGAGCGCGCAAAATCCTTTAGTATGTAAGACATTTCCCATATATGTATCCAACAGTGGTGTAACAATAGAAGCTCTCACAGCTTCTATGGGGCCTGAGGGTAAAAGGGGACCCCGATAAGGGGGCTTTTGAGGCAAATCAAGCACTTCCCTACCACTGTACATCTAAAAATGGCAAGGTGATGGACGCTTACTTCTGCAGTGCTTTTATAAATGCCACTGCAGAAATACGTGTGAACTGAGCCTTTCACAGTTGTCTAATTTCACAGGCATTGTGTTCAGAGCAGATCTGAGAGGTCCTGTATTTTTAGATTTCTGTAATTGATCAGAGAGAGACTAACCACAGGGATCACAGATGTAAACAGTACAGTGTTTACATCTGTCAGCATTCTCCTTACTATTGAATGACTGGGTCAGAAGAAGCATCAGTTCCAAGCAACTTTTTTAACCCTTACACCACCTCCGGTCACACACATGTAACCCCTTCATCTCCATCCTCCCACTATATGTAACCTGTACATTATCCCCTTTACCTCCCCCTCCCTCTGTTTATGATCGATATGGGCTATAGTTAGTGCATCATTACCAAGCATCATTTTTAACCATCTTATTACCAGCGTAAATTTTTTTTCCAAAAAATGTGGCAAAAAATGAGGGTTGGTGTGTCTACTTTCCAAAAAGGGTCATTTTGAAGGTATCTGTACCGTCCTGGCATTTTTATTTTAACAGAAAGTTTGGGATTTTTTTTTTTCAAAATTCTTTATTGTTTTCCTTTATATAGTAAACAAAAAAAAACAGTGGTTACTAAGTTCCACCAAAAACGTCTCTATCTGTTACAAAATATAAATTTCAATTGGGTACGGTGTTGCATTAATGGGTAATTGTCAGTACATATATCACAGCAGTGAAAACTGAAATTTGCCTTGTTTTATAGATTGGTACTCAAGAGCTAAATAAAGGAACTCTGTATACGTTTAACGATAGCAAAAATCCGGTAATGCATCATTAAAGAGCTGCTGTTGTCACTGACCCCGTACCTTATGTGATGTTTCCCATCAGGAACAGCTGTGTTGCTGATAGAGACCTTACTCTCTATGTGGCAGCTCTGTACATGCACCCTGCTGAGCTCTGCAATCAGTATAGCTCATGCTCCTTGCTAAGTGGAAAACGATAGCTCTGACCCAGCAGGGGATGTGTGTCAGATCTCTGCAGAGAGACCATTGCTTCCACACAGAAAGCAAGAGTCCTTCTGTGTAACAAGCTGTCAGGGGACACTTATGTTCTTCTCAAGCTGTAGTTTATTTCGTATGATGTTTTATTAACTTTCACGCAAATGAGGTTTCAAAGCTAACACTCTTTTTTTAATTCATAAAGTTAAGTATGCATTCATTATACTAACTTAACTATACTATATCTATACTTCTGTAGTAAATGTTGGGGGCAAATGGCTTCTAGTTTTTCTATATCTAGTCTGTGAAAATTATGATGGCCAAAACAAAAGAAACAAACAAAACTTCTGCCAATGGCTTAAAGTGGATGTAAACCCATGTTTGCTGTAACATATTTTTGGTAATTGTCTCCTATCCATCTGTACATCTCTACTGAACTGACTTTGCTGACTTTGCCGTAACATATTTTTGGTAATTGTCTCCTATCCATCTGTACATCTCTACTGAACTGACTTTGCTGACTTGTCTGTAACATATTTTTGGTAATTGTCTCCTATCCATCTGTACATCTCTACTGAACTGACTTTGCTGACTTTGCTGTAACATATTTTTGGTAATTGTCTCCTATCCATCTGTACATCTCTACTGAACTGACTTTGCTGACTTTGCTGTAACATATTTTTGGTAATTGTCTCCTATCCATCTGTACATCTCTACTGAACTGACTTTGCTGACTTTGCTGTAACATATTTTTGGTAATTGTCTCCTATCCATCTGTACATCTCTACTGAACTGACTTTGCTGACTTTGCTGTAACATATTTTTGGTAATTGTCTCCTGCTGCCATATCTTTAAACTTCCATATTTACTGCTAGCTCTATAACAAACACACTGCAATAGCAATATTACTGGTGATCAATTCTCAACTCCATGTGGCTTGAGCGATCAAGAGAGGTAATTAGCTTTACGACCCTAGACTGTGTCTGTCGCTGGTCTGGTACTGGCCATCTCCTCCCCATATTCAGGTGTCTCACATCAGAGCCAATAATGACCAACTGAGAAATGCATCCCAGCTTAGCCTCCCTATGAATTTATGGCAGCTTATGGGGTGGTGCAGACAGGGGCAAGGCGCAGACATCATGGCTCTGTCCTGAGTGGCTCTGTCACGAGTGAAGCGCAGTTTCACTGACGCAGTTTAACGAAAGCAGGATAACTAAAGCTGCATGAACAACAACAAGAATTCTGCTCCACTCTGCAAGACTACAAGCAAACCAGCTTTGACATTTATTTTATATTAACTTAGTTTCCCACTCTCTATCCACTACCATGCTCCTTATTCTCTTCCTTCTCACATTGGTGTCTTCTATCCTCAAATTATCTTTACTCTACCCCTCCTCTCTTCCCTGCAGCATGCACATATCACCCTCACTCCTGCCCTCTCCCTACTATGGCACCCATCATCTCCTGCATTTGCTGCACCCACATGCTGACATAAACACCAGGGCCACTAGACACGTGCGCTCATGCACATCCCACTCCCACCTTGCCTTCCTCGCCCTCCTCCTTCTCCTAGTCTCAGGTGACATTTCTCCTAATCCTGGTCCGCCATTTTCCAAATGCAAGCCACATATCCAATACCCCTCCCCCTCTGGCAACCACCGCAATCCACTCAGTTTAATTTCTATCCCCCTGCTTCCTCAAAGCACCCCACCAATCTCATGCGCCCTTTGGAACGACCGCTCCATCTTTAACAAGCTAACATCTGTACATGACCTCTTCATCTCTCATGGCTTGAACATACTCGCCATAACAGAAACCTGGCTTCAAAATTTTGACTCAGCTTCTCCTGCTGCCCTCTTCCATGGTGGTCTCCATTGGACTCACTCCCCCAGACCCAACAGACAGAAAGGAGGTGGAGTTGGCTTCCTTATATCCCCACAAAGCACCTTCCAAGTCCTTCCTGTCCCTCCCTCTCTATCCCTCTCTTCTTTCGAGATGCACTGTATTCGTCTGTTTTCTCCCATTTCTCTGAGGATTGCAGCAATTTATAGGCCTCCAGGACCGGTATCGCGATTTCTTGATGACTTTGCTGCCTGGCTACCCTGCTTTCTCTCCTCTGAAATACCCACCATTATTCTTGGTGACTTTAACATTCCTGTCAATGTTAACAGCCCAACTACAGCTAAACTTCTCGACTTAACCTCATCTTTTGACCTAACCCAATGGACACATACTTCCACTCACTCCAATGGTAATACCCTTGACCTTGTATTCTCCCATCTCTGCAACCCTGGCAACCTCACCAACACCCCCTTTCCTCTCTCTGATCACAACCTCATTACTTTCACTGTATCCTTGCCTCCAACCACCCATCCCTACAAGCAGCAAACAATTACTTGTAGAAGCCTTTGCCACTTTAACCCTTCTCTTCTCTATTCTGCTACTTACCACCTATTTGACATAATCTCTCCCCTGTCCTGTCCTGACCTGGCCACCTCTGTCTACAACAGTTCACTCTCATCATTACTAGATGCACTTGCTCCTCTAACCACACGTAGAATCAGGCCCCGACCGTTACAACCCTGGCAAACTGACAACACTAGAAATCTCAAGAGACATTGTCATGCTCTTGAACGACTGTGGCGTAAAACCAAATGCCTGCAAGACTTCACCCTATATAAATCTGCCCTTCTAAAATACAATTCATGCCTCCATGCTGCCAAACAAGCCTACTTTGTCTCTCTTATGAATTCCTTGTCTCCAGTCCCCATCTTCTCAACCTTTAACTCTCTGCTTCGTCCCCCACCCCCTCTACCCACTAACTCACTCACTGCCCAAGAGATTGCCAATCACTTCAAAGACAAGATCGATGCAATTCGTGAGGACATCTCCACTGTGCGTACGTCTTCCCCACCCAATATACCTTGCCTAGCAGCACGTTCAACACTCTCCTCTTTTGAATTGGCTACTACTGAAGAGGTTACAAAAATTTTCTCGGATGCCCACCTAACCAATTGTCCCTTGGATCCTGTTCCCTCACAACTACTACGGTCACCCTCTTCTTCCATCCTATGCTCCCTCACCCACATCTTCAATCTCTCCCTCTCTAGTGGCATCTTCCCCTCCCCTCTAAAACATGCGCAGATCACTCCCATTCTTAAAAAGCCCTCACTGGACCCTACCAACCTGAACAACTTAAGCCCCATCTCATTGCTCCCATTCACCTCTTAACTTCTAGAACGCTTAGTCCACAACCGTCTTAGCTCCTACCTCAATGAAAATAACCTTCTTGACCTTCTTACAGTCTGGCTTTCGCTCGGAGTACTCCACGGAAACTGCCTTACTAAAACTCACTAACCATTTACTAACTGCTAAAACCAACAGCCAGTACTCCATACTCCTACTACTTGACCTCTCTGCGGCCTTTGATACTGTTGACTCCTTCTCAATAAACTACATTCCCTTGGCCTCCGAGATTCTGCTCTATCCTGGTTCTCTGCCTATTTATCACAGCGCTCCTTCAGTGTCACCTACAACTCTGTCTCCTCCTCTCCATTGCCCCTTTCTGTGGGGGTCCCCCAAGGCTCGGTTCTTGGACCCCTTCTCTTCTCTATCTACACTTCCTCCCTTGGTCACTTAACAACTGCCCACGGCTTCCAATACCACTTATACGCCGATGACACCCAAATCTATCTGTCTACTCCTCACCTTACTCCTTCAGTCTCCTCTCGCATTACTAACTTACTAACTGACATATCCGCATGGATATCGCACCACTTCCCTAAACTAAATCTCTCTAAAACTGAGCTATTAATTTCCCCCCCCGCCCGTGCACCCCTCCATGACTTTTCCATCAAAATCAACAATGCAACCATCAGTCCCTCCCCTCATGCCAGGGTACTAGGTGTAATCCTAGACTCTGACTTGTCATTTCAGCCTCAAATCCAATCATTGTTAAAAGTTTGTAGAATTCACCTCCATAACATCTCTAAAATTCGCCCCTTTTTAACAAATGAAACCACCAAGCTCCTCATTCACTCCCTTGTTATCTCTCGCCTTGATTATTGCAACTCCCTTCTCATTGGCTTACCTCTCCATAGGCTATCCCCTCTTCAGTCTATTTTGAATGCTGCTGCCAGACTTATCCACCTTACCAACTGCACAGTGTCTGCCAACCCTCTACTCCAATCCCTACACTGGCTCCCAGTCACCCAGCGAATTAAATTCAAAATACTAACCACAACATACAAAGCCATTCACAACTCTGCCCCGAGCTACATCACTAATCTTGTCTCCAAATATTACCCAAATCGACCTCTCCGATCTTCTCAAGACCTCCTGCTTTCAAGCTCTCTCATCTCCTCCTCCCATGCTCGTCTCCAGGATTTCTCCAGAGCCTCTCCCATCCTCTGGAACTCGCTACCTCTGTCTATCTGGCTATCCACTACTCTTGCTACCTTCAGGTGATCCCTGAAAACTCATCTCTTCAGGGGGCGTGGCTTAGCGATGAAAGCGTGAGGACGCACCGCCGGGAGCTCTGCACTAAAACGGGCTGAGAACCACCCGTTGAACCGAGCAGCCAAGCCATCTTCACATGCCAGGGGGCCGCAAACACCCGCCGGTCACCGAGGAACTGAGGGGAATCGAAATCTCCCACTATTTCCTGAGGCAACAGCAGATCTCCTCACCGGCCGGACGGAGCAAGATGGCGCTGCCACGAGTCACTACGGCAGGCGCCGCAGCCACAAGTAAGAAGGGCACACAGGCAGCTACCTCCGCAGCGGAGGAGGACTTTCCCCCTCTACCACACAGGGTTCCTTCACCTATACTGTCCCCTGCCATCATGCCCATGGACACTTCCTTACCATCGGAGGGCACAGGGGAACTAAGCGGCCTAGTAGAGGGCTCACTGAGGGACATAGTGTCAGGCCTGCCCACCAAACAGGACCTAAATGCAATGACTACCTCCATTGTAAATGCCCTCACTAGAGAACTGCATGATTTGAAACAGCAAGTTAATACAGTGGAAGAGAGGGTGACTACTATTGAATCCTCTCAAACAGTCACAGAAGCCCGCATCACATCACTAGAATCAGAACACAAGGCCTTCTGCCGCCATCTTGTAGATGTTCATCTGCGGTTAGATGACGGCGAAAACAGGGGCAGAAGGAACAATTTGCGCCTTATGCCGCGTACACACGAGCGGACTTTCTATCCTACTTGGTCCGGCACACTTTCCGACGGACTTTGTCCGCCAGGTGCGCCGGACTTTAAAACGGACGGACTTGCCCACACACGCCGGGACTTTCCGGCGGGCTAAGTCCGCCCGTCTTTCCGACGGACTTTCGCCGGAGTTCCGGCGGACTTTCAGAATGAACGGACTTGCCCACACACAGACAAGTCCGTTCATTTTGAACGTGACTCAGGTGCGACGGGACTAGAAAAGGATGTCAATCTTGCCGCTTTTATCGGCGAGATTGACACCTTACTAGCCCCGTCGCGGGGCATACCAGGCCCTTAGGTCTGGTATGGATTATAAAGGGGAACCCCGCTACGCCGAAAAAACGGCGTGGGGTCCCCCTAAAATCCATACCAGACCCCGATCCGAGCACGCAGCCTGGCCGGTCAGGAAAGGGGGTGGGGACGAGCGAGCGCCCCCCCCTCCTGAACCGTACCAGGCCGCATGCCCTCAACATGGGGGTGGGTGCTTTGGGGGAGGGGGGCGCCCTGCGCCCCCCCCCCAAAGCACCTTGTCCCCATGTTGATGAGGACAAGGGCCTCTTCCCGACAACCCTGGCCGTTGGTTGTCGGGGTCTGCGGGCGGGGGCTTATCGGAATCTGGGAGCCCCCTTTAATAAGGGGGCCCCCAGATCCCGGCCCCCCACCCTATGTAAATGAGTATGGGGTACATGGTACCCCTACCCATTTACCTAGGAAAAAAGTATAAGTAATAAAACACACTACACAGGTTTTTAAAATATTTTATTAAACAGCTCCGGGGGGGGGGGGATCTTCCTCCGGCTTCGGGGGTCTTCTTCCGGCTTCGGGGGTCCCTCCGCTTCATCTTCTCCCGGCGTCCGGTTGGTTCTTCTCCGCTCTCTTCTCCCGGTGTTCCTGTTCTTCGGCCGGCTCCTCTGCTGTCTTCAATTAGCTCTCTTGCCAGCAGAGGTCCGGACTTCTGGGCTTCTGGGCTTCTTCTCTTCTCTTCTCCAGATGTTGACACGACATCACCCAGTGACCACGCCCCCTAAAACGTCACAGTCCCAGCATGCCCAGGGACTGTGACATCAAAAGGGGGCGGGGTCTCCGCCTATATAAGTCACAACGCAGCCCTCGGAGAGCAGTCCAGCAGGAGAGAGCGTCGTGTCAACATCTGGAGAAGAGAAGAGAAGAAGCCCAGAAGCCCAGAAGCCCAGAAGTCCGGACCTCTGCTGGCAAGAGAGCTAATTGAAGACAGCAGAGGAGCCGGCCGAAGAACAGGAACACCGGGAGAAGAGAGCGGAGAAGAACCAACCGGACGCCGGGAGAAGATGAAGCGGAGGGACCCCCGAAGCCGGAAGAAGACCCCCGAAGCCGGAGGAAGATCCCCCCCCCCCGGAGCTGTTTAATAAAATATTTTAAAAACCTGTGTAGTGTGTTTTATTACTTATACTTTTTTCCTAGGTAAATGGGTAGGGGTACCATGTACCCCATACTCATTTACATAGGGTGGGGGGCCGGGATCTGGGGGCCCCCTTATTAAAGGGGGCTCCCAGATTCCGATAAGCCCCCGCCCGCAGACCCCGACAACCAACGGCCAGGGTTGTCGGGAAGAGGCCCTTGTCCTCATCAACATGGGGACAAGGTGCTTTGGGGGGGGGGCGCAGGGCGCCCCCCTCCCCCAAAGCACCCACCCCCATGTTGAGGGCATGCGGCCTGGTACGGTTCAGGAGGGGGGGGGGCGCTCGCTCGTCCCCACCCCCTTTCCTGACCGGCCAGGCTGCGTGCTCGGATCGGGGTCTGGTATGGATTTTAGGGGGACCCCACGCCGTTTTTTCGGCGTAGCGGGGTTCCCCTTTATAATCCATACCAGACCTAAGGGCCTGGTATGCCCCGCGCTCGCCGCAATAGGAAAATGTGTTTTTCCTATTGTAGCGAGCGTGAGATGCAATACCCTGCCCTCGTGTTGTATCTGGTCCGTCGGACCAGCCTACACACGAGCGGGCTTTCCGTCGGACCAGCACACACACGAGCGGACTTTCCGCCCGAAACTGAGTCCGGCGGAAAGATTTAGAACTTTCTTCAAATCTAGGTCCGGCGGGCTTTTGGGAAAAAGTCCGCCGGAAAAGTCCGCCGGTGCCTACACATGGGCGGATTGTCCGGCACACTCTGGTCCGCCGGACCAAGTATGCCGGAAAGTCCGACCGTGTGTACGCGGCATTAGAGGTATCCCGGAGGCCACCATGGGCCCAGACCTGCGGTCCACCGTTGTTGCCATTCTAAATCAGGTCCTATGTAAGCCACCGACTGCTGAATTGGAACTAGACAGGGTGCATCGTATACCGGGGCCCAGGGTCCCTCCCCCGGCTCAGCGGTCATCGCCTGATCCAGATCTCCCCCGAGATGTACTATGCAGGGTACACTTTTTTACAGTCAAGGAGGACATTCTGCATCTGGCCTGGGAGAAGGGCCCAATAGATTTTGACGGGGCCGCCATCCGGATTTTTCCAGACATCTCAAGGCAAACACATGCGTGGATTAATGCGACCTCTTTTAGAGGTAATCCGCGAGGCTGATGCTACTTACCGCTGGGGTCACCCCTTTCATCTCATTGTAAAGAAACAAGGATCTGAATTCCAACTCCGCAGGCCGGACCAACTCCCTGCCCTGTTCCATTTCATTGCCAGACCCGTGATCGACGTGCCCAACTGGTTTGACTTTCTGCTCTCTCAGGACACACAAGGTCCAGCTGTCCCCCGGCAACAAAGGGTTAGACGCTCACGATCTCGCCCGCCAAATTGGGAAGTCGTCAGATCACACCCGACATCCTCCGAGGACTAAGCTCTTTCCAATTTACAGGAACTGGTAAGACCTCCAGCGCTCCGTGTCAACAGACTCCCCTGCCTTCCTCCTACTCTGGCGACCCACTTAGGAACATTCCAGCCGATATACAAGAACCTGACTTTGCCTAGGAGACCTGTATGTATGGGATTCTTTCACTTATCAATACTGCCTGGCTCACCAGGTCTCCCATTTGTTTGTTATCTTTATTTTTTGTTTTTTCTTTGCTGGGTGCTGCCGGGTGGGCGGGGGGTGGGGGTGCATTGCCTGCGGTGTGTCTGCGGGTCGTGATAGGCCTTGATAAGCTAATGATAGGGGCTGTGTGCTAACCTGCGGGGGTTTTGCTACGACTCCCTTTATGCTATGTTTGGTTATTGTTTATGTAGATGGAGTGCTTGCACCCTTGCTATTTCTCACCCGCTTTTGGGATATATCTTATATGCTGGGGAACTGACGTCACGGTCTTGATGCACTGGGGGATGGGCGATGGAGGTCCCTGCTTGGGCAGGGCCCTGAGGTACGCGAGTTGAGTATGGGTTCCTCCCGCCTAAAGACCAACCCAGCAGTGCATCAATGTCTCTATCTAGTGCATCTCCTCTTAGTAGGAAATATCTTTGTATTTTTCTCTAGGATACTAGAGTAATTGATATACAGCGGTTCCCACCGCACTGATCACCCCCATTTAGGGCGGCCCCCGGTTGTTTAGGAATTTTTTCTTTCGACCAACCGGGAGTCCACAAAGTAATTCTATTACAGGTTTAGATTTAATTTTCCTTTCAACTTCCTCCTCCCCTCCTCTCTTCTTCCCCACACTCTGCTCCTCCATCTTGTCTCGTCCCCTCTCTAACCTCTTCCCCCTCTTCTTCTTCTTCTGGTGGTGTTGTCCCTCGACTGGGCGGGAACGTGGGCCAAAGGTGATTGCCCTCCACATCCCATTAAGCTGTCCTTCAGGGGCGGTAGACGCTGCGATGGGTCTCCTAAAGGTAACCTCCCTTAATGTACGTGGCCTTAATGTTCCGGAAAAGCGCTCTCAACTTCTAGCTGAATTACGCAGAAGCAAAACCCAAATTGCCTTTCAACAGGAAACCCACTTTCATGGTGACCGTATTCCTAAACTGACTAACAGATCATTCCCTACGGCTTACCACAGTATTTCGCCCATCTCCAAGTCTTAGCATTTTGGTCGCAAAGTCCGTACCGTGGACGTTTGAGGCCCAGCGGGCAGATCCACAGGGCCGCTACCTCCTGCTCAAGGGTAAAATCCTAGATGTTCAGGTCACTTTTGCCAATGTATACTTCCCTAACATAGACCATACACAATTTCTATCCGGACTACTACCACAGCTGCTGGAGTTTTCGGAGGGGATGCTAGTTTTTGGGGGTGATATGAATTTGCGATGGACCCTTTGCTAGACACCTCTAGGGGCGCATCCCATCTTTCATATGCCCGTCTTAAACGGTTGAAATCCGACCTTCACACCCTGCGTCTGATAGACACGTGGCGCCTTCTGCACCCCCAAGACAGAGACTATTCCTACTTTTCACAAGTCCATCATTCATATTCACGACTGGACTACCTATTCCTGTCCCATAAGGACCTGACAAGGGTGGTGGACTCTTCTATAGATGTCATCTCCCTTTCGGACCACGCTCCAATACACCTGACACTCCAATTGGGGTCAGTGACCAAGCCCCCATCCTCGTGGAGATTAAATGAGGCTTTGCTGCAATCTGACGAGATACGAGTGGAGGTACAGGCTAAGTTACAGGAATATTTCTCCTTAAACGAAGCCTCGGTCCCCAATCCCTTAGTGATGTGGGAGGCACACAAGACGGTTATCAGGGGTATTCTAATCAGTATCGGGACACGTCTTAAAAGGGAGAGAACTCGTCGACTCGACGAGCTCACCCGCCAGATCCAGAACTTAGAGTGCTCACATAAGGCCAGTTTAGCTCGCTCCACTTACCAGGAGCTACTCAAAGCGCGCGAAGAACTTCGCTCACTCCTTCTACACAAAACGAAAGAGAAATTGGCATGGGCACGACGTACGATGTACGAGTTCTCCAATAAACCGGGTTCTCTTCTGGCCAGAGCACTACGAGGCCCCCGCACCAAAACCTACATTTCCCACATCCTGTCCCCCTCCGGCCGGATGTTATCCTCATCCTCCGACATGGCAGAGGAGTTTCGATTGTTTTACAGTGGTCTCTACAACCTGGACAGACCCCCTCCCGCAAATCCTAACTCTGCCGGGGGTTCCACCCCCCATACATATTTAGCCTCTTCAGGCATGCCATCCCTTCCGTGCAGTGTTTTGGAGGAAATGGAGGAACCCATTACGGAGGAGGAGCTGGTAATAGCGCTGGCAAGCTCGAAACCAAAGAAAGCCCCAGACCCTGATGGCCTTACACCAGCTTATTATAAGACCTTCTTTGAGACGCTCTCTAAACCGTTAGTATCTGCTCTTAACTCGATTACCAAAGGCAATTCTTTCCCTATCGACTCTCTTAGAGCCTACATATCCCTCATCCCAAAGGAAGGGAAGGATTTACTGCGATGTGGGAGCTATCGGCCAATAGCTCTACTGAACACCGACTTGAAATTATTTGCCAAGATATTGGCAAACAGGTTACTTCCACATATACCGGGCCTAATCCACAAAGACCAAGCGGGCTTTGTGCCACAGCGAGAACCCCGCGACAATACTATCAGGGTGATCAACCTCGTCCATGCTGCCAGGACATCACGGCGACCCCTTCTCCTGCTGTCAACAGACGCGGAGAAGGCCTTCGACTGGGTAGATTGGACCTTTGTGAGGGCCACCCTGGAACATATTGGTCTCCGTGCCTCAATGCTCATCTGGATTTCATCACTCTACTCCTGTCCCACAGCCGTGGTTAAGGTTAATGAGACTAGGTCGGGGTATTTCAATATTCGAAACGGTACCAGACAGGGCTGTCCCTTATCCCCGTTGATCTTTATACTCACCCTGGAACCACTGCTGTGCAAGATACGGGCAAACCCGCATATTATTGACTATCGTAAATCCTCCGGGGATCACAAGGTTGCTGCCTTTGCTGACGACCTCATCTTCTTCTTGACAGACCCACTTGCCTCACTTCCCATATTGCTCCACTCCCTGCAGGAATATGGGGCTCTATCCCTCTTTCAAATAAATATGACCAAATCCTCCCTACTTAACATCACATTGGGCTCGAACACAGTTCGGCGGCTACGCTCAGAATACCAATTTCATTGGGCAACCAACATCATCTCCTACCTAGGAACAGCTATTACCCCTGACCCCGCTAATCTCTATCAAGCGAACTTTACCCCATTGCTTCATAGTCTTAAAACTGACCTACATCACTGGCACTCCCTCACCCTTACGTGGTTCGGTCGTTGTAATGCCATCAAGATGACCGCACTGCCGAGGGTGCTCTACCTGCTTCAAGCCCTCCCCATCCGCCTTCCACCCTCTTTCTTCAAGCAAATTGATGCTTTATTCCGGGAGTTTGTCTGGTCACACCGGCAGCCTCGCATCAAATTGCAACTACTCCACATGGCAAAACATAGGGGAGGGGTGGGACTCCCAGACATGAAAGCCTATTATAGAGCAACACATCTTACCAGACTTATTGACTGGCATTGTCATGCGGAGGCGAAACAGTGGGTAACAATGGAGCTGGAGGACTCAGACGGTACAGCCAAGAGCTGGCCGTGGATTGCCACCCCCATTCCAAAGGCCCTTGTTGACCATCCTACCCTAGGAAGCACACTGCAGGTCGCTAGAGAAACCTTCCACAAAACCTCAGTATCTCCCACACCATCTCCCATGGTGCCGATCTTAGGCAATCCTGACTTCCCACCTGGCTGCCGGGGCCCAATTTACAGGTCCCTGTCGGCGGAGGGAAGGTGGCCACACCTTCACAACTTTCTCGGACCAAATGGTCAGCTTAGTGCAGCTGCCGGATTGGAAGATTCCAACCCACCACTGGACTTCCTGAGTGGACTCCAACTGCATAACTATTTACGCCGATGCGCACGGACTCTGGGCAGCTCGCACCCGCTCACTGAATTAGAACGAATATGTCACCGCAGGGAACCCATACGTCATTCTCTGTCCTTGATCTACTCCTCCCTGATCTCTCCGGCAGAGGGGTTCATCCCCCCTTTCCTCTCTAAATGGGAAGACGATATGGGAATTCGCTTTGACGAACAACAGAGGGAAAAAATTTTACACTTTGCCCAAAAATCTTCTCTGGCCTCCAGGGTTCAGGAGACCTGCTACAAAATTGTGACTAGATGGTACAGAGTGCCATCCACTCTGCATCGGTTTTTTCCACAGGTCCCAAGTCTCTGCTGGCGCTGTGGGACGGGGGAAGGAACAATGCTCCACATCTTTTGGGACTGTCCCAAAATCAAACCCTACTGGCGGGAGGTGACACGCACGATTGAACATCTAACGGGTGCCACTTTGGAGGAGGATCCTGGGGCGTGTCTCCTGCACCTCTCTAGATGACCAATTAAGAAATATAAAGCCTCCCTTACTATACAGCTATTGAACGCTGCCAAGGCTTGCATTCCCTTATCTTGGAGATCGGAGACCCCACCAACAAAAATCCAGTGGTATGCCAAGGTTAATGAGTTGCGTGATATGGAAGATCTTACTGCCACTCTGTACGGCAGGGAGGAGGCCTATCGAGACACATGGCGTCCGTGGCAGCACTTTATTTACTCTGAGGCATACCTCAGCGAGGTGGCATAGACTGAATGACCCCCGGACTGGGGACCCCGCCTGGCCGGGGGACCTCACCGCCGTTCTTGGTCTCTACCTCTCTCCTTTCTCGTCTCTCCTTCTTTTTCTACCTTTGTTCCTATGTTATACACACCTTTCCTCCTGTCTTATACCTCCCCCCTCCCCCTACACCAATTCTCCCCTTTTTTGCTCTGTTTGATTTCCCCTTTATAATTTTCCAGCTATGGGAAGGTTTAGCCAGATATGGTGTATATCTTGGTCTGCATTGCACTTTGTTAGTATCCCATGGTTGGACTCTGCTGGCTCTCTAGGGAAGCCCATCCCCGGCCAGTGGAGAGTATTTTATTCACCGTCTGGTTATGATAGTTACACGATCTAAACGCTTTTTAAAAAAAAAAAAAAAAAAAACAGGGTTATTCTCAGGAAACCTCATCGGTTGGACACTTAGACAGCTATTGTATGTGAATTCTTCTTTATGTCCCACATATGCTTTCAGAGATTGTGTAACCAAGGAAAATGCTACTGTACACTTTTGTTTTTGGCAACTGATTATGTCAACGACTTATCTCAATACTTGTTGTATTATATACACATAAGCTGTATGATGTTTTCTTTGTAGTGTTTATTGAAATGTAATGCTTATTTTTGGAAAATAAAGGAATTACAAAAAAAAGAAAACTCATCTCTTCAGGAAAGCCTATCACGTCTCCAACTAATCTCCCACCACTTCCACCAGCTCATTCCCCACAGTTATAACCTTTTGTACCACCCGCCCCACCCTATTAGATTGTACGCTCTTCTGAGCAGGGCCCTCTTAATCCTCTTGTATTTTATTGTATTATAACTGTATTGTCTCCCTTTTATATTGTAATGCTGCGTAAACTGTTGGCGCTATATAAATTCTGTATACTAATAATAATAATGTTTTGTTATCTCTCTTCAAAGCACAATGTCCAGTAGCTGTCTCCTGCTCTGTTCTTCTGTTATCAGCCTGATAACTCCTGACAAGTTCTCCATCACATGTGATAAAAGAAGCCAAAGTTTTGTGTTCGGGAGGATGCTATAAATAGATTAGCAGAGCTCTGAACGATTCAAGGGACAGAGCTGAAAGTCTCTACCGATGAGGAGAGGGGGGTGTATGCCTTTCCTCCAATCAGCTGTCTTGGCTGCATGCCCAGGCTTCACTGCAGTGCTATCCAGGAAGAGAAAATATTCTAACATGATGTGCACTTTCTACACAGTATATAAAGATTAAGACAGCAGACATACATGTAAAACTTATGTAGGGAGACGTGTTTCATCCCTGTGTGTCATCTGAAGCTGTTCACTTCACTGTTTATATGTGAGGGTTTAAATCCACTTTAAGTCTTTACTATCTGACATGTACTGGCAAAATGAATCATACCATATTAATGGTTTCTACAGGTAATAGTGTGATATTTTGTGCAGTTTAAATTGTGGCAAAGGGCAGGGTACTTACTGTATCTTGAGCCTCAATGGGGGAATGGTATAGGGGACTTGTGTATGCAATATGGTTGTTCATTTCCTGGGTTTGGGAATTTCCCTGTAATAGGGCGTACACACGGTCGGACTTTGTTCGGACATTCCGACAACAAAATCCTAGGATTTTTTCCGACGGATGTTGGCTCAAACTTGTTTTGTCTACACACGGTCGCACAAAGTTGTCGGAAAATCCGATCGTTCTAAACGCGGTGACGTAAAACACGTACGTCGGGACTATAAACGGGGCAGTGGCCAATAGCTTTCATCTCTTTATTTATTCTGAGCATGCGTGGCACTTTGTCTGTCGGATTTGTGTACACACGATCGGAATTTCCGACAACGGATTTTTTTGTCGGAAAATTTTATCTCCTGCTCTCCAACTTTGTGTGTCGGAAAATCCGATGGAAAATGTCCGATGGAGCCCACACACGGTCGGAATTTCCGACAACACGCTCCGATCGGACATTTTCCATCGGAAAATCCGACCGTGTGTACGGGGCATAAGATGAACACTCTCAGACTGCAATGTCAGAAATTGCAGCACTTTACTTGTAAAAGATGTAACTAGTTCAACAGATTTTCAGGGGTGGAGGAGATATATCTTGATATAAACATTTGAAGCAACTTGAAACAGCAGTAGATATCTCAGGGAAAGTCTGACCTTCAAACAAGGCACATTAGTTTATGTCGTTGTTGTACCGTTTGCAATATACATTTTTTAGCAGTTTGATTTATAAATGTAGCAGAGCAAAGAAACAGTTGCTTGCAGATTCCCTTCAGCAGAAATTCATCAACACACAAAAAATACTGTTACTTTCAGCTGTTTGATCAGCCTTCCCCTTTTCCTATTTATTTTTATTTTCTGAAGATAGTTTTATATTATACCCGCACACCATACCTTGTTTTTCTATAGTTTGCTCTATTTCACTATTTACTTGAACCAGCTAGCTCTGATTTAGTCTGTTTTGTGTTTGTACATTCTCTTGGGCTACCTCTTCTTTTCCAGTTCCTCTCACCACCATCCTTTTTCTTTTCATGTAGTTCTCACTGTCTGTCTCATCTTCTCTAATTGTTTTTCCAACCTGAATGCACCTAGAGCTGCATCTCCACATACAAGGCCTGCATTTTTGTTATTTGCTACATTTTAAACAATACTTAGTTTACTTTAACAGATGAATATTGTTCTAGTCTGCCAACAGCAATGATTACACTTTTAAAGTCTCTCAAATGTGCTTTTTTTTATAGATAAAAGAGGAATAAATGACTGCTCAGTTTAGTTTTTTTTTCTGTAACCCCAATGGGCAGATCTCACTCCCTGCCCATTTGATAACCTTAGAATAAATTGTAGGAGAGGTTGTCATAGGGACAGGAAGGAATGCACAGAAAAATATTGTCAGAGGTTTGACTTTTCTTCACTTTGCTAAAAAAAAAAGTTTTCTTTATGTCTCCCATGGAGAACATTCTAATAATTTCCTATCCTGAAAATGTCATCTATAAGAAGATAGGAAGCCAGCAATAAAAGCTGGCAGGGGCTCTAGCCTTTCCCTGATATTTTCAAAACTTGAAGTTTGACTTTAAGAATGCTAGAGTTTCTTCAGTTTGACTTTTTCAGCTGTTATTCATCTGTCCTAAACTACCACCTAGATGACAATATATTGCCAGTGTGTTCAAAAGGTACAGTATATGCAGATGCTGAATCTACAATCCTAAACCTTTTCTTTAAAGTCTGTATTTGCCATAGAAAGGTGTAAAACAGCTTAGATCACCAGTAGTGTGGTATATTAGACAAGATTTTCACTTTGCTTCATGGAAGATTATGACCACTATTACTGTGCTGTCAAAAAGAGAATAGCTGAACCATATTCCAATTTCCAAATTCAGTTATTCACTGTTGGATTTATCTACATTGAAAATGTGCTAGTGAAGGATTAGGAGAGTAATTATTGGAGCAAGGTAGACTGGTTCATTATGTGTGTAGGGGTGGGATAAAACGTTGTACCTGGTTTGATGGTTAACTTTTATTTTCTTGAGCTCATATAATTTTACTGCACTGACAATGTTAAAACATGTCAACAGAGACACAATTATTGCTGTACTGACACAGTAAGAAACATGTCCACAGAGAAACAACCGTTAGCATACTTATATAATCAGGAATAGGGATGGGCCGATGTTCGATTTAAATGTGAGTTTGACTTGAACATCGGGTGTTTGTTTGTTTGTAGAACAAACTAACATATGGGGCACTCGTGGGGTGTTTACCCGCTGCAATGCACCCCATAATGCACTGCGAGATCGCAGTGTATTGAAGGGTGCTGATTGGCCAAAGCATGCACCTGACCTGTATGCTTTGGCCAATCACACTGCAATGTGCTGTGAGAGCCATGATTGGCCAAAGGCAGGGTGCCTTTAGCCAATCATGGCTCAGGGGCTAAGTCCACGCCCCACACTTTATTAGGCTGCTTACACGGCGGCCGTATGTAGTGTGTTGTAGTGGAGATAGAGTAGGCAGGTTAGTTAGTGGATAGAGCGTGTAGGCAGTGTAGAATATATAATACAGTGCAGTCAGTGTAGAATATATAATACCGTGCAGGCAGTGGAGAATATATAATACAGTGCAGTCAGTGTAGTGTATATAACGAAGTGCAGAGTATATATTAAAGTGCAGTGCAGAGAATATAGTGCAGTACAGAGTACATAGTGCAGTGCAGAGTATATATTACAGTGCCGTGCATAGTATATACTACAGTGCAGTGCAGAGTATATAGTGAAGTACAGAGAATATAGTGCAGCGCAGAGTATATCATACAGTGTAGTGCAGTGTGAATAACATAGTGTAGTGCAGTCTATATAATACAGTGCAGTGTAGTGTGTATAACACAGTGTTGTTGTGCTACTGAAGTGTCGGTGTATAACCACTGATCCCATTTTTTTTTCATTAATCTTTTTTTTTTTGCAGTATCAGGTTCTGTTGCTGCATTATTAGTACTCCCCCTTCTGTGTCGCTGGTGTTATTCCTTCTGCGTCAGCACAGCAGTGGTATACTTAGAAAAAAAAAAAATTGGTGGCGCAGCAGCACTAAGAATATTTAGGGCATAATTGCTGTCCCCCTTCTGTGTTGCAGGTGTTTCTCTTTCTGCATCAGCAGTGTTTCCCTTATTTTCAAGGGGGGGGGGCTTTTTTTTTACTTTTTTCCAGCAGCAGCAAAAAAAAATTTCTCCATAATTGTTGCTCCTTCTTCTGAGTCACAGGTGGTCTTCCTTCTGTGTCACCACTGTTTGTTTGTTTTTTGTTTTTTTTTGGTCTTTCTTATTTTTCTTTTTTACATTTATTTATTTATTTATTTTGCAGCGGCAGTGAAATAAAATTCTCCAGAATTGTTGCATCCTTTTTTCTTTATTAAAAAAAAACTATAATAAAATGGTTTATAGAGCACCAAACACAAAAGTATTGCACCCAAGCATCATATTCCCTTCCCACAGTCTATAATAAAGAGTTATAAAATCCCCCCCAAAAAATATAAAACAATAATAAAATGGTTTATAGTGCACCAAGCAAAATAAAAAAACAAAAAAACAAAAATACCAATCATGTCCGGAAGGCCACGAAGGAGAGGCAGAAGCTTACAGGCCACTAAAAGAGGACAAGACATACTGCATCCTCTGCAGGCGGGGCACGCTTGTCCTTTTTTTTCCGCTGCTGGCTGTGGTATTGAGCCACAATATGCAGAAGAGTTGGTGGAGTGGATAACTAAGCTGTCCTTGTTCTCATCATCCTCTGTCACCCAGGCTCATACTAGTTTGCCTTTCACTGCAGCTGCCAAAGTGGCCTATTCTACTGGCTCCTTGTCCACAGCTACTCCTTCCGTAGCCCCACCATAATGCACGAAGGAATCACCAGAATTATTCGATCATAGTGTTGGTTACATGCTGTTAGAGGATGCGCAGCACTTTGAATGCTCCAATGTTGGTTCCCAGGTTGAAGAAGGGAGTAACGTGACCCTAGAGAGAGGGGGTGCCATAGAAGTACAAGAAACTAGCAGTTATGTTCCCCCAGCTGCAGCATACTGCCAAGTTTGCTCCAGTGATGAGGAGGGAGGGGATGATGAGGTCACTGACTGTACTTGGGTGCCTGAGAAAACAGAGGAGGAAAGTGAGGAGGAGGAGGCACAACTCCAATGCGGCAGGATGTACTCCAGGGGTCGGCTTAAGGGCAACCACCCTATTGCATCACACCACAGAGCTCCACAGCTGCAGGGCACTGCTGACTCCTCGCTGACTTCCAAAAGTTCATTGGTGTGGGCTTTTTTCAACACATGTGCAGCAGACCGCAGCGTTGCTGTTTGCAATCTTTGTCTGAAGTGGATCAAGTGTGGCCAGAACACCAGCCGCTTGGGCACCACATGCTTGGCAATACATATGACGACCTGCCATGCAGTCCATTGGCAACAGCACCTGAAAGATCCATATCATAAAAAATGCAGACTTCTCCTTACTCCTCATCTGGGATCTCTACCCCTACTATACTTCAAGTCTTCTCAAAAACCTGCACTGGGAGAAATGATGGTATAACAATGGGTGCCACAAGTACAAATCTGCTTGCAGTACACCACCTGTTGATTTCACCAGGCAAATTTCACTACCCAAGCTGCTGAACCGTAAAAAAAATACTGTCCGAGCCATCCACATGTTCAGTCTCTAAATGCTAGCTTGACCAAATTGCTAGCACTACAACTGCTGCCTTTTCATCTGGTAGACTCTGCCCTCTTTTGTGAATTTGTGGAATGTGCTGTACCACAGTGGCAGGTTCTAAAAAGAAATTCCTTTTCATGTAAGGCCATTCCTGCTCTCTACCAACATGTGGAAGGCAATGTTTTGGCCTTGTTGGACAGGGCAGTCAGCAGCAAGGTTCACATTACTACTGACTCATGGTTCAGCAGGCATGGTCAGGGAGGTTACGTTTCCTTCACAGCGCACTGTGTAACTCTGCTGGCAGCTGGGAAGGATGCAGGACAGGGATCAGTGCTGGAACTTGTTCCGTCACCACACCTCCAAAAAGCTGGTGGTGATTCTGCCACATCTGTTTGCTCCACCCCCTCCTCTTCTTCTTCCTCTATGACCTCTTCTGCTGAACTGTCCTCTTAACCAGCAGTGCTCCCTAAGCATTCAAAGGGCTACACAACCAGTCAGGCTAAAAGATGGCATGTGGTGCTTCAGTTGGTCTGTTTAGGGGACAGGAGCCACACTGGGGAAGAGATTCTGTCAGCTCTGCAGGGGCAGGCGAAGAGGTGCTTGATGCCACAACAGCTTGAGCCAGGAATGGTTGTATGCGACAATGGCACCAACCTTCTCTCCACCCTCCGATAAGGACACTTGACATATGTTCCATGCTTGGCACACATCCTGAATTTGGTGGTGCAGTGTTTCTTGAGCAGGTATCCAGGATTACAAGATCTTCTGAGGCAGGCCAGACAAGTCAGTGGGCATTTCTGGCGATCATACAATGCCAGTGGTCGGCTAGCTGACATTTAACAGGAATTCAACCTGTCCGCCAACCGCCTCATTTTGACATGCCCACCAGGTGGAACTCAACTTTGGCAATGCTGCAGCGGCTGCACACGCAGCAGAGGGCCATCAATGGGTACCTGTGTAAGTATAGCACAAGGACAGGCTCTGAGGATGTTAGTTTCTTTTCGCTACACCAGTGTCTACTGATAAAGGATGCATGCACTTTCCTGTCACCATTTTAGGAGGCCACAAGGATGGTGAGCTGCAACAATGCATGCATCAGTGACACTGTCCCTCTAGTCTTCCTGCTGGAGCACATGCTTTGTGGAATCATGGACAGAGCACTTGAGGCAGAACAGCAGGAGGAACAGGAGGACTACATTTCCTCTCAAGGCCCCCTTTATGCATATACCATTCCTATGGGGCCACCAAACACATAGGAGGAAGAGGAGGAGAATTGTGTGAGCATGAATGTAGAGGATAACATACAGAAATCTTCAAGGGGTGGTTTTCAGCCCCCAGAAACCCAAGGCGTTGTACGTGACTGGGAGGATGTAGCTCCTGACAATGTCATCCTTAGTGACCCAGAGGATTTAGAATCTCATACCTCCTCAAACTTACTCTGCAAGGGCTCCCTGATTCTGCAAAGCCTGTGAAAGGACCCAATGATTCATGGTATCAAGGAGAAGGATCATTACTGGCTGTCAACCCTTCTTGATCCATGTTACAAGGGTAAAGTTGCAGAGCTCATCCTGCCGTCACAGAGGGAGCAGAGGATGAAAAATCTGCAGGACGCCTTGAAGAAAAATTTGTGTAACACCTTTTTAGACACTGGGACGTTACTATTTCCTGGACAACATGTTTCTGAGGCTTTGTTCGATCAGAGGAGTGGTGGAGAAGGTGGCCCGCTGACCGATGCCTTTAAACAATTCTTTAGTCCTCAGCACCCAGGGCTGTTAGGTTTAAGCAATCATCGGCAGCATCTGCATTATATGGTGCACAATTATCTAGGGGCAAGAGCAGACTTGGAGACCTTTCCAACTGAGCATCCATTGGGTTACTGGATCTTGAGGATGGACCACTGGCCAGAACTTGCTCAATATGCAATCAAGCTACTGGCCTGTCCTGCATCCAGCGTGCTTTCTGAACGGACATTCAATGCTGCTGGAGGGTTTGTGATGGATCAATGAGTGCGCCTGTCCACAGACTCCGTTGATAGGTTGACATTTATCAAAATGAATCAGTCCTGGATCAGCAGCTATCAAGCCCCTGATGCTGATGTAACTGACTGAATTTGCTAGGGGTCTGGGATCCCTTGAAGACTGTCAATGCTGCCTCTTAGGGATAGGCGAACAGTTCAGCCCGAGCATAAGTTCAGGAGAACTTTGGTTATTTGGTTGTTCGGTGAACACCAAACAATATGCAGTGTTCGGGGAAAATACGATAGCTGCCAGAACACCGTTAAAGTCTATGAAACATGAACATGAAAAATCAAAAGTGATAAAACTCATTAAAAAAACAGCATGGGTTCCCCCCAGTCCCTTTGGGTCTGGTATAAATATTTTTAAAAAATTGTGTGGGGGTCCCCCCAAAATCCATATCAGGCCCTTCAAGTCTGGTATGGAAATTAAGGGAAACCATGCACCAAATTTAAAAAAAAAATGGTGTAGGGGTCCCCCCCAAAATCCATACCAGACCCAAAGGGTCTGGTATAGATTTTAAGGGGAGCCCTGCGCCAAAATAAAAAAAGCATAGGGGCCCACCCTAAAATCCATACCAGACCTTATCCGAGCATGCAACCTGGCAGGCTGCAGGAAAAGGGGGGCGAGAGAGCGCCCCCATCCTGAACCGTACCAGGTCACATGCCCTCAACATGGCGAGGGAGCTTTGGAGTAGCCCCTCAAAGCACCTTGTCCCCATGTTGATGGGGATGGGGACAAGAGCCTCATCCCAAAATCTTTGCCCAGTGGTTGTGGGGGTATGCAGGCAGAGGGCTTATTGGAATCTGGAAGCCCCCTTTAACAAGGGGACCCCCAAATCCCAGCCCCCATGTGAATTGGAAAGGGGTACATTGTATTCCTCCTTTCACAAAATGAAGTGACAAAAATAGTAAAAAAGACAGGAGACACTTAGGGACAAGTCCTTTTTTAAAATATAAAAAAATAAAAATGTCCCGCGATGTCCATTCATCTTCTATTACACCGCCCGACGAGCCAAAAAAAGAAAAGGGATGCAACAGCTCCACCTCCATGGGAGGCTCCCGCCGAGTGACGCTTCTTCTTGGTGACAGGTCTTATATAGCTGAGGATGGGGCCACCCTGTGACATAAACAGGTGACCCCGCCCCCGATGCCTCATAACGTGGATTTTGGGGGACCCCAACGCCATTTTTTCAAATTTTAGCACATTGTTCCTCTTAAAATCCATGATTTTGGGGGGACCCCTACGCCATTTTTTTTAAAATTTGGCGCAGGGCTTCCTTAATTTCCATACCAGACCTGAAGGGCCTGGTATGGATTTTGGGGGGACCCCCACACATTTTTTTTTTAATTTTTGGTTCGGGGTTCCCCTTAATATTCATACCAGACCCAAAGGGCCTGGTAATGGACTGGGGGGAACCCATGGCGTCTTTTTCAATTAGTTTTATCTATATAGCCGAGACCCGACAATTCATTACAGCCACGATCAGTTTTAAATTACTTTTTTCCTTTAGAAATGTAATTTTGCTGTGGTACTGTTCTAAACACAGGAAAACTGTGCCACTTTACAGGCATACTATAGACACCCCTCAGGAACAATATTTAAAGGAATATTTTGTTTTTATTGTTTCACTTTAAGCATTATTAAAAACACTGCTTCCGATAAACGGATGCCTTTAAAACTTTTTTTTGCATTGATACATGTCCCCTGGGGCAGGACCCGGGTCCCCAAACACTTTTTATGACAATAACTTGCATATAAGCCTTTACAATTAGCACTTTTGATTTTTCATGTCCGCGTCCCATAGACTTTAACAGTGTTTGTGTGTTTGACAGATGCATGTAATTTCAATTTTTTTTATTAATTATTACCAGCAGGGCCCATTCCTGTGCCCAACAAGAGTAACTGTGAGGGTTACAGTGTTCAGGCACCACCAACACCCAAGGCCCATTTTTTTCTGCACCTGTTTGACAGATGCATGTAATTTAAATTGTTTTAATCTAATTTTATCAGCAGGGCCCGTTCCTATGTACAACGAGAGTAACTGTGAGGGGTTACAGTGTTCAGGCACCACTTGGGATAGGCTTTGGGCTGAGCATAAGTTTGGCCTGAACATCGGTACATCAGGTACCCGCCTAACACTCAAACTTTCTGGGCACTTAGTTGGATGTTCGCCCGCCGAGCACACAGTCAATACGTTGTTAAAGCTGCTCCTCTGAGAGCTAAATTAAAAAAAAAAAAATTACAAAAAAGAGTGTAAATTAAAAAAATTGGGGAAAAAACAGCGTGTTGGGACCCTTCGGGTCTGGTATGGATTTTAACCATTTCCCTACCTGCGCATTGTAAAATGACACCAGCAGGAACACTCCCTCCCTCTTTCAGCTCATCAGAGTACCCGAGTACCTATTACCAGCCCATGCCTCATAGAATATAAGTTGGGGTGTTTTCTTTTCAAAATTGGATCATTTTGTGGGTATTTCCACTGTCCTGGTGCTCCAGGACCTTCAAAAGTGTGTAATTTGATGTGTAATTTATGCTCCTTTAATGCCTGTGTCATGTACCTTTTCCAAGGCCAAGATGCAGAGAGAGGCTCCCCTTGCGAATAAGCGTAGTATACCCCTGAAGGTGGTACAGGAGGTATAGGGCTCAAAGAAGCACAGGCTGCCAGCAGGTTGGGGAAGGCTTGAGCTGATGATCACTTGGAGACTTGCTTGTGATGACGGCAAAGTGTGAGGGCCAGTCCTGTGTAGGCAGCAACTGGATACAGATGATGGAGTTTTCAGGACACTCAGAAAAGACCTGGCTGAGGGTAGAACACATCAGAGCAGGTTGGTGGCTGTTGCCCAAGAGTGGTGAGGTAAGCCAGGGGTCAGGCACAGCTAAGTGATAAGCAAGGTGATGACAGAGTCCACAAGCCAAGTCGGGGGTCAAACACTGGTAATCAGGCAGGTGCAGATAATAACAAAGTCAGTGAGCCAGGGCGGGGGGTCAAATATTGGTAATCAGGCAGGTGCAGGTAATAGCAAAGTCCATGAGCCAAACCAGGGGTCAAACACTGGAGAAGAGATCAGAGCAGGTCAGGAAGCAAGCCGGGTCACAACAGGAATCACTTGGAAGTACAATACAGATTCAGGAACAGGGAAGAGCTGAAGACAATCCAGAAATTTGATACAGATATGGGCAGCCTTTTATAGGCCAGCAGAGAGTCCCGATTGTCCCGCAATGTGCGCCCCAGCGTGCCCGCGCCGTCTCATTCTGTTGCACACCCCCATGCTCTGAACTGTCATTCTTCCGTGCATGCACACGTGAACGCGCTGGTAACCTCTGCTAAGGCTATTTCTCTGACAGCCTGATGGTGCTCCCTGCATGTTGGGCCTCTCTATATGTGGCCAGGCTGTGAAAAAAGTCTTACACATGTGGTAAAGCCATACTCAGGAGGAGTAGCAGAATGTATTTTGGGGTGTAATTGGAAGTATGCATATGCTTTGTGTGAGAAATAAATTGTTATTATGACAATTTTGTGTAAAAAAATAATAATTTCTTAATTTTACCAAGAATTGTGGGAAAAAAATGACAACCTCAAAAAACTCACTATGCCTCTTACTAAATAACTTGGACTGTCTACTTACCGAAAACATTTGGGGGTCATTTGGGGGTATTTGTATGAGATAGGCCGTCAGTATATCAAGTGTAATGAAATTTTTATGATTTGCACCATAGCTTGTAGACTCTATAACTTTCACATAGACTAAATATTATCCATTAATTTGTGTTATTTTTACCAAAGATATGTAGCAGTATAAATTTTGGCCCAGATTTATGAACAAAAATTACTTATTTGCAAAATGTTATAATAGAAAATAAAAAAAAGTGTTTTTTTTTTTTTCAAAATGTTTGCTTTTTTTTTCTTATATCGCAAAAAAGAATAAACCTAGTGGTGATTAAATACCACCAAAAGCAAGCTCTATTTGTGTGAAAAAAAATGATAAAAATTTTGTATACATTTTAAGGGGATCCCCACGCCAAAATTTTAAAAGAAAATGGCGTGGGATCCCGTTCCCGCAAATCCGTACCAGGCACTTTGGGTCTGGCAGCAGAAATGGGTACTCACTGAGGCAGAAATGCTGAGAGCGGTAACCTCTTGCGACTAAGCGCACTCCACTCCTGGAGATATAGAAAAATAAGACCCTTCAATTAGGGAACTTATATACCCCCAGTATAGTGGGACTTTATAGGCGAACCATACGATTAGGGATGAGCCGAACACCCCCCGGTTCGGTTCGCACCAGAACCTGCGAACGGACCGAAAGTTCGCACGAACGTTAGAACCCCATTGACGTCTATGGGACTCGAACGTTCGAAATCAAAAGTGCTCATTTTAAAGGCTAATTTGCATGGTATTGTCCTAAAAAGGGTTTGGGGACCCGGGTCCTACCCCAGGGGACATGTATCAATGCAAAAAAAACTTTTAAAAACGGCCGTTTTTTCGGGAGCAGTGATTTTAATGATGCTTAAAGTAAAAAAAAAAAAGTGAAATATTCCTTTAAATATCGTACCTGAGGGGTGTCTATAGTATGCCTGTAAAGTGACGCGTGTTTCCCGTGTTTAGAACAGTCCCTGCACCAAATGTCATTTTTAAAGGAAAAAATCTCATTTAAAACTGTTTGCGGGTTTAATGTAATGTCGGGTCCTGGCAATATGGATGAAAATCAGTGAGACAAACGGCATGGGTACCCCCCAGTCCATTACCAGGCCCTTTGGGTCTTGTATGGATATTAAGGGGAACCCCGCACCCAAATTAAAATAAGGAAAGGTGTGGGGCCACCAGGCCCTATATACTCTGAACAGCAGTATACAGGCTGTAGGTTTGTTTTTAAGTAGAATCTCTTTGTAATTTTGAACGGGTACATTTTTAACGTGTTTAGCTCCAGCCAAAAAATCTTTTTTAAGCTTTTTGGAAAACATAGGGAAGGGTTATCACCCCTGTGACATTTGTTTTGCTGTCTTTCCTCCTCTTCAGAAGATTTCACCTCACTTTTTGTCCCAATGGATTGGAAAGCATCAGTGGAAAGGAGAAATGTTTTTCCCATATTAACTCTTACAGGAGAGAATTTCCCTTCCTAGGGGTAGATTTCACTTCCTGTTGTCTCCTTCCGTTTGCAAGTAGGAGTCGTTTGTAAGTTAGTTGTTTGAAAGTAGGGTCCTGCCCTATATACTCAGCAGAAATTTGGGCCTTAGGTGTTGCTGTAGCCACAACACTGTAAGCCCTCACAGGGCTCTGCTGTGAAATATTAGATCAAGAATTGTAATTACATGCCCCTGTTGAACAGGAGCTGAAAAATTAGGCCTTAGGCACTGGTGCTGGTGCCACAACACTGCAACCCCTCACAGACACTCTAGTTGGAATGCAGGAACGAGCCCTGCTGCAAAGTATTGCATCAAAAATTGTAATTATACGCCCCTGTTAAACAAGGGCTGAAAAATTGGGCCTTAGGCACTGGTGCTGGTGCCACAACACTGCAACCCCTCACAGACACTCTAGTTGGAATGCAGGAACGAGCCCTGCTGCAAAGTATTACATCAAAAATCGTAATTACACGCCCCTGTTAAACAGGGGCTGAAAAATTGTGCCTTAGGCACTGGTGGTGGCACCCAGAACCAAAAATGTTCTTACAAGCTATCAGCGTGATGATTGAGGAGGAAGAGGATAATTACTCAGGGATAGTCACTCAGCATCAGCATAGGCAGTCTTTGAAGGGATCTGAGATTTCAAAAAAAATTATTCGGTTACATCAGCATCAGGTGCTTGGTAGCTGGTGGTGATCCAAGACTCATTCATTTTTATGAAGGTCAGTCGATCGACCGAGTCAGTGGACAGACGCACCCTGTGATCGGTTACCACGCCTCCAGCAGCACTGAATGTGCGTTCCGAAAGAACGCTGGATGCAGGACAGGCCAGTAGCTCAATTGCATACTGTGCAAGCTCTGGTCAGTGATCCATCTCAGTAACCCAGAGGATTTTCGGTGGGAAAGGTGTCCAAGTCTGATCTTGCCCCTAGGTATTCCTGCACCATGTAAAACAGACGCTGGCGATGGTTGCTGGAACCGATCATACCTTGGGGCTGCGGACCAAAAAATTGTCTGAACGCATCGGTCAGACGGCCACCTTCTCCACCGCTCCTTCTTTGACTGACCGAAGCCTCAGCAACACGTTGTCCAGAAACAGGAGTTTGTAACCTCCCAGTCTCTGGGAACGCGTTGCACAGACCTTTCTGCAAGGCCTCCCGAAGATGTTTCATCCTCTGCTCCCTCTGCGATGGCAAGATAAGGTCCGCAACCTTACCCTTGTAACGTGGATCAAGGAGGGTTGCCAGCCAGTATTGGTCCTTCTCCTTGATACCACGAATACGAGGATCCTTACGCAGGCTTTGCAGGATCAGGGAGGCCATGCAGCGTAGGTTTGCTGAGGCATTCGGTCCGGAGTCCTCTGGGTCACTAAGGACAACATGGTCCGCAGCCACCTCCTCCCAGCCACGTACAAGTCCATGTGTTTCTTGGGACTGATCCCTTAAAGACTGCTGCTGATGCTGAGTGCCAGGCTCCACCTCCATACTGACACAATCTTCCTCCTCCTCCTCCTCCTCTTCCTCCTCGTCCTCTTCCTGTGTGATCGGCGGGCACGCAGGAACACTGTCTGGATAAAGGGGGCCTTGAGAGCTAAGGAAGTCCTCCTCTTCCTGCCTCTGTTCTGCCTCAAGTGCCCTGTCCATTATTCCACGCAGCGTGTGCTCCAACAGGTGGACAAGGGGGACAGTGTCACTGATGCATGCACTGTCACTGCTCACCATCCTCGTGGCCTCCTCAAATGGTGACAGGACAGTGCATGCATCCCTGATCATGGCCCACTGGCGTGGGGAAAAAAAACCAAGCTCCCCTGACCCTGTCCTGGTGCCATAGTCGCACAGGTACTCATTGATGGCCCTCTGCTGCGTGTGCAGCCGCTGCAGCATGGCCAACGTTGAGTTCCACCTGGTGGGCATGTCACAGATTAGGCGGTTCTTGGGCAGGTTAAACTCCTTTTGGAGGTCCGTCAGCCGAGCACTGGCATTATATGACCGGCGGAAATGCACACAGACTTTCCTGGCCTGCCTCAGGACATCCTGTAAGCCCGGGTACCTGCCCAAGAACCGCTGCACCACCAAGTTAAAGACGTGAGCCAAACAGGGCACATGGGTCATTTGTCCCTGTCGGAGGGCAGAGAGGAGGTTGGTGCCATTGTCGCAAACCACCATTCCTGCCTTAAGTTGGCGTGGCGTCAACCACCTCTGAACCTGCCCCTGCAGAGCTGACAGAACCTCTGCCCCAGTGTGGCTCCTGTCCCCCAAGCACACCAGCTCAAGCACCGCATGGCATCTTTTGGCCTGCGTACTTGCGTAGCCCCTTGAACGACTACGGAGCACCGCTGGTTCCGAGGAAGAGGCCATGGAGGAAGAAGAAGAGGAGGGGGTGGAGGAGAGAGGTGTGTCACAATCATTAGCATTTTGGAGGCGTGGTGGCGGAACAACCTCCAACACTACTGCACCTTGTCCTGCATCCTTCCCAGCTGCCAGCAGAGTCACCCAATGCGCCGTGAAACTTAGGTAATGTCCCTGTCCATGCCTGCTGGACCATGAGTCAGCGGTAATATGCACCTTACCGCTGACCGCCCTGTCCAGCGAGGCATGGACATTGCCTTCCACATGCTGGTAGAGAGCCGGAATTGCCTTCCGTGAGAAAAAGTGGCGTTTGGGTACCTGCCACTGAGGAACCGCACATTCCACAAACTCACGGAAGGGGGCAGAGTCTACCAACTGAAAAGGCAGCAGTTGAAGTGCTAGCAATTTTGCCAAGCTAGCATTCAACCGTTGGGCATGTGGATGGCTGGGAGCAAACTTCTTTCGGCGGTGCAGCAGCTGGGGCAGGTGTACCAAAATCAGATTGCCCACAAGTACGTGGCTGTGACACACCTAATTCTACACCTTCATTCCTCTCAGTGCAGGTCTCAGAGAGGACTGAAGGTCTAGTGGGGTTGGAAATCTCAGCTGATGAGGAGCAAGCAGAGGTCCTCTTTGTTCTTTGGTGTGGGTCTTTTAGATACGCTTGCCAACGAACTGCATGGCAGGTCAACATATGTCTGGTCAAGCATGTGGTACCCAAGCGGGAGATGTTTTGGCCACGCGAGATACGCTTGAGACATATGTTGCAAATAGCAGCGGTGCGATCTGATGCACTCGTCTCAAAAAAGGCCCACACCAAAGAACTTTTTGAATAACGCGCAGAGACTGCAGCGCCCTGCACATGTGGAGCTTTGGGGTGTGATGCAGTCAATGTGCTGCCCTTAGGCTGGCCCCTGGAGGGCATCCTGCCTCGTTGGTGATGTGCCGCCTCCTCCTCCTCCTCCTCTCTCCTATCAGGCACCCACGTTGAGTCAGTGACCTCATCATCCCCTCCCTCCTCATCACTGGAGCAAACCTGGCAGTATGCTGCAGCAGGGGGAGCATGACTGCCAGATTGCTGTCCTTCTTGGGCACCCCCTCTGTCCGTGCTCGTGTTACTGCCTTCATCGAGCTCAGTATCATCATCAGAGCCTTCCAAACGCTGGGCATCCTCCTGGAGCATGTACCCAACACTGTGGTCAAACAGTTCGAGGGACTCCTCAGGAGGACATGGTGGGGCTAGGGAAGGAGTCACTGATGACATTGAGCCAAGGGAAGAGGCCGCTGCTTTGCCAGACAAAGTACCCTGGGCATGGGTGAGAGAGGATGAGGAGGATGAGGACGGCTTGGTCATCCACTCGACCAAGTCTTCCGCATGCTGCAGCTCAACATGGCCAGCTGCCGAAAAAAAGGCCAAGCGTGTCCCATGGCCACGTGCTGATGAGGATGCACCGTCTCCACGACCATCACTAGACACAGAGCCTGCTTGCCCTCTCTTATTGGCTTGTGACTGTCTGCCTCTCCTTCTTGGCCTTCCAGACATACTAATGGCCTGTAGCTGCACTAAGCTGGGATATATATATATATATATATATGTACTGATACTGCAGCTAGCAAAATCAACTGCCTGCCTGTAGTATGAGAACACCACCAACCTTCTACAGGTAGCTTTAGCTGAACACTGTGAGGTGGACGCACCCCACTAACTTGTAGGTTTAGCTGAACACTGTGAGCAGGGCGCACCCCACTAACTTGTAGGTTTAGCAGAACACTGTGAGCAGGACGCACTGCACTAACTGTAAATAGTCTAGCTGCCTGACTGTGGTACTAATAGGATCAAAAGAACACCAGCAATTTTCTTTAAAATACTGTAACAAGACAAGCCTGCCTGTCAGTAAGAAGATAACAGGAACGGATCTAGCTGAACACTGTGAGCAGGACGCACCCCACTAGCTTGTAGGTTTAGCTGAACACTGTGAGGTGGACGCACCCCACTAACTTGTAGGTTTAGCTGAACACTGTGAGCAGGACGCACCCCACTAACTTGTAGGTTTAGCAGAACACTGTGAGCAGGACGCACTGCACTAACTGTAAATAGTCTAGCTGCCTGACTGTGGTACTAATAGGATCAAAAGAACACCAGCAATTTTCTTCAGGTAGCTGTATTTACTGTAACAAGACAAGCCTGCCTGTCAGTAAGAAGATAACAGAAACGGATCTAGCTGAACACTGTGAGCAGGACGCACCCCACTAGCTTGTAGGTTTAGCTGAACACTGTGAGGTGGACGCACCCCACTAACTTGTAGGTTTAGCTGAACACTGTGAGCAGGACGCACCCCACTTACTTGTAGGTTTAGCAGAACACTGTGGGCAGGACGCACTGCACTAACTGTATATAGTCTAGCTGCCTGACTGTGGTACTAATAGGATCAAAAGAACACCAGTAATTTTCTTTAAAATACTGTAACAAGACAAGCCTGCCTGTCAGTAAGAAGATAACAGGAACGGATCTAGCTGAACACTGTGAGCAGGACGCACTGCACTAAATGTAAATAGTCTAGCTGCCTGACTGTGGTACTAATAGGATCAAAAGAACACCAGTAATTTTCTTCAAAATACTGTAACAAGACAAGCCTGCCTGTCAGTAGGAATATAACAGGAACGGATCTAGCTGAACACTGTGAGCAGGACGCACTGCACTAAATGTAAATAGTCTAGAAGATAACAGGAACGGATCTAGCTAAACTGAATACAGTGTATATATATATATATATATGCAACACCTGGGATGCATATATATACACAATACACTTTAAGTGCAGCTAACTGACTGACTGTCCTGCCTAATCTAGCTAACTCAAATGAAATGACACTGTCTCTCTCTCTCTCTAAGCACACCGGAACACACTGCACAGGGCCGCCGTGCAGGCGGCCTTATATAGTGTGGGGCGTGTACTAAATCCCCTGAGCCATAATTGGCCAAAGCCTCCTTGGCTTTGGCCAATTATGGCTCTCTGTTAAGGCGGCGCTGTGATTGGCCAAGCATGCGGGTCATAGTGCATGCTTGGCCAATCATCAGCAAGCAATGCACTGCAATGCCGCAGTGAATTATGGGCCGTGACGCGCCACACGAATTTGGCGCGAACGGCCCATATCGTTCGCAATTCGGCGAACGATCGAACAGCCGATGTTCGAGTCGAACATGGGTTCGACTCGAACACGAAGCTCATCCCTACATACGATTAAAAAAGTATTTTATTTATTGAAACGAGCATAAAAACAAGATACATTGGATATAGATCTTAGCAGTGTTTACTTATACAATAGAATTTGCTTTCATATAACAATTTTGTATACTTCCATCAATGATAGGATATTTTCTCTAAAGGCCTGACATGTTTCAGGACGATGTCCCTTCTTCAGAGGCGTATTGCAGAGAGAAAAATCGTATAGGTAGGAGATACATTCTGAAACAACAAATGAAAATAATTTGCAATCTGTACAGACAGAGATTTTGTAGCCCAGCATACCACTGTGTCCAGCATACATACCAGTGAGAAGTTGTTCAAAAATGAAAGATATATGCACAAGTATGCACAGGCATCCAGTTTTGGATGGAGCAACAAATTGTATCTTTTAAATTAAAAAACACTGGCTGTCGGCTGACCAGCCAGTGTGAGAAAATGGTTATCCCACGGCTTCAGGAATGACCTCGCAAAGGCCCCCAAGTGGAAGGACAGCCCGGGAGGGTCCCAGATTAACCCTTGAAAAGAAAGGAAAAAATACAAAGAGCCCTTAAATAATTTGCTCAAAACTCATTGATTTGTACAGATATTACATTCCCCCCAAGGGGGTTTCCCTTTCATTTACTCTTGAACAGAGAGCAATGTATGTATGTGAAACAAGTATCATATATAGTGCAGGATCATATTGTCTTTAAAGAAAAATGTTTCAAAAAAGAATTTTTTGACAAATCCCCCAAGTTTTAAAAAATTGACAATGCTGCCAGCTGATACCAAAAGAAGGAAATTAAAGCAAGGAGACAGGGAGCCTCTCTGCCTGTGCACAGGAATGGAGCAGTTGTTAAACAGCTGAACCGTTTAGTCAAATAAGTGTGAAAAAAGGAAACATAAGGGAGTTTGCTTATTTTGTCTCATATAGAGAGACCAAATAGAGTGTATCTTACGGAGAGATATGTTACCCATAAGGCTAGGGTAAAGGATTTTAAAGTTACTTACTTTTTAGGAGCAAAGACAATGCATAAGCAGCTGAAGCACAGACGCTTTGTAGCCTGTATGATAGGATACCGCACTGAACAGGACGCCCAGACAAGGCTTAAATAGCCGCTGGCACCTGCGCAGTGAAGTTCGTGTCAGGAGTGTCAGCAGAGGAAGAAAAGTCACTCTGCAGTGGTGCGCATGCGTCAGACGGAACGACGCATCCAAGGGAGGGCGGATGCCAGGGATCCTGAATAGGAAACACCCGGAGTCACGCCGTTACCGAGAAAAGCGTCATCACGCATGAGGCAGAGCGCAGCCCCATATTGGCTGATGGCTTCTAATTGCATAGGATCAAGCCCATGCGATAGAAGGAAAGAAATGAATATATTATTATTATAGCTGTTGGGGAGGGGGGGAACGGTCACACATATAAGAAAGAAGAGAGGAGAAGAAGGGAGGAAAGGAATAAATGAGCAAAGGGAGAAAAATAGAAAAAGGAGAACAAGAAGAAAAGAGAGCAAAGAGCAATTAAAGAAATATAGCGACTGTGTGAAAAAAAAAAAAAAAAAAAAGAAGAAAAACTTGTTTTGAAAAATTATTAGAAAAATAAATAAAGAGGAATAGGATGAAAAATCATCCACAAGGTTTCGCTTATTTCCTGTTTCAAAAAACAGAAAGAGGGAGGGGCCACGGGCGTCAAAAGGATGGGACCCCAGGGGAGGATCTGCACGGCGCCCACCCAGAGCCGAAGTGCTGGGGGAGCACCATGCAGGTCCACCCCACCGACGCACGAGTACACCGTCATGACAGGCCCGTGACCGGACCAGTCTGCAGCGTAAAAAGGTGCCACGCCGTCATCAAAGATGGTTCGACGTGGCCCATGTGTGCCGGGCGAGGGCAGATCCAAAGCCGAGAGACCAAAAACTTGCTAAAAACTTAGTGCAGAGACTCCCTGCCGCTAAGCAGAGAGCCTCTTTGGAATTATTTCCAAATGATCGTCAAAAATGCATCAATCTGGTACATAAAGTATGATGGACATAGCTGGATAGGCAAAGAAATAGATAAACTTATATGGCAGTTGATGTAGTACATATATATGATATATTTTTATGTTATACATCAAATCAAATGACAGAAATTATGAGAGCTATATACATGTTGGATAACATATACATGCTAGACATTTTTTATCGGTCATTGTAAATGTACAGTTGTATTGGAGCTATGTTCTATAAATACCAGTGATATTATCAAAAGATATCCACAAGGAGTTCATCATCAAGGACCTGATTAACTAATCATTATCCTTAGGTGACTTAGAGATACCCCACAGAGCGCACACTCTCGACATATTGCCGGGTATAAGGTATTAGACTTTCATTCTTTTTCGCACCCCCCTGAGACAAAGCCCTCCAAAAAGGGACGAAAGCTCATCTGGGTATTCAGACCTGGAAATTGTGTTGCATTAAGGCTTGCGATCCAACGGACCTCCCTCTGGAGCAAGACCTTGTTCCAATCACCACCCCTCGTGTTCGGATGGACACGGTCAAGGATGGTGAAATGGACGCGGGGAAACTTTCCCATATGGTGGTCTCGCACGTGTCGCCCCAGAGGAAGGTCCGGGTCCGCCTGCCTCATGCTGGTGATATGTCGTGCTGCCCTTTTGTGAAACTCTAATTTGGTTTTGCCAACGTAGAAGCATCTACATTGGCAAGTTAGTAGGTAAACAACTCCAGGGGTCTTGCAGTTCGAGAAATGTCTCGGCCTGTACATTCTTCCATTGGGTAGTTTGAATTTGTTTTGTGTGTTCATATAGCGACAACATGTGCATCCACCACATGTGAAAGTTCCTGGTCGTTTGCATATGTCTGAGCGAAAAGTGCCTGTATATTCACTTTTTACAAGGCAATCCCCCAGTGAGCGGGCCTTCCTAAATGTAATGGTGGGTGTGGCAGATATACGTGGTTTCAAATTGGGGTCTATTTGTAATAGATGCCAATGTTTATGTAGGATACTTTTAAGGATCCCATGCTGTCTGTTAAAAGTGGTGATTATTCTAATAGCTGGTTGGGAGGTAGGAGTGTTTTTTTTGGAGAACAAGATGTTGTGCCTTAGTTGTCCTCGGGCTCTTTTAAAAGCTTTTTTTAAACATGTGGGCGAGTATCCTCGTTCAAGGAGTCTCTCTCTTAATTTATTAGCTTCCTTCACAAAGTCAGCTTCTTTTGAGCAGTTACCTCTGAGTCTTAAATATTGCCCGTAGGGTATTGATGCAACTAATGATTTCAGATGTGAACTTGATGCATGTAGAATCATATTTCCAGCGGTCTCTTTCCGATAGAGACCACTGGAAAGAGACCCATCTGTGGATTTGGTTATGCTAAGATCTAGAAAGTTGATTGAGGTATCACTGCATGTCATCGTGAAAAACAAGTTAGAATCATTAGAGTTCATAATTTGTATGAACGAGTGTAGGGCCTCAGTGGTGCCATTCCATATCATTAATATATCGTCTATATACCTGAACCATGCTGCGACATGGGTGGTATATAGCGAAAGATTGTCGTCTGACAGAAGCGACCGCTCCCACTCCCCCAGGTACAGGTTGGCATACGATGGGGCACAGCAAGTCCCCATCGCAACCCCCTGCACCTGGAGGTAGTAGGAGCCGTCAAATGTGAAAAAATTGTGTGTTAAAATGAAATCAAGAGATTCCAAAAGAAAAAAGTTGAGTTTGCGATCATCTTTGTGGGATTGTGACAAGATGTGTCTAATAGCTAGAAGTCCTGCGTTATGCGGAATAGAGCTGTATAGTGCCTCGACATCGATGGTTACTAGGAGCGAGTGTGGTAGTATATGTAGTTCTTCTAGATTTTGCAACAAATGGATAGTGTCCTTAATATATGAAAACAGACCTGCAACATAGGGTCTGAGGTGGCTGTCTACAAATTTGCTAAGGTTTTCAGTTAGGGACCCATTTCCGGAGATAATGGGGCGTCCGGGAGGGGTTTCTTTGTTTTTATGTATTTTGGGAAGACAGTATAACGTGGGAGTACGTGGGTATGGAGTTCTTATGTATTCCCAGATGTCTTTGTCGATGGCTCCACTGCAGAATGCATTATCAACTAAATCATAGAAGGCAGCATGAAATTTGTCTACAATACCTTTGGAAATGGGTTTATACCAAGATAAGTTAGTTACAACCTTTAGGCACATATCTTTATACTGTTCGTTGGACATGATGACAATATTGCCACCTTTGTCTGATGGCTTGATCGTGAGAGAGTGCTCCTTTTTTAGAGATTCTAAGGCTAGTAGTTCATCATTGGAGAGGTTGCCTCGAAAGGCTTGTGATTTTCAACTTTTCAATTTTTTAACTTCTGATGTGGTGGATGCTATGAATGCAGCCATATTAGGGTTGGTTGTGAATGGTGGGAATTTGTCTGATTTTTTCTTGAATTTTCCTTGTTTATCTGGGCAAGATGGAACTTCCTTTTGGATATGTTTTTCCAAAAGGTTTTCAATATCAATTGTATCGATGAGGTCACTGGGGTCCTGTTCCTCAAGGAGGGATAGGAGATCCTCAAGTGCCTCATCTGTTTTTTTGGGTTCTAATTGTGAAGTATCTTTATCTTTTTCTTTGGAAAAAGTGCTTTTATAGTACAACTTTCGTGCAAAAAGGTGTAGATCCTTGATAACTTCAAAGGGGTCTAAGTCTGCATCAGGGCAGAAACTGAGACCTTTCTGTAGTAGGTCATTTTCAGCTTGTGTAAGTGAGTGATTGGAGAGGTTAACAATATTTAGAGTGTTGAGTGGCAGAGAAGATGATGGCTTAATAGATTCGGAGATAGAGTCTCCGTTTAATGAACTAAAAAATCCTGATCAGAGCGAAGAAGTGTAGTAGTGATTGATGATAGAGAAGTGTCAACCATAGATGTGGATACAATAGAGCCTGCACCAGTAGGTCCTGTTGAAGAAAGCTGGTTTACACCCCGTGAGTTACCTTTACCAGGAGGAAAAAGATTGGTAGTAGAGGCGCTGGCCGTGTCTGTCATTCTTTTCTTAGTGTACGCCGAGTCGTCTCCAGATGGTGGTCTTTTATTTTTCCGTGGTTTGCGATTCCTTTGTCTATTATGAGAGGAAGATGAAACAGAAGAACTTAAGGAAGAGTTAGATTCAGAATCTCTAGGAGTTCTATTAGTGTTGCCCCTGTACGGGCGTGCAGTTGAAAGAGATTGATGCCATTTGTAGGCAGTGCCTTCCTGGAAGGCTCTTTTATCTCTCCACAGTTTTTTATCTCTAATTTTCAACTTTTCTTGGGATTTTTTCTTCATGTTCTTTAAAGATAGGCGTATCTTTAAATGGGAGTAATTTAACATAAATTGTATCAATAGTTTTATCCAAATTGGAAATTCTCTTCTTATATTCTTCACTTAATAATGTCATCATGGTTTGAGTACATAGTTGTAAGTTGTTTTCCCACTTGCTTTTAAAGCTGGGGTCGACATCTTCCAACATTGGGAAGATTTGAATACGTAATCCTAGGGGGTTGATTCCCTCCTGGATATATTTATCAAAAGTGTCTGCATGCCAGAAGCATGCTACTTTTTTGTCAACAATTTTGCCAAGTTGGAAGAACAAAGAAGAGATTTCCGATTGAGAAGATGTTTTCTGATTATAATCTTTGGAGAGGCCTGCCATTAAATTATCCCACTCTTTGCCTTGAAACATTCTGAAATAGTTTTTTTGAAACAATATATTTGCAATCAAATGTTATTTAACAGAAAATCTTCAAATTTCACCTAGCAAGCATTCCTGCTTGCAGAGTAAAATATCAAACCTATATGCGCATTCTATAGAAAGAATCTGAATATTTGGAAGAAGGCTGTATACAAAAAACAAAATGAGTGTTGTTCATTAGAAAAAGTGGTTCATAAGGGGAAAGGGGGGAGTGGGTATTTGCTACCCTGTTAAATTAGTATACAGTGAGATGAACCACTGAAGGCCCAAAATGTTGCCCTCAAACGGTTGCCAACATCCCGGATTAGTATAGAAAAATAAGACCCTTCAATTAGGGAACTTATATACCCCCAGTATAGTGGGACTTTATAGGCGAACCATACGATTAAAAAAGTATTTTATTTATTGAAACGAGCATAAAAACAAGATACATTGGATATAGATCTTAGCAGTGTTTACTTATACAATAGAATTTGCTTTCATATAACAATTTTGTATACTTCTATCAATGATAGGATATTTTCTCTAAAGGCCTGACATGTTTCAGGACGATGTCCCTTCTTCAGAGGCGTATTGCAGAGAGAAAAATCGTATAGGTAGGAGATACATTCAGTGAGAAGTTGTTCAAAAATGAAAGACATATGCACAAGTATGCACAGGCATCCAGTTTTGGATGGAGCAACAAATTGTATCTTTTAAATTAAAAAACACTGGCTGTCGGCTGACCAGCCAGTGTGAGAAAATGGTTATCCCACGGCTTCAGGAATGACCTTGCAAAGGACCCCAAGTAGAAGGACAGCCCGGGAGGGTCCCAGATTAACCTTTTTAGGAGCAAAGACAATGCATAAGCAGCTGAAGCACAGACGCTTTGTAGCCTGTATGATAGGATACCGCATGGTGGACACAGTGGTATGCTGGGCTACAAAATCTCTGTCTGTACAGATTGCAAATTATTTTCATTTGTTGTTTCAGAATGTATCTCCTACCTATACGATTTTTCTCTCTGCAATACGCCTCTGAAGAAGGGACATCGTCCTGAAACATGTCAGGCCTTTAGAGAAAATATCCTATCATTGATAGAAGTATACAAAATTGTTATATGAAAGCAAATTCTATTGTATAAGTAAACACTGCTAAGATCTATATCCAATGTATCTTGTTTTTATGCTCGTTTCAATAAATAAAATACTTTTTTAATCGTATGGTTCGCCTATAAAGTCCCACTATACTGGGGGTATATAAGTTCCCTAATTGAAGGGTCTTATTTTTCTATACTAATCCGGGATGTTGGCAACCATTTGAGGGCAACATTTTGGGCCTTCAGTGGTTCATCTCACTGTATACCACTCCTGGAGATGGTACAGGGGGTGAAGGGCACAAAGATGCACAAGTCACCAGCAGGCAGGGCAGGTCTTGCGTGAAGGTCTCCAGAAAGGAGACAGCTGTGCAGGACTGAAAGATGCAGAAGCTTAGGGAGGTAGATGAGCAGCTAGTCCAACAACAGGCCAGGGGTCGAACACCGATGACTGTCAAGAGTCTCTTAGATAGGCAGAACAGTCTTGTGCTGGAGACTGATAGCAGGTCTGCAAACAGGCTGATGATTAAATGCTGAAGACTGATAGGAAGTCCATAAAACAGGCCAAGGGTCAAACACAGGTAACTGGAGGCAAAGTCTGAGAGCAAGCCAGGGGTCAAGCACTAGAGACAAATAGCAGAGTCTGAGAGCAGGCCGAGGGTCAATCACTGGAGACAGGAAGCGATATCCGATGACAGGCCAAGGGTCAAACACGGGAGGCAAGTAGCGAGGTCCGAGAGGCAAGCCGAAGGTCAGATGCAGGAAGAGATCAGCGTAAGTCAAGGTCAATCCAGGTCACAACGGGTAATCAAGAATCAGGATACAAGCAGGAAACACACAGGAAGCTGAAAGATAAACCAGCAACTTGGCCATGACACAGAGTAGCTTTTATAGGCAGTGGGAGGCTCAGGCTGTGCGTGCGCTATTGCGTACGCGTGTTTGCCGTTCCACTGAATTGTGCACGTGCATTTGCCGTTTCGTTGAATTGTGAGCACGCCTTAGCCATTTAGCTGAAATGCACACGCGCATTAGCCGTTCTGCTGTATTGTGCCCAGGGATGTGCTGGGGTGCCGCTCTACCGCGCATGTGCGTAGGAAACAGCGATATTGGGGAGGCTGGTACTTGCTTTTTTCCTGACACTGGCATAGATTTTAAGGGGAACTTCACGCCAAAATTAAAAAAAAAAGGTAAAGAACGGACAATGGAAAAAGGGGTGTGTGGCGCTACCCAGTGGTAATGAGCAAGATATGTATAAGGGAGGACTACACAGTGGGTGTGTGAACCTCACCAGTGCAAAATACATGCAATACCAACTTGCAATAAAATATAAGTGACTCGTATATAAATGTTCCTGTGAAATATGTGTAGGTATGTAAAGAACAACATATATAACCTGAAAACGTGTACGTAAGTTGCCGTGCAGGGTCACCCCTACCGGTAGTCAACAGAGAACAACCCAAATATGGCTGGTGTATGCGTATACACTGGGCTGTGAAGTGAATGAGTGACAAATAAGTCCCAATAGTTTACATACCAAAAACTACATGAAATACATAAAGAGTGTTACACACAGTAGAATATGCGTGAATATCTGGTAGTAATAAGCCCAACTACCAAGTTATTACAGTGAAAATTAATAAAATTAAAAGATAAACATATCTAAAAATATTGTGTCAAAAAATACCAAACATAATATTCCCAATAAGGGAAGTGATACAGTCCCAAAGTTCCAATCAACTCCAGAAACAAATGTGCATCCATTTATGTGGTGAATATATGACAGTTCATATAGGATATAAATCTGGAAATGCTCAGGTGTATAGTAGAAAAATAAAGGTGACTTGAGTGCTCCCAGTGTCTCCAGGTGACTTTTGTGCTCCCCCACAAGGGTCCCCACTCACCGGATCCAGCCACCCCAATGGGGCAATGCACATGTGACCACACTCAGTACGACCAGTTCACCACGATATCTGCTGTAATTGTAATCCTCTGGCTCCAGGTAAGGTTAGGCATATTCCTCAATAAGCTCCTCTTGGGAGAAAGAAATAGTAGACTCCCGTAGTGTAGTAGGTAAAAAATTTTCTTTTATTAAAAAATCTAGAAACAAGGAACTTTCCAAATAGCATAGAAGTATATAACCGGCTACAGACCAGCAGTGAGCCGGCCGCAATACTCCCATCATAGAAGTATATAACCGGCTACAGACCAGCAGTGAGCCGGCCGCAATACTCAAAATTAAAAATGAACCTAAGGTGGGGACAGCTGCGGACCGCTGCGCTCCAACTGCGCTCCACCAACTGGAGTACCCAGAAGTGACGTAGCATGCAACGGCACCACGCATTCAATGTCCCCATGTTGAGGGCAAGTGGCCTGGTATGGTACAGGAGGGAGGCGCTCGCCCATTCCCCCCTTTCCTGGCCTGCCTGGCTGCTTGCTCAGATAAGGGTTTGGTATGGATTTTGAGGGGGACCCCACGCCTTTTATTTTTTTATTTTTTTATCTATATTGCCGGGAGCCGTCAATACATTACAGCCACGAGCAAGTTTAGATTACATTTTTTCCTTTAAAAATGTAATTATTGCTGTGGCATGCTCTATACATTGCACAGATGTGCCACTTTACAGGCAGACCAAGGGGACCCCCCAGGCACGATATTTAAAAGACTATTTCATTTTTATTGTTTCGGTTTAAGCATCATTAAAATCACTGCTCCTTTTATTTGCATTGATACATGTCCCCTAGGGCAGTACCCGGGTCCCCATACACTTTTTATGGCAATAACTTGCATATAAGCCTTTAAAATGAGGTCTTTTGATTTTTCATGTTCGTGTCCCATAGACTTTTATAGGGTTCGCATATTTGCTAGAACTTTTTGCCTGTTCAAGATGTTCTGGTGCGAACCTTACTGGGGGGTGTTCGGCCCATCCTTAATCAGAAACATGTCTGCAGAGGAGCAATCAATATTATACTGATACAACCATAAAGTATTTGCAAAGGCACAATCAATATCAAACTGGCAAAAATCAATGTGTCTGCAGAAAAACAGTCAGAACCGTATTGACACATTAAATGGCAACATCCACACCAGGCTACTTTTATTGTGCTCGAAAAAAATGGCTGCAATACAGCCATCACGACAATAGTCATATATTAAGAGACTTCAGGGCTTGTACAAATCACTCTTTTACTATATTATGAACAAGCTTTGTTAGTACAAAAGTGTGCTCATAAATGTGATGTCTGTGTCTCAGCCATTTTTTTAATTTATGTTTTATTCTTTTTTATTTTGTATTTTACTTTTTTAAGTATTATGGTATTTGCACCATTGAGACCACATATTGTTTTAGTGGATGGCATAAACCCACCAAATAAATTCCTTATTTTTTTATTATTCTTCTTTTATTGTGCTGTGTTATCAAAGCCCATTCATTTTAAATGGACCCCAGTGCAGGAAAAATTGTTCTTGATCTATTTTTTTTTCAGTTAACCTCAAAGAACATTATAAGTTGTAGTGTCCTGTAAGTAAGATGTGTTTGGAAGATTCCTGTGGTACAGGAATCAGAGCAAGGGTGTAAACTAACCCTTCCACAGAAGTGCTAGTCTTTTGGTTTATTTTTCTCCAAAGTCTATCACTTGTACAAACAACTTCACCTTAGAGCTGGAAAAAAAAATAAAAAAGGATTTTAACTGCAGCCTTCCAAGTAAAGTGTTTAGGGCTCACTTAAGGCAGATCTGAAACAGAACTCACATCAGCATTCATGTAGTGCAGTGCACGGGCATCCAACTCACATAGACTCACACTGGGCGATGACCTGCATGCACAGTGACACAGCACTTGGGGTTGGAGCATAATAAGCAAGAAGGATTGGAGAAAGGCATATATGAACCTTATTAATGGTAGCACCCCTCTAATAATGCCCAGTGAAGCTACTATAGTAGGGGTGGCAATAGATACAAGTCTCTTTGAGTCGATGAACAAGAATGGGTCAGACAAAGGCTTGGTGGCATTCCGTATGCCTTACTGCTCTTGTATACATGGATAATACAGCACACATTATTGATAAATACAATAATAAATTCAGCTGTATTTAGGAAAAACAACATAACATTCATAAATACAGAGCAACACAATAACATACACTGTCTACTGTAAAGAAATTCCTGAGTCTGGCATTGAAAATGTGCACAGTAAACAGGAGGGGTGGCCTATGCGCTTAGACCTTTCTCATCCAAATATAACAAGATACTGCTACAAGTTCTGGTAGTCTGGGTTATTCTGTACAGACCCTTGTCTATGCAACAAACCAACTGCTGCAAAATAATTACTAAGTCCCATGGGTTAATGTGTACAGGGAGGGGATGGTCTCTGCAGCTAACCCTTTGTTATCCAGTAGAAACTGGTACTATGGGAGTTTGTGCAGCAGATAGCATACAACAGCCATAACTGACACCCAATGAACTCTGGGGAATGTAGGTAGGATGGTAAGTGGGACTTGTGGGAGGATAGATGTCCACTCCACAGACAGAGCATTTGCCTTCTGGAATTCCCCTGTAGCATTCACCCCCAAAGGAACTGTTGGAAATGTTTAGTTTTCCAATTATGCCCAGTGATAACTCATCATATAACCAGACCCAAAAGCAGATGACACAAAAATGTAAATATAACTGGACTTTAGTAAACAGAGATAAGCCCTGCTGGAAACTATTGGTAAAAAGGTTTAGCAGTAGTAAAAACAGTACAATGATAGTTATATAACTCAATGATATAAATGGGACCACAGTGTTAGGTACCTGGTAGTTGAGCCTGACTGGTAGAAGGAGACCTTTCTTAAACGCTGGTTCAGGAGCCGCTGGAAGTGGGAACAGTGGTCTCCTGAGCGCAGTGGGTAGGAGGGCCTGATGCAGGGTCCAGCAGAAGCAGATACCGGAACTGGAAGGATGTCCCTCAGGGATGGCTGAGCTGCGGATGCAGGTAAGCTGGTGCAGGCCGGGAGGCAGGCAGACAGATGCGAAGACAGCAGCTGGATGCAAAACAAGCAGGCTGGGAACAGCGTCACAGGACACAGGCAAACAAGGTCAGACAGTCCGTTTTGGCAAGAGATCAGGCAGGTATAAACAGGAGGGATGATCCAAGGATAGTCAGGCAGGCAGGAGTTCGGCAACAGGTAACAGAATAAGCAAGGTCAGGCAAGCCGAGTCGGATAGGAGACTGGAGAATGGTCAGACGTAGCCGGGTCACTAGCAAAATAACAGATAGGCAGATACAGGAACTTCAGGTGCAGAGCTGCAGACGAACAGCACCTGACATGAGCACCTGTCACTCTTTTAAAGGGACCTTGGCGCCAAAACAGCGCTAGCGCGAACGGGCGCGCGTACCCGCGAACGCGCGTACGGGCACACGCGGGAGCGCTCCGGCGCCCCCTGGTGGAGAATTGAGCTGAAATGTCCTAGAAAGACCCCTCGTGCACCTGCGTGCACGCAGATTCGCCCGACGGCTACTGACATGCCCCTGACATTGCCCCCTCCCAACGGGCAGCCTCCGGATGCCCAGATAACTCTTCTTTTCAGGATGGGCAGAGAAATAGGCATGAATCAAACGTTTGGCATGAATATTACAGTCAGGTTCCCATGAGTTATTTTCCGGACCATACCCCTTCCACTTAATTAAAAACTGTACTTGCCCAGACCTCTTTCTGCAGTCAAGGATGGCTTCCACTTCATACTCCTCATTGCCGTCCACCAGAACTGGTTCAGGGACTCTGGTGCCCCTATCAGGAAAAGGATCATCTACAGCAGGCTTCAAGAGTGATACGTGAAACACAGGGTGTATCTTAAGTGAGTCAGGTAAGCATAATTCATAAGACACCTCGTTAATCTTCCTTTTCACAGGGAAAGGCCCAATAAATTTAGGGGCAAGCTTCTTGGAAGGACATGTCAATCTAATATTATTGGTAGACAACCATACCTTGTCGCCAAGCTGAAGGTTTAGATCTCCTCTTCTTTTCTGATCAAAGAACCTCTTATTGTCCGCTTGGGCCTTGGATACCGCTTCCTGCAAGATCCGGTTATTACGACTGAGGAACTGCACTGTGTCCTGGACCGCTGGAACTGATGATTCTGAAAGAAAATCTGGTAAAAAAGATGCATGAAACCCATAATTGGCAAAGAAAGGGGATTGACCGGTGGCAGAGTGGCTGGCATTATTGTAAGCGAATTCCGCTAGGGGCAGCAAGGACACCCAATCATCTTGCACAAAAGATGTAAAACACCTAATGTATTGCTCCAGAGTCTGATTTGTCCTTTCAGTTTGCCCATTTGTTTGGGGATCGTATGCTGAGGACAGGGCTAGTTCAATTTTCTGATTTTCACAAAGGGCTCTCCAAAAGCGTGAAGTAAACTGTACCCCCCTATCGGACACTATATTTGCGGGGATTCCGTGTAACCTGACAATTTCCCTGATGAACACACGGGCCGTCTCCACAGCAGAAGGTGTTCCTTTTAGGGGCACAAAGTGGGCCATTTTGGATAGCCGGTCAACGACCACAAGGATCGCCGAACATCCCTCAGAACATGGCAATTCAACTATAAAGTCCATTGCTATCATCCTCCAGGGCCTATCTGGTATAGGCAATGGTCTTAGCAGTCCCCAAGCTCTGTTCCTGGGAGTTTTATTCTGGATGCAGACAGAACAGGAGTTGACATATTTTCTGCAAAATTCCTTCAAGTTAGGCCACCAAAAGGTGCGCTGCACCAGCTCAAGGGTCTTACGGACCCCGAAATGTCCTGCAAGTGGATGGTCATGCAAAAGTGTCAGCACCTTGACTCGGACGCTCTCTGGTACAAAAATTTGACTTCCCCTCCATAATAGTCCATCTCGAGATGTTAAAGAGGACCCCTGGAGACTTGAAGGTTCTGGGGATGCTTCTCTGATCATGGACAGAAGATCTGTTTGAAGGAGAAGAAAACTATTTGCCGGCAGGATAGTGTCAGGCACAGAAAAGTCTTTAGGATTATCAAACATGCGCGACAGCGCGTCTGGCTTTACATTTTTGGATTCCGGCCGGTAGGTGATATGGAAACAAAACCGTGTAAAGAATAGAGCCCAACGGGCCTGTCTGGGTTTTAGTCTCTTAGCAGATCTTAAATATTGAAGATTTTTGTGATCCGTATAAATCAGTACTGGGTGGACTGCGCCTTCAAGCAAATACCTCCATTCCTCCAAAGCTGTCTTGATAGCAAGTAGCTCCCGGTCCCCCACATCATAGTTCCGCTCAGCCGGTGAAAGTTTCCTAGAAAAGAACCCTACGGGATGCATCAGGTCCTTGTTGCCTTGCCGTTGGGAAATAATAGCACCCACGGCTACTTCGGAAGCATCAACCTTCAGGATAAAGGGCAAGGATGGGTCAGGATGGCTAAGAATCGGAGCTGACGTGAAACGTCTCTTTAACTCTTCAAAGGCCCCCTGAGCCTCCGGGTTCCAGTGGAAACGAAGATTCTGCTTAGTTAGCTGCGTGATGGGGGAGATGATGGCAGAGAACCCCCTGATAAACTTCCTATAAAAGTTTGCAAACCCAACGAAGCGTTGTACGCCCTTCTTGTCCATGGGTGCTGGCCATTCTAACACAGCAGACACCTTCTGAGGATCCATTTTGATGCCGGTTGGGGAGATCACTAACCCCAGGAACTGAATCTCCCTTTGTTCAAATTCGCACTTCTCCGCCTTAGCATACAATCTGTGCAGGCGGAGTCGGGCCAAGACTTTACGAACATGTTCCCTATGTTGCTCGAGTGAACTGGAGAAGATTAGAATATCGTCCAAGTAGACGATTAGAAAGATGTCCAGGAAATCTTTAAACACATCATTGACCAGATGCTGAAACGTGGCAGGAGCATTGCAAAGGCCGAAGGGCATGACTAGGTATTCATAGTGTCTGAAACGGGTCCGGAAAGCCGTCTTCCATTCATCCCCGGCCCGAATGCGGACTAGATTGTAGGCCCCTCTCAGATCCAATTTGGTAAAGATGAAGGCAGACCTTAATTTTTGGAAAAGTTCAGGTATTAGAGGCAACGGATAACGTTTTTTGACCGTAACTTTGTTTAGCTCTCGATAATCCACACAAGGGCGAAGCGTTTGATCTTTTTTGGAGACAAAAAATATTCCCGCACCAGCTGGTGAAGTGGACTGTCGGATGAAGCCTTTTTCAAGATTTTCGTTTATGTAAACTTTAAGTGCTTCTTGTTCTTTTTCAGAAAGCGGAAAGATGCGCCCAAAAGGAATCTCAGCTCCAGGGAGCAACTCAATTGGACAATCATAGGGACGATGGGGTGGCAGAGAGTCTGCTCCCATCTTGCTGAACACATCTGCAAATTCCTGATAGACCTCTGGTACGTCTTGAGGCAGATCTGGGTCAATGTCCATACAAAGTAAGGTAGCCGCAGAATTAACGGGTTCAGGTAGACAATGTCTTTGGCAATAGGGTGACTGAAACTTGATCTCGCCCGTGGCCCAGTTAACAAGAGGATTGTGGGCCTGAAGCCAGGGCATACCCAAAATGATTGGGAAAAGAGGGGATGAAATAACGTCCAGGACTAGGATTTCTCGGTGCTGAGATGAGCAGGTAGCAGACAGAGGAAGGGTTTCTTGAGAGACCTGTCCAGATCTTATATGGGACCCATCGGCCAGAAAAATTGAAAGTCTGTGTGTTTTATTCTTTAAAGGAAGGTCTTGTTGGGTAGCAAAAACAGAGTCAACAAAGCAGCTACATGCCCCGGAATCAACAATGGCGTTGACTTGAATTGTTCTTCCCTGGAGCTGTAATGAGAGAGGGAGAACAAGTTGAGTGGCATTGGCTGTTAAAGCGGATAAACTGGTTAGAGTTGAAGAAAAACACTTACGGATCTTTACTGGGCAGTTGTTCACATAGTGGCCCGTCCCGCCACAATAGAGACAAAGATTCAGTTGGCGCCTGCGGGCCCGTTCTTCAGGGGTCAGAGTAGTACGCATAAGTCCCAGTTGCATAGGTTCAGGAGCATAAGTTGTTTGGTTGACTGGACTTGGACCTGCAGAAGGTAGATACCGGGAGGCAGGCAGCAGGGCTCTTGCTGTCATCCACATAGGCCGCGTTTGTTGAGAAGATTGTTCAGACCGGCGGTCACGAAGGCGTCGATCAATTTGGATGGTAATAGCAATGAGCTCCTCCAAGGTGTCAGGCATTCCTTACCCGGGCAAGTTCATCCTTAAGACCCTCAGATAGCCCCATGCGGAACTGGTGGTGCAGGGCTGCGTTGTTCCATTGAGTGTCCGCGCTCCAGCGTCAAAAGTCCATAACATGGTCCTCGGCCGGCCTACGGCCTTGCTGGAGCGCGAACAAAGCTGCCTCAGCGGTGGCAGCTTGCTGAGGGTCCTCATATAGCTGAGCCATGGCTTCAAAAAAGGAGGGCAAAGACTGAATCTGTATAGCGTTGGTTTCAAGCAGGCGGTGGGCCCAGGTCTGGGGTTCCCCCTGGAGGAGGGATATGACAAATCCCACTTTGGTAGCTTCCAAGGAGAAAGTCCGTGGCTGTAAGCCGAAGTAAAGTTGACAAGCGCTGCGGAAAGCCAAAAACTTGGTACGGTCACCAGAGAACTTTTCAGGAACAGGGACTCTTGGCTCGGGTGGAAGCATGACCACAGAGGGTGGTGCAGCAGCCTGTACTGGAGCGGCTGCGGTAGCAGGAGCCACACCACCGGGACCACTGAGGTTTAACACTTGACCCTCCAGTCTGTTGTAACTGTCCTGTAAGGTCTTTACTGCTTGGGTGAGGGCTGCTAAGTGCGTGCAGATCTCCTTGATGGGAGAGGTCTCTCCTGCAGGCTCAGTCATGGCTGTTCGTACTGTTAGGTACCTGGTAGTTGAGCCTGACTGGTAGAAGGAGACCTCTCTTAAACGCTGGTTCAGGAGCCGCTGGAAGTGGGAACAGTGGTCTCCTGAGCGCAGTGGGTAGGAGGGCCTGATGCAGGGTCCAGCAGAAGCAGATACCTGAACTGGAAGGATGTCCCTCAGGGATGGCTGAGCTGCGGATGCAGGTAAGCTGGTGCAGGCCGGGAGGCAGGCAGACAGATGCGAAGACAGCAGCTGGATGCAAAACAAGCAGGCTGGGAACAGCGTCACAGGACACAGGCAAACAAGGTCAGACAGTCCGTTTTGGCAGGAGATCAGGCAGGTATAAACAGGAGGGATGATCCAAGGATAGTCAGGCAGGCAGGAGTTCGGCAACAGGTAACAGAATAAGCAAGGTCAGGCAAGCTGGGTCGAATAGGAGACTGGAGAATGGTCAGACGTAGCCGGGTCACTAGCAAAATAACAGATAGGCAGATACAGGAACTTCAGGTGCAGAGCTGCAGACGAACAGCACCTGACATGAGCACCTGTCACTCTTTTAAAGGGACCTTGGCGCCAAAACAGCGCTAGTGCGAACGGGCGCGTGCACGGGCGCGCGCGCATACACGCGAACGCGTGAACGTGCGTACGGGCACACGCGGGAGCGCTCCGGCGCCCCCTGGTGGGGAATTGAGCTGAAATGTCCTAGAAAGACCCCTCGTGCACCTGCGTGCACGCAGATTCGCCCGACGGCTACTGACATGCCCCTGACACACAGTTAATTCTGTTTACCAACAGTAAAATGCACTAGGTGGCTAGAGAACAGCATTGCAACAGTAATGAACAACAGTCAATGCAACAAATAAGTACAAACCAGAGTAGGCGGAATACAGCTAACTGTGTGGCCTAACTGCAGTCACAAGAACCCTAACTAACCACTAGCTAGTAGCTACATCTGCAAAAAGTCTGCCAGCAGTGGGTTTAAACTCAAAGGTGGAATGATCAACCTTCCAGAGACGGTATTTGTAAACCACAAAACAAATGGCAGTGAACAGGTAGATAAAGTTCAACACACAAGAATGGTCAAAGGCTGCTCATTACTGCTTATTATTATTTAAAAGGACATTCTATAGACAATCTATTTTCAAATTGACAGTTCTAGAGGCAGGATGAATGTGAATGAGATGAAGGTTGTAATGCCCCAGCTGGACGATAACAAATAAGTCACACTTCCTCCTTCTGCCGTGTTGCACTCCATCTCCAGTATGATACCACACTGCTCTCCTCTCCACTGTATCTGTGGATGCAGTCTGTGTCCTGGCTCAGTAGCCACCAGATAAACCACCTTCCTGTATGTGTCCCCATGGATTATCACACTTCTTCCCTGCACACCACTGCCTGCTCCCTCTTTTCCTCTCCCATGCTCTGAGAAGCTTATTCCTGACTGTGGATGTGGTCAATCAAGTCCTTCTGTGATAGGTGGGCATTACTAAGTCCAGCCTAATCACATTCTTCTCTCCCTCCTCTCATGTCATCATGTCAGTCCATGGCTATTTCTCCACTATATAGGTTGTGGTCCCTTTAAGGGAAGGTTAAAGATACTTTTTTTTAGTACTCAGGGGTTCTCACCTATGCAGCGTGAGGGGTTGCTGGGTAGTCCACCTGGAGAAGAGAGGACTGATTTACAATGCAGAAACTTTGGGTGAAAAAGAGCCTCCAAACTCTGATTAAAAGGACTTTGGCCCCATAAGGGTTAACCCATCTGCAGCAGAGTTCATAAAAGAAGCAGTAAACAGCCAGCACATGTCTATGAGGTGTGGAACAGCAACAGTTGAGAGAAGACTGTAGGCTGTTGATCGTCTGAGACCCTGATAGGCTTTTGCAACCTAGCTGAACTCTTGGGACAGGGGAGACCTTTTACAAACTCTGTTAAAGGACAAATGTTACTGGCAGTGAGCTGTAATTTATGTTTGCTTTATCAGAAGTATTTTTACTTTTACCTGTTGGTCTTCCATACAGTATATTTATATATATTTTTATATATATATATATATATATATATATATATATATATATATATATATATATATACAGATATAAAACTAAAGCAGGCTATATGAGGGTAGCTCATCTATAATTAACATAGTCAAAAAAAGAGATTTAGAACCTCGCAGACTTTAATGGTACCAAAGAAGGATGGTGAGACAAAATAAAGCAGACAAAATATTTATTACAAAAAGAGTTTAAAACATCCATAAAATCATGAAAAAAGTGCTAAATTGGATAATGCAAGCCATACAGTAAAACTGCTACAATCGTTCCTTGCTATGTTTTTTCTGTTAGAGGTTAACGTGTTTCACAAACCACTGCTTCCTCTGGACCTCATTGTCCCTGTAGCAAAGAGCATTGGCCTATCCTAAGAATCCTAAGAAAGAAAAGCACAACAGTCAATATTACATAGATAACAGAAACATTATCAACTATAGCAACATGCTGTGCCCATCAAGTCTATTTTTGTAATAAATATTTTTTCTACTTTATTTTGTCTCACCATCCTTCTTTGGTACCAGTAAAGTCCACAAGGTTCTAAATCTCTTTTTTTGACTAAGTATATAATATATATAGTCATTTTCCATCACCTCTGATCATATGCAAATAGATTATGTACTTTTTAGAATCCAGCTACGTGAAAGTTGTTCCAAAAGGAAGACATCAGTGAACCTTTTAAGCAGTCTAATACAGTCCACAGTACTGATCTTGCTATCATTCAAGTGTTTGCACTGACTGTAATTCAAGGTGCAGAACCTGCATCAGTAATGACTAATTGAATAATCAGAAAGTTGTTATGGGTTTTCTTACAGCTTTTATACACAAGCTTGATTTTCAAGTGATTTATAAAACTGAAAGCAGTCAATAAGTGTTCTACATATGCTGTTATTGGACTTAAAATCTTCATTATGCATCTGCCAAAGCAGTGAAATTATTATGTAAAGCTAACGAAGAAATGAAGCATTCCTTGTTTCACCTTGTGTTCTGCATTAAGGATGGTGTACAGTACATGTTCTGTAAGGTGAAAAAAAAAAATCTGAGGGTGGAATTTTTAAATAAGCAAAAGAGGATACCGCGCTAGACAAAATTAATTGAGTGAATAAACTTGTAGAAAAGCAGCAGCATACAGTGCGATAACACAGAGAGTCCAATAAAATTAGAAAAGCTGCGCTAAAAATTTTTTTTGCGGTGTATGTCCACAAAAAATGACATGGAGACAAGGAAATCCATTTAAAGTATTTGAAGCCTTAATACCACCGCAGTATTCATACACAAACAAGAAAAGTGCCCGACCACCATAGCTGTAGATTCTGCTTACCAGACGGCAAGCTTAAATGGCAAATGGCGATAACCCAGCCTAGGTCTCTAAGCTTGCAGATGACCACAGTAGGGACAGTGATTCTCCACATCATTTTTTGTGGACATACCCAGCAAAAAAAATTTTTTAGCACAGGTTTTCTAATTTTATTGGAATTTTTAAATGCTTATTAACCACTTCAATACAGGGCACTTATACACCCTCCTGCCCAGACCAATTTTCAGCTTTCAGCGCTGTCGCAGTTTGAATGACAATTGCGCGGTCATACAACACTGTACCTAAACTAAATTTTTATCATTTTGTTCCCACAAATAGAGCTTTCTTTTGGTGGTATTTGATCACCTCTGTGGTTTTTATTTTTTGCTAAACAAATAAAAAAAGACACAACATTTTGAAAAAAATACAAGTTTTGCTTTTGTTTCTGTTAAAAAATTTTGTAAATAAGTTTTCTCTTTCACTGATGGGCACTGATAAGGCGGCACTGACAGGCACTGATAAGGTGGCACCGATGAGGTGGCACCAATGAGCGGGCACTGACGGGCACTGACGATGGGCACTGATATGCGGCACTGATGGGCACTGGTAGGCGGCACTGATGGGTGGCACTGATATGCAGCACTGATGGGCATTGATAGGCGTCACTGATGGGCACTCATGGGTGGCACTGGTGGGCACTGATAGGCTGCAAAGATGGGTTCTTATGGGTGGCACTGCTGGGCACTGATAGGTGGCACTGCTGGGCACTGATGGGCACTGATATGCGGCACTGATAGGCATCCCTGGTGACACTGGCAGTGGTAGGCATTGTGAGTGGGCACTGATTGGCAGCTGCCTGGGCATTGATTGGCAGCTGCCTGGGCACAAATTAGTATTTCCCTGGGGGCCTAGGGGGCATACCTGGTGGTCCAGTGTGGATGGCTTCCCTGGTGGTCCTGGGCGGCTTCCCTGATGGTCCTGGGCGGCTTCTCTGGTGGTCCTGGGTGGGATCCGAGGGGGGCTGTGCTGATAAACAATCAGCACAGACCCCCCCTGTCAGGAGAGCAGCCGATCGGCTCTCCTCTACTCACGTCTGTCAGACGCGAGTGAGGAAAAGCCGATCACCGGCTCTTCCTATTTACATTGTGATCAGCTGTGATTGGACATGGCTGATCACATGGTAAAGAGTCTGCGTCAGAGACTCTTTACCTAGATCGGTGTTGCGGGGTGTCAGACTGACACCCCGCAACAACGGTCACTGCAATGCTCATCCCCCGGGGGCACGTAGCGGCTCAATATCCCGCAGACGTCATATGATGCCCAGTCAGGATATTTAAACCACTTTGCTGCCGTCATTCTGCTATATGGCGGGCGGCAAGTGGTTAAAAAACTCATAACCAGTATAAGGAAAAGTATATATATTGAGAATTATTTAATACAAAAAATTCAGAGAGATAAGCATTCAATATTTGCCATGTGTACCTCTTGAACATCACCTTTATATCACAGAAAAGATTAATGTAGCAGTTAGCACTTGCTATATACATTTATCCTTAATTCATTAATTAGTTGCTCTGTAGTCTGGTGGAATACTGTGTTAGAATGTCCGTAATAGCTGAAACTCACCACAGCTCTGCTGGCAGATATGGCATTCAGGGGTGGATTATGGATTGATCATAATCACTTCTGACCCCTGAAAAAGTTTGATTATATATATATATATATATATATATATATATATATATATATATATATATACATATATGTAATATAAATAATATTTGATCAAAATCCTGGCTTCCCAACTGATTACTTTGATGGCAGTTTTTGTAGCAGGCATTGGTGATGTCAAGTATTGGCCTACTGGTAAGACGTTAAAACAAATGACACAACTTGAAAACCGCATAGCATTTTTTAACACACTGGGGCTCCTAGACAGGCTAGTATATCTTAGTGAAAATGGTGAACTTAGCTCTTACAGATTTTTTTGTCAATAAAATTTTTATTAAGGAAAGGATGGTTTACAGAGTTCAAAGTGTACGTGAGTACAGTAAATCAGTACATTGAGCATAAAAAGTCATAAACTTTTCAAGACAAGAAAGGAAAACAGAACAATAAAAAAAAACATAAATATATACAATGAAATGGTAGCTAGTCTCTAGCCGGACCCTGACCTTGGATCACAGCAAGGTCTGAGATCTATTACTTTAGTCTTGTTGGCTTATCTGGGCCCTGGGCCAGTACGATGAGCTATACAAAAAAAATAATAAAGAAGGGTCGTTGATAAAAGGTCCTTGGTAAGAGAGCCTAATGACTGATTTGTCAATAGAGCGAATATGAATATTGTTAGTGCCTATAAAAGAAACAATAACATCAGTTTTCTACAGTGGTGAACTTTCAATCAGTGTTTCAACCTACTAGAGGTGGTAAAGAGTAGTGATCCAAGCTACAATGATGGTTTCAACCAGTATCAAGTTGTAAATATTGGCCAGAATACCGGAACTCCACCCAGGGAGACCATAGTTTGTTAAATTTTTCAAAGGATTCCCTAGCAATGGCTACTGTTTCCTCCATGTTTTAAATATCTCCTATGGAGTTAAGCCATTCAGATATGGAAGGAATATCCTTCGATTTCCAGTGCCTGGGAATCAGGATTGCATTCAGCAAGTGTCTTGTCAAAGACTTTTTGTAACGTCTCATAGAGCAATCCGCAATATGCAATATGCAGCACATGGGTGTGAGAGGGATTTTTATGTCTGTGATGAGTTTAATCAGTTCACACACCTTATTCCAGAAGGGCCTCAGTAGGGGACAGTCCCACCAGATGTGTAGTAACGTGCCCTGAGCTTGCTCACATCTCCAACAAGAGTCCGAGGACAGTGGGTACCACTTTTTAACCTTAAATGGTGAGGCGTACCAATGCGTTAATAGCTTATAAGACATTTCTTGCAATCTTCTACCAATGGAACATTTGTGTGCGAAAAAAGCTCTTACAGATTTAAATATAACGCACAGGATTTTTTTTATTTGTCTGAAGTTCAGCTTTAACATCCTCCCACCTGCATTTATGTTTGTCCATTTCTAATGTTATGTTTCTTTTCACAGTTGCTGTCTTACCCTAATTGTCTTCTAAGTTTTTCCATGTTCCCTTCTACAGGAAAGCAGTATGAGATATTCATATTTCTATAAATTCAGTGTTATTGTCACAATTTATGAACATATTGTTCCTCACAATAAACCAGATATTTATCTTTTCAGACACAGAGTGAGAAATTTACAAAAGGAATACATTTTTTACTTAGACGGTTGAACCTGTGTTCATTTGGAACACCCAGTCATATAAAGGAAAATTAAACACAGTGATTTGAAGGAATTAATAAAACTGCCTTTGCACATGAGTGGATTATTAAAGTGAATACAGTTTCAATGAACTAGGTGAAAAATGTACTACTTTAGTAAGTCAAGCACACTGTGCCATGCCCTTCCTACTCTGCAACTCCTTATTATCACATAATAGTCCAGTTTTCTAAAGAAAGCTGTGAAGATTTGGTGGTTTGCATGTATTAAATTAAGAAAGTTTCAATGGATCTTTCCTTTAGTAAGAACAGATTGTTCAAATGCTAAAGTCACAATAGAATTCCATTTATAACTTCAATCAAAATTTAATGCACAGAAGATTGTGGTAGTCACGTTTGCCTTGTCGCAATTCTGTAGAACTAAGTGACTAGGTTATAAAGCGCTTCTTTGTATGAATACATATCTAAAAGTATAACCTCTTTTCATATTTAGCAGTTCTTGTCTAGAAATCATCTTTATTAAGATCAGAGAGGACTAGATGGAAATAGACTAAATGGTCTGAGAAACCTGAGAATTTAATAGCTAAAACTGAGTGATTAAGAATCCTGAAATAATGTCTTATCTGATATAAATATATTTTTAAATAGAGATATTTCTAATGAAAATAAGTTTACTAATACTGGTTTAACTTTTTCAATTTAGCCTCATCAGTATCTTCTCAATGACTGATGATGCCCAAAAGAAGATTCAGGCTCAGGATACAATTTTATTTGTTCACACACTGATTTTTTTTTAAAAAGCATGTTTGCAAAATACAGGTCTCTTAAAGCGTTTGTTACCCAAAAAAAAAAAAACAGATCTTGTTCCCTTAAAGCATGTTATACAGCACAGTGCATGTGCTGTGTCATTTGGCCCCCTGTATCACCTGTAATACCTGTCTGATCCTGCTAGTTTCTACCCTCCCCAGTACGTTGAATACAGTATATCAGGGCTGCTGAGTTCTGACACCGGAGTCAGTATGTGCCTCCATCATACGCAGCCCTGCTCTCTGTCTCCTGTGTCCTCTCCCCCCTCCCCTCTCTGAGTGTCTGCTGGTGTCAGTGCTCCCCCCACCACTCCTGCTGCTCTCACAGTTAACATAAAAAGCCCCCATGCCCTCTGTATTAGAACAAGAAGTTCCCCTATGTCTGTTTTATATCATAAATATGCTTATGTGTACTGATAACACAGCGTCTTCCTGCGATCATGTGACTCCTCGGCTCTCTCTCTCTCCTCCCCGGTTGATGTCAGTTGCAGTGCTCAGCCCAGCCCACTTGAACTGTCAGCTAGGCAGAGGACAGGAGAGAGGAGGCAATTGATCACAGGAAGATGCTGTGTTATGAGTACAGATAAGCATATTTATGATATAACACAGACACAGGGGAACATATTGTTATAATACAGAGGGGATAGGAGCATTTTATAGAAGTGGCTTAACAACCACTTTAAGGTTCAAGGGTAAAGAAAAGAGAAAAGGAAGGTGTCTATTGCAATAGATTACATAAAATGCATGCAAAAACTTGTATAACAAGGCATGTATCTAAGTACTATATGAAAACATTGTGTAATCAGGCCATAACATATATTAAGATATGTACTGTAACCTATTCAGACATCTAGAATGTATGTGTGGCAGACTATGACTACACTTTAGTTCAGGGGTGTCAAAACTTTTTCAAAGAGGGCCAGATTTGATGAAGTGAACATGTGTGAGGGCCGACCATTTTGCTTGACATTCTTAGAACCATTAAAATTACAGTGGGGATGGAAAGTATTCAGACCCCCTTACAGTTTTCACTCTTTGTTATATTGCAGCCATTTGCTAAAATCATTTAAGTTCGTTTTTTTCCTCATTAATGTACACACAGCACCCCATATTGACAGAAAAACACAGAATGGTTGACATTTTTGCAGATTTATTAAAAAAGAAAAACTGAAATATCACATGGTCCCAAGTATTCAGACCCTTTGCTCAGTATTTAGTAGAAGCACCCTTTTGATCTAATACAGCCATGAGTCTTTTTGGGAAAGATGCAACAAGTTTTTCACACCTGGATTTGGGGATCCTCTGCCATTCCTCCTTGCAGATCCTCTCCAGTTCTGTCAGGTTGGATGATAAATGTTGGTGGACAGCCATTTTTAGGTCTCTCCAGAGATGCTCAATTGGGTTTAAGTCAGGGCTATGGCTGGGCCATTCAAGAACAGTCATGGAGTTGTTGTGAAGCCACTCCTTTGTTATTTTGTGTGTGCTTATGGTCATTGTCTTGTTGGAAGGTAAACCTGCGGCCCAGTCTGAGGTCCTGAGTACTCTGGAGAAGGTTTTCATCCAGGACATCCCTGTACTTGGACGCATTCATCTTTCCCTTGATTTGTAACCAGTCGTCCTGTCCCTGCAGCTGAAAAACACCCCCACTGCATGATGCTGCCACCACCATGCTTCACTGTTGGGACTGTATTGGACAGGTGATGAGCACTGCCTGGTTTTCTCCACACATAGAATTAAGGCCAAAAAGTTCTATCTTGTCTCATCAGACCAAAGAATCTTATTTCTCACCATCTTGAAGTCCTTCGGGTGTTTTTTTAGCAAACTCCATGCGGGCTCTCATGTGTCTTGTACTGAGGAGAGGCTTGTGTCGGGCCACTCTGCCATAAAGCCCCGACTGGTGGAGGGCTGCAGTGATGGGTGACTTTCTACAACTTTCTCCCATCTCCCGACTGCATCTCTGGAGCTCAGCCACAGTGATCTTTGGGTTCTTCTTCACCTCTCTCACCAAGGCTCTTCTCCCCCGATAGCTCAGTTTGGCCAGACAGCCAACTCTAGGAAGGGATCTGGTCATCCCAAACGTCTTCCATTTAAGGATTATGGAGGCCACTGTGCTCTTAGGAACCTTAAGTGCAGCAGAAATTTTTTGTAACCTTGGCCAGATCTGTGCCTTGCCACTATTCTGTCTCTGAGCTCTTCAGGCAGTTCCTTTGACCTCATGATTCTCATTTGCTCTGACATGCACTGTGAGCTGTAAGGTCTTATATAGACAGGTGTCTGGCTTTCCTAATCAAGTCCAATCAGTATAATCAAACACAGCTGGACTCAAATGAAGGTGTAGAACCATCTCAAGGATGATCAGAAGAAATGGACAGCATCTAAATAGGGATGAGCCGAACACCCCCCTGTTTGGTTCGCACCAGAACATGCGAACAGGCAAAAAATTTGTTCAAACACACGAACACCGTTAAAGTCTATGGGACTCGAACATGAATAATCAAAAGTGCTAATTTTAAGGCTTATATGCAAATTATTGTCATGAAAAAAGTGTTTGGGGACCTGGGTCCTGCCCCAGGGGACATTGATCAATGCAAAAAAAGTTTTAAAAACTGCTGTTTTTTCGGGAGCAGTGATTTTAATAATGCTTAAAGTGAAACAATAAAAGTGTAATATTCCTTTAAATTTCGTACCTGGGGCTGTCTATAGTATGCCTGTAAAGGGGTGCATGTTTCCCGTGTTTAGAACAGTCTGACAGCAAAATGACATTTCAAAAGGAAAAAAAGTCATTTAAAACTACTCGCAGCTATTAATGAATTGTTGGTCCGACAATACACATAAAAGCTCATTGATAAAAACGGCATGGGAATTCCCCACAGGGGAACCCCAAACCAAAATTTTTTTTTAAAATGGCGTGAGGGGTCTCCCTAAATTCCATACCAGGCCCTTCAGTTCTGGTATGGATATTAAGGGGAACTCTGGCCAAAATTAAAAAAAAAAAAATGGCGTGGGGATCCAGCTCAAAATCTATACCAGACCCTTCAGGTCTGGTATGGGTTTTAAGGGGAACCCCACGCCAAAGTTAAAAAAAAATGGCTGGGGTCCCCCCAAAAATCCATACCAGACCCTTATCCAAGCACGCAACCTGGCAGGCCGCAGGAAAAGAGGGGGGACGAGAGAGCGCCCCCCCTGAACCAGAGTGACCCCGCCCCCTCTGACATCACGGGGAATGCCACAGGGAAGTCCCTGTCAAGTCCCCGTGCATCAGAGGGGGGCGGGGTTATTGGGTGGCCCAGCCCTCTGTTATTTAAGAACCGTCAGAAGACAAGAAGTGTCACACAGTGGGAGCCTCCCATCATGGATGCAGAGCGGCCCGAGAAGAAGAAGGGAAGAAGACGCCATGGAGGAAGATGCCGGATGAGAAAACTGGAGGAAGAACCAGAAGAAGAAGATGGAGGAAGAAACCTAATGAAGATAGAAGAAAGAAGATAGAAGAAAGAAGATGAAAAAAGAAGATGAAAAAAAGAAGACTTTAAATAAAGGAATTGTCAAAAACTGTCTCTTGCCATTTTTGACAGTTTTTTTGTGAAATGGTAGGGGTACTTTTGTACCCCCTTACCATTTCACATGGGGGGGCCAGGATCTGGGGGTCCCCTTGTTAAAGGGGGCTTCCAGATTCCGATAAGTCCACCGCCCACAGACCCCCACAACCACCAGGCAAGGGTTGTGGGGATGAGGCCCTTGTCCCCATCAACATGGGGACAAGGTGCTTTGGGGGGCTACCCCAAAGCACCCTCCCAATGTTGAGGGCATGTGGCCTGGTACGGTTCAGGAGGGGAGGCGCTCTCTCATCCCTCCTTTTTCCTGCGGCCTGCCAGGTTGCGTGCTCGGACAGTGGTCTGGTATGGATTTTTGGGGGGACCCCATGCCATATTTTTTTACATTTTGGCGTGGGGTTCCCCTTAAAATCCATACCAGAACTGAAGGGTCTGGTATAGATTTTGAGGGGGACCCCCACGCCATTTTTTTTTAAATTCTGGCCGGGGTTTCCCTTAACCTTTCCCCTTAACCTTTTGGCGGGGTTCCTCCAGGCCTGAAGGGCCTGATATGGAATTTAGGGGGACCCCCACACCATTTTTTTTTTTTAATTTTGGTTCGGGGTTCCCCTGTGGGGAATTCCCATGCCGTTTTTATCAATGAACTTTTATCTGTATTGTCAGACCGACAATTCATTAATAGCCACAAGTAGTTTTAAATGACTTTTTTTCCTTTGAAATGTAATTTTGCTGTCAGAGTGTTCTAAACATGGGAAACATGCGCCCCTTTACAGGCATACTATAGACACCCCCAGGTACGAAATTTAAAGGAATATTACACTTTTATTGTTTCACTTTAAGCATTATTAAAATCACTGCACCTAAAAAAAGGCCATTTTTAAAACTTTTTTTGCATTGATCCATGTCCCCTGGGGCAGGTCCCCAAACACTTTTTATGACAATAACTTGCATATAAGCCTTTAAAATTAGCACTTTTGATTTATCCCATAGACTTTTAAAGGGCTTTCAAATTTGCCGTGAACACCCCAAATTGTTCGCTGTTCGGCGAACTGGCGAACAGCCAATGTTCGAGTCGAACATGAGTTTGACTCGAACTCAAAGCTCATCCCTACACCTGAGTTAAATGTGTGTGTCACAGCAAAGGGTCTGAATACTTAGGACCATGTGATATTTCAGCTTTTCTTTTTTAATAAATCTGCAAAAATGTCAACAATTCTGTGTTTTGCTGTCAATATGGGCTGCTGTGTGTACATTAATGAGGAAAAAAAATGAACTTAAATAATTTTAGCAAATGGCTGCAATATAACAAAGCGTGAATAATTTAAGGTGTCTGAATACTTTCCGTCCCCACTGTAAATGCAAATTAACTAATACACTGCCCAACAAGAATTCTCTTGCCTTTGTGGCGGTGTGTGGTGAAGAGTCTAACTCAGACGGAGTTCCGATGAAACGGACTTGCCTACACATGATCAAACCAAAGTCTGATCGTTTAGAAAGTGATGATGTACGACGGGACTAGAAGAAGGAAGTTCAATAGCCAGTAGCCAATAGCTGCCTTTGTGTCATTTTTGGTCCGTCAGAATAGCATACAGACGAACGTTTTTTCGTATAGGAAAAGCTCAAAGCTCATCCCTACACCTGAGTTAAATGTGAGTCACAGCAAAGGGTCTGAATACTTAGGACTAGGGATGAGTTCGGTTCGCACCAGAACATGCAAACAGGAAAAAAGTTCGTTCGAACACGCAAACACCATCAAAGTCTATGGGACACGAACATGAATAATCAAAAGTGCTCATTTTAAAGGCTTATATGCAAGTTATTGTCATAAAAAGTGTTTGGGGACCTGGGTCCTGCCCCAGGGGACATGGATCAATGCAAAAAAAAGTTTTAAAAACGGACGTTTTTTCAGGAGCAGTGATTTTAATAATGCTTAAAGTCAAACAATAAAAGTGTACTATCTCTTTAAATTTCGTAGCTGGGGGTGTCTATAGTATGCCTGTTAAGGGGCACATGTTTCCCGTGTTTAGAACAGTCTGACAGCAAAATGACATTTCAAAGGAAAAATGTCATTTAAAACTACTTGCGGCTATTGCATTGCCGGTCCGACAATACACAATTCAAAGTTCATTGATAAAAACAGCATGGGAATTCCCCACAGGGGAACCCCGAACCAAAATTTAAAAAAAAAATGACGTGGGGGTCCCCCTAAATTCCATACCAGACCCTTATCCGAACATGCAACCTGGTAGGCTGCAGAAAAAGAGGGGGGGATGAGAGAGTGCCCCCCTCCTGAACCGTACCAGGCCACATGCCCTCGACATTGGGAGGGTGCTTTAGGGTAGCCCCCCAAAACACCTTGTCCCCATGTTGATGAGGACAAGGGCCTCATCCCCACAAACCTGGCCGGTGGTTGTGGGGGTCTGCGGGCGGGGGGCTTATCGGAATCTGGAAGCCCCTTTAACAAGAGGACCCCCAGATCCCGGCCCCCCCGTGTGAAATGGTAAGGAGGTACAAAAGTACCCCTACCATTTCACTAAAAAACTGTCAAAAATGTTACAAATGACAAGAGACAGTTTTTGACAATTCCTTTATTTAAATGCTTCTTCTTTCTTCTTTCTTCTATCTTCCTTCATCTTCTTCTTCTTCTTCTTCTTCTGGTTCTTCTGGCTCTTCTGGTTCTTCCTCCGGCATTCTCGTCCAGTATCTCCTCCATGGCGTCTTCTATCTTCTTCTCCTCAGGCTGCTCCGCACCCATGGCATGGGGGGAGGCTCCCGCTCTTCACTTCATCTTCTTCTCTTCTCCATCTTCTTCTTCATCTTCTTCTCTTCTTCATTTTCTTCTCTGGGCCGCTCTGCACCCATGCTGGCATAGAAGGAGGCTCCCGCTGTGTGACGCGTCTCCTCTTCTGACAGTTCTTAAATAATGGGAGGCGGGGCCACTCGGTGACCCCGCCCCCCCTCTGACACACAGTGACTTGACGGGACTTCCCTGTGATATCACGGGGAATGCCACAGGGAAGTCCCATCAGGGGTCACCGGGTGGCCCCGCCCCCGGTTATTTAAGAACCGTCAGAAGAGGAAATGCGTCACACAGCGGGAGCCTCCCATCATGCCAGCATGGGTGCGGAGCGGCCCGGAGAAGAAGATGAAGAAGAGAAGAAGAGAAGAAAAGAAGAAGATGAAGAAGAAGATGAAGAAGAGAAGAAGATGAAGAGAAGAGCGGGAGCCTCCCCCTATGCCATGGGTGCGGAGTGGCCCGAGGAGAAGAAGATAGAAGACGCCGCGGAGGAGATGCTGGACGAGAACGCCGGAGGAAGATCCAGAAGAGCCAGAAGATCCAGAAGAAGAAGCAGAAGAAGATGAAGGAAAATAGAAGAAAGAAGCATTTAAATAAAGGAATTGTCAAAAACTGTCTCTTGTCATTTTTAACATTTTTGACAGTTTTTTAGTGAAATGGTAGCCCTTACCATTTCACACAGGGGGGGGCCGGGATCTGGGGGTCCCCTTGTTAAAGGGGGCTTCCAGATTCCGATAAGCCCCCCGCCCGCAGACCCCCACAACCACCGGCCAGGGTTGTGGGGATGAGGCCCTTGTCCTTATCAACATAGGGACAAGGTGTTTTGGGGGGCTACCCCAAAGCACCCTCCCAATGTTGAGGGCATGTGGCCTGGTACGGTTCAGGAGGGGGGGCGCTCTCTCGTCCCCCCCTCTTTTCCTGCGATCTGCCAAGTTGCGTACTTGGATAAGGGTCTGGTATGGATTTTTGGGGGGACCCCACACCATTTTTGTTTTTTAATTTTGGCACGGGGTTCCCCTTAAAATCCATACCAGACCTGAAGGGCCTGGTATGGATTTTAGGGGGACCTCCACGTCATTTTTTTAAAAATTTTGGTTCAGGGTTCCCCTGTGGGGAATTCCAATGCCGTTTTTATCAATGAACTTCTATGTGTATTGTCGGACCGGCAATGCAATAGCCACGAGGAGTTTTAAATGACTTTTTTCCTTTGAAATGTCAATTTTGCTGTCAGACTGTTCTAAACACGGGAAACATGCACCCCTTTACAGGCATACTATAGACACCCCCCAGCTACTAAATTTAAAGGGATATTACACTTTTATTGTTTGACTTTAAGCATTATTAAAATCACTGCTCCTGAAAAAACGGCCGTTTTTAAAACTTTTTTTGCATTGATCCATGTCCCCTGGGGCAGAACCCAGGTCCCTAAACACTTTTTATGACAATAACTTGCATATAAGCCTTTAAAATTAGCACTTTTGATTTCTCCCATAGACTTTTAAAGGGTGTTCCGCGGCATTCCAATTTGCCGCGAACACCCCAAATTGTTCGCTGTTCGGCGAACTTGCGAACAGCCAATGTTTGAGTCGAACATGAGTTCGACTCGAACTCGAAGCTCATCCCTACTTAGGACCATGTGATATTTCAGTTTTTCTTTTTTAATAAATCTGCAAAAATGTCAACAATTCTGTGTTTTTCTGTCAATATGGGGTGCTGTGTGTACATTAATGAGGAAAAATATGAACTTAAATGATTTTAGCAAATGGCTGCAATATAACAAAGAGTGAAAAATTTAAGTCCCCACTGTAAATGCAAATTAACTAATACACTGCCCAACAAGAATCAAACCAAAGTCTGATTGTTTAGAACGCGATGACGTACGACGGGACTAGAAGAAGGAAGTTCAATAGCCAGTAGCCAATAGCTGCCTTTGCGTCGTTTTTGGTCCGTCGGAATAGCATACAGACGAACGGTTTTTCGTATAGGAATTGATTCAGTCGGAAAGATTTAAAACATGTTCTATTTCTAGGTCCGTCAGAATTTTCAAAAGAAAAAGTCAGATGAAGCCCACGCACGATCGGAATATCCGATGGAATGATTCAGTCTGACCTTTTCTGGCAGAAAGTTTGGTCGTGTGCACGTAGCATAAGGATGAGCTCGGGCCTGTTAATTACCATATTTATCGTGTATAACACGCACAGGCGTATAATACGCACCTTCACTCTAGGAAGGATTTACCCCCTTGATGACCAGGCCATTTTTTGCGATACGGCACTGCGTTACTTTAACTGACAATTGCACAGGCATGTGATGTTGTACCCAAATAAAATTGATGTCCTTTTTTTCCAACAAATAGGGCTTTCTTTTGGAGGGTTTTTGATCACCTCTGCAGTTTTTATTTTTCTTGTGCTATAAACAAAAAAAGACCGACAAGTTTGAAAAAAATATATATATTTTTTACTTTCTGCTATAATACATAGCCAAAAAAATGTAAAAAAAAAAAAAAATTTCCTCATCCATTTAGGACAATATATATTCTACATATTTACCAATAAGCGTATATTTCCCAATAAGCGTATATATTGATTGGTTTGCGCAAAATTTATAGCATCCACAAACTACGGGATAGATTTATGGACTTTTATTTATTTATTTTTGTTTTGCTTGTAATGACAGCAATCAGCTATTTTTAGGGGGACTGTGACATTGTGGCGGCCAAATGTGACCCTACGTGGGGACCGGTGAAACCAATATAGTGATCGGTGCTAAAAAAATGCACTGTTTACTGTATAAATGACACTGGCAGGGAAGCCCTCTGCAAGTGCAGTTAAGCTAGAGCTTAGTAAATGAGGTAATACTTCACTTTGCAAAGAGTACCCAATCACATGCAAGGAGAATTAAAAAAACAACATTTTTGCTTGCATATGATTGGATGACGGAAGTCAGCAGAGCTTCTGCTCATTTGCAAAACAACTGCAAAACTTGCAAAGTGCACAGTCTTTTTTGCCTTTAGTAAATCAACCCCTATGTGTGCAGGTGTACATTCCTTTATTGTCATCTTTGCTTTCTTTGTCATTAACTAATGAAGAACTTCAGAGCTCAATCCATTCTTATTTCACAAATAGTAACAAATGTAAGAGTAATGAGTAATATCTTACATGAAATGCACTTACCACCAGAGGAACATCCCAGCAAACACATTGCACCAGTTAGTTTCAGGAGTCAATAACACCCACAAAAAAACAGCACTCCTTACTTTCCTTCATTTCTGACAATACCACAAATTGATCACATAAGTAGTTCACTCTCCCACTGCCTTGAGCCTTGGCGCTGTATTTTGTATTTCCTCAAAATGTTTCCTTATTTGGTCCTTCTTGGAAAACAAGCCTTGCTTTGCTTTGCCCACAGCGCATGGGTCTTAGACTTCCTTCCCATTCCTATTGCAACTAACAGGAACAGAGCTCAGTGCCAATGAAGAGTAAAATCAGCCAACTTCATGTAAATCAAATCTAAACTCAGATTTAAGCTGCTGATTCTGCTGATGTGCTAAGATGTTCCAATGCTGGTTTTCCCACAATCACTGACTAGCACAGCCTAGTTTCTAATGCATCACATCATCAAACTTTTGATTCCTCTCCTTGAGATGTTTTGAACTGAGAACAGTTCCGTAACAGGAGGAGGGATCTAAAAACTAGGTACTTCCTATATAGGTATGCATCTTAAAGTGGGTTGTATATCTCAGACAAGAAATATGAACAAAACACATCCTTCTATACTGTGAATTTGTCTCTTTCCAAATCACTGAGTGTGAGTGTTATTTCTCTCTACTGTCTCATTCCTCTGTTATCAGTATGAGTCACTTCTGGTAGCTTTCCTCCAAGAGATAATTTGTATCAGAGGAGGAGAGCTCTAATACACAGCCTGTAATTGGCAGCCGCAGCTATGCTTGTTCCAGTGTATTGTGAGGAGGGGAGTGTGTCCCTTTCGTTCAATCAGGGCTCAGAGCTCTCCTCACTGAGTTTTGCAGTGTGAGACTTCAGATCCCAGCCCCCTGCTTGTCATAGCTGAGAAATCTGTGGTTTAGAAGGTTGTAGAGGATAGAGCACTTCAGGTAAACATGTACAAGTTATGTAGGAGGATTTGTTTATCTCTGTATATCACCCGATGCTAGTTATTTCGCTGGGCATATGTAAGGGTTTTCAACCACTTTAACCTATCATTAGGTTTCTATTTTATTCTAGGATCATAAGGAAGCAATTTAAAAAATACTGACAATATTAGAAACAAAACAACAAGCAAACTGTTTCATAAAAACAATATTAAAATCAATATTTAACCCCCTAAAGCCAGGATATGAAGTGTATATGCTCATTCTCACTACAGTAGTCTAAGGAGAACAGTTGGTTACTTCACTTTTCATTAGGAGTGATCTATTGTATATACAGTGTTAAAGTGAATACAAATATTTACTTTTCACTAATTTTATTGATTTGTGAATCATTTTGCTCTTTACTATTTGCTGTTGGGTATCACACTTTGCTGATTGCAAGCACTAAGTGTTTTTTTATACTTTTACATTCATAACTGCAACAAAGGCATTTTTAAAATACCTTCAATTTCTATGAGGCATAGCAAACACAACTTCAGCAGGCATTCAAACTGTTAATGGGCAGGCTGAATGTACCAAGTTTATCGATCCATCAACTTGGGTACAACCAGCCTGCCAGATTCCCTTTCAATTATTGCTAGCGGTTGCTATAGACAGTAGCAATAATCACTGTCTTCTCTTGATGGGGATGGCTTCACCTGGGCATATGTGGACAAATTATCTACACAAGAGGAAAACATTCTTCCTTTTGCTTCAAGGTCAGTCAGATCAGGATCACAATACAATGCTCTTAGCCTTTAGTAATTAGAAGTTTGGAAAATATTAGCTGGCAAAAAAGCCCTTTTAAAATGTCATTCCTAGCTCAAACACAAATTATATTGTTTATGGTGGTCATTATAGAGTCAGAATAGTACCACATGATAACTATGTAAAAGCACAATGGATTATATAGCCTTATAGGTTTATATATTATTATTTTTTGCATTGTTTTACATTGTATAAAGTGAACAATTATTTTTACTGTCAAGTAATTAATTAAACAAGTTACAATGTGTTTGTGATTAAAAAAATAAATAAATGGTTTTATTCTGTGCAAGTAGTTATTAAAGTTCAAATGGGAAATCAAAATTTAGAATATAATATTTGTATTTGTTATTTTACAGGGGAGACAATGCCATTAGCCACTTCAAATCACATTCTTCTGAGATTCAACACAACAAATGGTGCACCTGCCAAGGGATTTCATTTTGTTTATCAAGGTAACTGAGATCTCTTTTTTTCTTTCAGAAGGATACAAACATTTTGGTCAGAGCACTTTAAAGTCAAACATAATTATGATAGAAATTAATTAAGGTTGGAATGCATTCTGTAGAAATAAATATTGTCAAGGGACCATAACCTGTGTAGCTTTGAACCTGATTCTTGGATGATGTTTTATCTGTTATAAAGTATATGAATAGTCTTATGCCCTGTACACACTGTCTGACATTGATCGGACATTCCGGACAACAAAATCCATGTATTTTTTCTGACGGATGTTGGCTCAAACTTGTCATGCATACACACGGTCACACAAAGTTGTCAGAAAATCTGATCGTTCTGAACGCGGTGACGTAAAACACGTACATGGGGACTATAAACGGGGCAGTAGCCAATAGCTTTCGTCTCTTTATTTGAGCATGCGTGGCACTTTGTGCGTCGGATTTGTGTACAAACGATCAGAATTTCCGACAACGGATTTTGTTGTCGGAAATTTTTATAGCAAGCTCTCAAACTTTGTGTGGGTCGGATTTCGGATCTGATGGAAAATGTGTGATGGAGTCCACACACGGTCGGAATTTCCGACAACAAGGTCCTATCACACATTTCTGTCGGAAAATCCGACCGTGTGTACAGGGCTTTACTCAGAATACTGTACAAGAAACACAGTACCAAAAGCAATGATTTAACTTTAGTAAAGTGAAATGATTGGTCGTTATTAGTAATTTGTTTTGTTTGCTGCACAGATTTCTCTTATTTTAGAAAAAAAGGGCAAACTTAGTTTTCTTGTCACTTCCTCACTGCTGCACCGGACTATGGTGGGGAGATCTCATTCCACCTTCCATCTTCAACTCAGGTGCAGCGGGCTGAGAGTTTGGCTAAAAACAAAGCCTTTGTTGTGACCAAACTAAGTTCTCTATGTTTTTCTATGGAAAATATACTCAAGGGTACAGAGTTTATTTAACCCTTTCATGACTAAGCCTATTGTTGAAATTTGGTGTTTACAAGTTAAAATCCATATTTTTTGCTAGAAAATTACTTAGAGCACCCAAACATTATATATATATTTTTTATTTTTATATATATATTTTTTTTAGCAGAGAACCTAGAGAATAAAATGGTGATTGTTGCAATATTTTATATCACACGATATTTGTGCAGAGGTGTTTTAAAAGCAACTTTTTGGGAAAAGGGACACTTTCATGAATTTAAAAAAAAACAAACAGTAAAGTTACCCCAATTTTTTTGTATAATGTGAAAGATGATGTTACGCTGAGTAAATAGATACCAAACATATCACGCTTTATAATTGCACGCACTCGTGGAATGGCAACAAACTACGGTACAGGGGGTCCCCTAGTTACAAACATCCGACTTACAAACGACTCCTACTTACAAACGGAGGGAGACAACAGGAAGTGAGAGGAAATCTACCCTAGGAAGAGAAATTCACTCCTGTAAGAGTTATTATGCGGAAAAGGTACCTCCACTGATGCTTTATCACCAAGGCTTGTTTCCGCAACAACCCAAAATTTTCAAAATCCAATTGTCATTGGGACAGAAAGTGAGGTGAAATCTTCTGAAGAGGAGCACAGACAGCAAAACAAACATTACAGGGGTGTTAACCCTTCCCTATGCTATCCAAAAAGCTTAAAAATAGTTTTTTTGGCTGGAGCTACACTTAAATAATGTACCTGTTCTGACTTACAAACAGATTCAACTTAAGAACAAACCTACAGTCCCTAACTTGTTTGTAACCCGGGGACCCCCTGTACCTAAAAATCTCCATAGGCGACGCTTTAAATTTTTTTTCTACGGTTACCAGGTTAGAATTACAGAGGAGGTCTAGTGCTAGAATTATTGCTCTCGCTCTGACAATCACGGTGATACCTCACATGTGTTGAATACCGTTTACATATGCGGGCGCGACTTCCGTATGCGTTTTCTTGTGGGCGCTTTAAAAAAAAATTTCTTATTTATTTAATTTATTTTTATATTAATAAATTAAAATTTGATCACTTTTATTGCTGTCACAAGGAATGTAAACATCCCTTGTGACAGTAATAGGTGGTGACAGATACTCTTTATGGAGGGATCGGGGGTCTAAAAGACCCCCAATCCCTCCTTTGCACTGCAAAGTATTCAGATCACCATTTTTGGTGATTCTGAATACTGTATATTTTTTTAAAACCGGCACCATTGGCAGATGAGTAAACAGGAAGTGACGTCATGACGTCGCTTCCGTGTTTACTATTAGGAGGCTGGAACAAAGTCACTCACTGCTTCATTCCAGCCTGTCCCTACCTGCCAGAGGCGGCGGATTTGTCATCGGACCACCCAATGGAACGGGAGGCCCGGAAAGAGCGGCGGGAGGCGGCGGGAGGGGGGACGTCCCCTCCCGCTCCTCTGATATAACAGCCGAGCGGCTTTTAGCCGCATCGGTTGTTATACCAGGAAAGCCGATCACTGGCTCTAAAAAACAGTACCGGGATGATGCCTGCAGCTGTACCGCGATGATGCCTGCAGCTGTGAGCATCATCCCGGTATAACCCTAGAAAGCGGAATACGCACATCTGCGTACTCTCGGCGGGAAGGGGTTAAGCTCTTTTTTGAGTTCTCCAGATTCTGTGTAGATATATGGACATCAATCAAGGAAATATATCAAGGAAACTAGAGCCTCTGTGATAGCCAAGATCTTAGCTTGTAACAGTTGTGATGTGTGATTTGGGTTAGATTTTTTTACCAGAATCATAGACAGCAGTGAGGACCCAGCAATAGTACTTTGCCTTCACTTTGACATGAATTGTTGTTTGCTTTTCTAATTACTATTGAAATGAGAAATTGTTTGCTTTATTGTTCTAATATGCATGTGTGTGTCTGTGTGTATGTGTGTGTTTGGGGGGTTATATATCAATAATTGCATATTTATATTATGGAACACAATCTTAGCTCAGCTTATTTAGAGACAAGGTTGGTTCTGCTTTTCAGATATATTAAAAAGTCTAGTTTATCTTAATAATTTAACTAGAAAAATTAAATAATTTAATTTGGCCATTGCAATACATTAGGGGGGGGGGGGGAGCATGGCACTAGTCATTTTTAACACAAAGCTACTAATGCTGAGCTTGATGTCCCAACCTGAGTTGCCTCATACTACCCTCCATGGCCCTAAAACTTCAACCCTCGCACTATCCTTTCCTTCCCCAACCCCAACCATTGAGGTATGTAAACTTAACCCCATTTTGCATACTTAATTCCCCTGTGCTGGCATACTTTGCCCTGACTGAAGACCAACTCCTTTGTAACAAAATATATAAGCACTGTTAGGAGCATTAGATGCACTTCTACTTCTCAGCTCACTCCCCATCCACTCTCTTCTGCCCCTCCTGAGGAACAGGTGGGCAACAGGCTCTTCTCTGGAGACAATGGCCCCTCTGCTCCCATTAGCCAACTGTGGCCACTCTCATCAGCCCAGCCTGCTCTTCTGTTGCTGGGCATAAGGCCCCTTTTGCTTCTATTGGGCATTAGTGGCAGTACCTATTCTACCTCCTTTGACCTAATTGGCCATGTGGCCTCCAGTGTTGTATTCGAACATTACAATCCCAGGTCTTGTAATGTTTAAAACAAACAAGCTCAGGGTTTTTTCTATAATGGCCACTATGATAGCCATTGAACCTTGATTCTGTTCCAAGTAGCTTGCCTGGAATCCAGGCTTTTTTCCGGGAATGCTTTACTGTCTGCTGTCTGCCCTGGCCTTGTCCTGTCTCTTGATTACATTTATTGTCTGCTGTTAGACTTCCTCAAAGGAAACTGTGATACAGTCCATACCTGATACTCTTGAAGACCAAAGGGACTCATTTTCTTTTCCCCGCTCAGTCCCTCCACCCAGCCACAAACAAAAGCTTTAAGCTCCGGGGTCAACCAAGTACGGGTAGACCTGTTCACCTTAAGCTATATGCTCTTACTTCTAGTAGAGGGGCTAGCATTATAAGCAAACAGTTGTCTCTAGGATTAACCTGTACTTTGTGCATGCTGTACAAAGTAATATCTTTGTTTTAGAGCAAGGAGAGTAAGGGGTACTTTCAGTATTTTCTCAACCCCATGTTTGCCAACAGGAACCCCCCCCCAAATTATTGTGTAAGTTCAAACACATTAATAGTTTGGATCTTACCCAGGGCTAAATCTATCCTCCAATTCCATGTGCCTATATTTTGGCCTGACAAACAGACTGTTTTGAGAGGAGGCAGACGAGAAAGTCACGTGAGCTTCCATACCCAAGCTTTTCTCTGACTCCAACTTGAAAATAGGCCAGCAAGTGAAAAGCTTGTGCTGCTTGCCCTCCCTGCACTACAGTGAACCTGTTACTTTGCCTTGAATGTGTCAAGGTTTGCTTTCATCCTCTTTGGATTCTTTTAGAATCACCAAAGTCTTCATGATCCCTAATAAAAGTAAAAATATTTTGGGTACAAGTGGATAAAATTTATTTCTGTGCTGCCTCCAGCAATCACTTTCTTTCTTTCTTTCAAAATCTGTCTTTTAAAAAATGCCTATAAGCAAAGTGGATCACTTAGGGATAGATCAATGATCTCTGTAAAAGTTCAATTTCAAAGCTAAAATTAAGTTACCATATGCTGGTCTGTGTGTAGCTTTACACAGCTTAAATTCCTTTTAAATCCATCAATGTATCTAAATTTGTGTGCATGCTTTTTTCTGCTCATTTATATATTAACCAATCATGTACTGTATGTATAATTGTTATTATTATGTATTATCAAGTGCAAAGGAACCCATGGTAATGTACAAAACATCTGTATGCCATACCATTTCTGTATGCATAGCTAAATTTAAACAAAATTTCATACAGATACAACTTTATTTTTTGTCATTTATTAAAAGAGTATTTGCAGATCTAGCTCTTGTCTTGCTGTTATTATCTGCATTGTACATTCTCTGCATAAACACACTAATCTGGCCTGCAAAGTCAATCATTTTATGTATCTTCCTATATTCTTGGTTGAACTTATTCACTGCTCACTTTCCACTGGGCTGGTTTCAATTTTGTTTCACAGCAGTGTGATCATTTACTAAAGGATTAACAATAATTCCCGGAGGATACAAGATTCCTTTTTAACAATGGCCAAGACTTATAACTAGTAAACACCTAATAAAAGAGAACACAATCTTATCTTGTGTTCCCATGTTTCATGTTTATCCATAGACCAAAAAAAAAGTAATGATCTTGAAACTCATTAATAAAAAATTCTTATAACAAATCAAAAAACATCAGGAAGAGCTGCCTGTGTTCCATTTACTCATCCACTAACATCACCTACAATTAGTATATGAAGGAACATTCTGTTCTTTGGCACTGTTTAAGGCAGCGAGTTTGATGCCAGCTGCCCCTCTTGCTGCTTACATGTTTGGCTTGAAGGAAAGGTGTCCAATGATGCACACAACAGTATTCTTGCCTCCTATTTATATAGAGTAAATGAAGGTACTATAATTTCTGTATAGTGCTAAACAATTTCATATAATCTGTACCCCTGTATATCTCCTATCAACCAAAACAGGTGTAGACCACAGCAGAATATATGTAAATTGGCAGTCAGAGATCAGAAGGAATCAATGAGCCTTATCTAAAAAAGTGTATGTACTTATGCTGGCACATTGTTCATATAGGATTAGGGAAATTGTAGCAACACAGTGTTGATTACACTCCTGCAATACACACAGACATGTATGCACAGGCTCCAATGTACGTATGGTAAATTTGCTAATAGTTGTGGTTTGCTGGGCAGTGTAGGTCAGCGTATTAAAGTGTTTCAGCTATGCAGAAACATGCCTATGATGTATATACATGCATACTTTTATGCAAGTTATTAGAACAGAAAGAATGAATGCAGCATTATTTGGTTGTATGGACACACATAGCAAACTAGGACTGAACCATGCATGTGCAATTTGTTTTGTTCCAAATTCGTTTAATGAATTTCAACAAATTAGTTAATTCGGAAATATCAGAATTAATGGAAACCCCTTTTAACAAATTTTTATGAATATTCATAAATTCAGAAATTTGAAATTCGAAAATTCGAAAATTCGGAAATGCGAAATTCGAAAATCCGGAAATTCAGAAATTCAAAAATCCAAAAATAAGAATGAAAATGCAAAGAACAAATATCCAAAAATAAGAACGCAAATTCAAAAAACCCAAAAATCTGAAATAATAACTAACTAATAATAACTTAACTATTACTATTAAATTATAGGTATTGAAATTACCTTTCAAATTTGGCTGTTAAGGAATGTAACGAATATCAATTTATCCAAAGTTATGAATTATCCGAAATAATGAATGCCACATCTAAACTAATGGAACGTAACAAATTATTAATAATAAATAACAATAATAACAATAATAAAAAAATGTTTTATTATTATTGTTATTATTATTTATTATTAATTCTTTCCAGTTCATTTGTTTAGTTGCGGCATTCGTTATTTCGGATAATTTGTAACTTCGGATAAATTTGTATTTATTCACTAACAGCCAAATTTGAAAGGAAATTCCAATACCTATAATTTAATAATTATTGTTAGTTAGTTATTATTTAGAATTTTCGTATTTTTGTTCTCTTGAATTTTTGTATTTTCTTTCTTATTTTCAAATTTTCTTTCTTATTTTCAGATTTTCTTTCTTATTTTCAGATTTTCAAATTTACGAATTTTCAGATTTTCAAATTTACGAATTTTCACATTTCCAAATTTACGAATTTACGAATTTTTGAATTTACAAATTCTCAAATTTCGTATTTACAAATTTATGAATTTCAATCATAAGGAATGACCCAAAAAAATGAAAACTGAATGAAACAAAAACGAAAACGAACACATTTTTCATCAGTGCACATGACTACCATACACATTGAATGCCAATATATGATTTGCTAGATAGGTTCAGGGATTGCATTATCTATGTGCATCTTGTGATGCAAGTGTACCCTGATGATTTATCTCTGCTCTTTTTACTTTTCTTTAGTAATTCAGTATTTGTGACTCAGTATTTATATATTTTAGTTTACAATACTGGAGTTGGGGGTGTAACTTACTGTATGTTAAAACTCATTCCTTTCATAACTCCAATATCCTTCTACAATTCAAAAACATATACAGTATGTTTGTTACCTGATCTTAGTCTAAGCTGCCTTAATGGATGCTGATGTATTAAAATAGGTGTCTATTTTTCCATCCCAGAAATTGGAACTCCCATAAACATTTTAGATACCAGCCTGGCATTTTTCAAACAGCTCCAGATTTTATTTCAACGTATCTACCCCTAGATCTTAAGGAAGTGATCTTGAGCATTTTACCTGAGGACCTTGTTCCATCATCCTCCAAGTTAATGTTGGCCTGTTATTTTCCATTGCTCATAAACATATAGCCCAGAAATGGTTGTCTCCTGCCCCCCCCTCCAATAATGCTTAACCTCCCTGGCGGTATGATTATTTCGGATTTTAGGTGCTGAAAGCGGTACAATTATTTTGCATGGAAATTTGGCGTTCTATATTGTAGGTCTGTAATTCTTAACAATAACACACTTAAATCTGTCCAAACAAGAGTTTAGTAGATATCCTGGGTATGATAAAGTTTGAAACACAAAAACATAAATTATAATATAATAAATAAAAATAAATAATTAAAAAAAAAATTAATAATAAAATAAATTTCCCCATGATTCACTATAGCTCAATTCTGCAAGTGTTCTAATTTACTAGCTGGTCTAAAGCCACTTTTGATGTAAAGGGACACTTTTTGGTTGCTATGGACAATCTCCAGTTTCCAGGCAGAAAGAACAGTATATATAACATAAAACTGCATGCAGGGCATGGGCCAAAGCACTGGGGACAAAAGGGATGTGAAATCATTTCATACAGTACTGTAATCTGTAAGATTACAGTACTGTATGTGTTATGATTTTACACTTTTTTGAATTTGCCGCCAGGCTCCGCCCCCGTGCGTTGCGCCGCTTGCAGGGAACGAAGCCTGGCACGGAGAGGCTTCGGAGGAGGACAGAGCCTGCAGACACAGCGGGGGACATCGCAGGATCCCGGGGACAAGGTAAGTAAAGCCACACCAGGATCCTGCGATGTAATCCCGAGTGTGGCTCGGGGTTACCGCTAATGGTCCTGAACTTTAACCCCGAGCCACACTCGGGAAAACCGCCAGGGAGGTTAATGGCAAAATGCTGTTGATGCTATATTGTAGAGAGGAAAATTGACATACCAGCATAGGTGGGGGGACCTAAAAAAAATCCAAACAGTGTGGTCTCCTTGGCTATAATCCTCCCTGTTGGACTCCTCTCCTATCCCTTCTCTATCCAATTGCCAACCCGGGCCAATTCTGACATATTATATTATATACATATTATACAGCTGTGCTCATAAGCAGAATTTATGATTTATGATTAGCGTTTGAGTGAAGCCATTTATTATCAATTAACTGTATTTACTCTTTTTAAATCATAATGGCAACAGAAACTACCCAGATGACCCTGATCAAAAGTTTACATACCCTGGTGATTTTGGCTTGATAACATGCACATAAATTGAAACAAAGGGGTTTGAATGGCTATTAAAGGTAACTATCCTCACCTGTGATCTGTTTGCTTGTAATTAGCATGTGTGTATAAAAGGTCAATGCGTTTCTGGACTCCTGACAGACCCTTGCATCTTTCATCCAGTGTTGCACTGACATTTCTGGATTCTGAGTCATCGGGAAAGCAAAAGAGTTGTCAAAGGATCTGCTGTGGGAAAAGGTAGTTGAACTGTTTAAAACAGGAAAGGGATATAAAAAGATATCTGACAAATTGAGAATGCAAATCAGCAGTGTTCAAACTCTAATCAAGAAGTAAAAAATGAGGGGTTCTGTTGAAACCAAAACACGGTCAGGTAGACCAACTAAAATTTCAGCCACAACTGCTGGGAAAAGTGTTTGGGATGTAAAGAAAAACCCACAAATAACCTCAGGTGAAATACAGGACTCTGAAAACATGTGGTGCGGCTTTTTCACGATGCACAATAAGGAGTCACTTGACGAAAAATGGGCTGCATGGTTGAGTCGTCAGAAGAAAGCCATCACTATGCAAATGCCACAAAGTATCCCGCTTACAATATGCCAAACAGCACAGAGACAAGCCTCAAACCTTCTGGCACAAAGTCATTTGGAGTGATGAGACCAAAATTTAGCTTTGTGGGTAAAATCATAAACGCTACATTTGGAGAGGAGTCAGCAAGGCCTATGATGAAAGGTATGGAGGTGGATTGCTGATGTTTTGGGGATGTGTGAGCTAAAAAGGCACAGGACATTTTGTCAAAATTGATGGCAAGATGAATGCATTATGTTATCAAAAAATACTGGAGGAACATTTTAATTCATCAGCCAGGAAGCTGCGCATGGGACGTACTTGGACATTCCAACATGACAATGATTCAAAACATGAGATCAAGTCGACCTGTCATTGGCTACGGCAGAATAAAGTGAAGGTTCTGGAGTAGCCATCCCAGTCTCCTGACCTCAATATTATTGATCCACTCTGGGGAGATCTCAAACGTGCAGTTCTTGCAAGACAACCCAAGAATTTCCAGGAACTGGAGGCTTTTTGCCAAGCGGAATGGGCAGTTTTACCATCTGAGAAGATAAAGAGCCTCATCCACAAATACCACAAAAGACTTTAAGCTGTCATTGATGTTAAAGGGGGCAATACACGGTATTAAGAACTGGAGTATGTAAACTTTTGATCAGGATCATTTTGGTAGTTTCTATTGCCATTATGATTTAAAAAGAGTAAACACAGTTGCTTGATTATAAATGGCTTCAGCCAAACACTAATCATGAGTGAAAGAAAAGTTTTTGTGTTATTATTCATATTCTCTAAAAAATGGCTAATACATCATAAATTTTGCCAGGGTATTTAAACTTATGAGCACAGCTGTATATATATTAGCAGAGACCCTATAGAATAAAATGACAAGCTTTGCAATTTGTTATGTCACATAGTATTTGTGTAGTGATTTTTCAAATGCATTTTTTTGGGAAAAAATACACTTTAATTTTATTGCACAGAAACACAATATAATAGCCAATTTTTTTGTAAAATGTAAAATATAATGTTATGCCGAGTAAATAGATACCTAACATGTCACACTTTAAAATTGCGTATACCCGTGGAATGGCACCAAACTACAATACTTAAAATACTCCACAGGCAATACTCTAACATTTTTTACAGGTCACAAGTTTAGAGTTACAGAGGATGTGTGGCACTAGAGTTATTGCTTTTGCTCTAATATTTGCAACGATACCTCACAAGTGTTGTGCAAACACCGTTTACATACGAGTGCAGGATTTATTTTATCAAAAACTATTTTTTACACCGTCTCTTTCATTTTTTTTGTATTAACTTTGTTGCTATCACAAGGGATGAACAACATCACTTGTGACAGCGCGGGCTGTGACAGGTCCTCTTAATGGCAAGATCTGGGGTCTATTAGACCACCCATCTCTCCTCTGGCCTCCAATGCAGCCATTCAGACACAGATAAGTCTGATTGGCTGCTTTTTTGGCTAGGTAAACAGAGAGGTGGAACAGGAAGTGACAAAATCATTGTCACTTCTGGTTCCTGGGTCACAGAGAGGGAGGATCAATATAATTTCCTCTCTCTCTGTCATGTGCCACTTCCACCGCTAAAGCTAATCACATGTACATGGTGTTGTGATTGGCCCAGGTACCATGTGATAGCTGTGAGCCAATCACAGCTCACTGGTATAGAAAGCAGAGCTGTTATGAATGGGATTCATTCATAACAGCTTTGTTTACATTGCGATTATGTGATCTCATAGCTAGTACATGATATCTTGGCCACCGGATACTGAGATCCGCAATCCACTGTGTCCAGTCCTCTAATTGCTAGAGGAATGTGAACCTTCCAGACAGTATTTTTTCCATGGAAGAGGATATTTTAAATATATTCTAACAGACGTGTGATTGTTTAGATGCAAACAGTACATAAGCAGAATATTGCTGTGCAAAGTTGAACATTCATAGATTAAAAAACTATAATGACAAAACAAACCTGTATACAGTATGTATGCCTTTAAGCCAAAGGCAACTTTTATTTTGAGTGCAGCTGAGCAGTTTTATATCTCTTGTTGTGCAGTTGATTGAAACAAAATTGCAGTACAGACTGCAATTTTAAGCCCCAATGGAAATTTTTTAACAGAAGAGTTTGGAAAGACACAAGAAGAAGTATTTATTTTGAGACTGAACTTTTACCATTAAATACATCTGATGAGAACATCAGGGGAATATTCTTGTTACAAAACACACACATTTGCACTAAAAATGCTGAATTGAAATTGCTTTCCCTTCATTTCCTTTAACACATCCTGTAATTATGTACTGATCAACAAAAGAAATCATTTCAGGAACTTCTACCTTGCTAGATAATTTGCTTGTAATGCTCTACTTTACATTTTTTACAGCATTTGTAATTTAAGTAGATTATTAGGTAAATAGGAACTTCATCAGGGGTGTAAGCTAGTAGATTACCCAGAAGACTTCAGCACAAAGAAAAACTTTGGTATGCATACACTCGCAAATTGAAAATTTTATAGTTATATCATTTAATAATGACAACATAATAGTTCACAAATTGAGACTGCATTAACTTTTAACAGTATCAGTTTATCTTGAATTGTTATTATTTACAGTGTGCAGGGTAATTACTTCATTGGTAGGTATTCTAAATGTTTCATTGGTTAAAATGTTTTTCTGTTCTCCCTAATGCCTTCTTAATTTCTTTTTCCCTTAATGCAGCGGTTCCACGCACCAGTGACACTCAGTGCAGTTCTGTTCCTGAGCCAAGATATGGCAAAAGAATTGGTTCTGATTTTTCTGCAGGCTCCATGGTTCGATTTGAATGCAACCCTGGATACCTGCTTAAAGGTTCTAAAGCTATACGATGTCAGACTGTCCCCAATGCTTTAGCACAGTGGAATGACACTGTGCCTAGTTGTTTAGGTAAATGATTATTATTTTTTTTCTTTTTTTAATGTAGAAAATAGCTAATCAACACATTTCCTGTAGAGGGCTAATTTTACATTGTCATTTGTTCAATTAGTTTTATATTGCCTGTACAAATGGAAAATGGCATAATAATCATCGTCTATTGCATTGGCATAAATTTGCATTACTAATGTTGCCTAATAAAATGATTGCTATGTAGCACAGGCTTGCTAGACTATGATAAGCACTGTATATTAGGAACTGACTTTATAAATCATCAGTTGATGTACAAATCAATCCAATACACTATAGACTGCAAGCTTTTTCAGCACTGTTTAATAGACAGGGTAAAGAAATAGCCTTGGAAAAGAATGTCAATGTTTTCTTTTCATAATGAAAATTGCCTTTGAAAGACTGCCTTATCTAGAGCATTCAGTGGGCTCATGTTAATAAAAGCAGATTAGTCCTTTATTGATTTTCTATTATTAAGAACATCTGGATTACCAGTGAGAAACAGGATCCTTTAGGAAGACACAAGGCCAGAACAACTTTATTCCATTGATGTTCATAAAGGAAAGCTGTCCTGAGTGAAATACATTTTGACTGCCACTCCTCATCTTTTTCTGAAATTGCTATTTGCTTGGGCTCTCTGGCCTCATACTTTACAAGTCACTGCCTTAGATTAGCCATTCAACATGTGAAGTCAGAATGGCTGATCTGTCTAATTTTTATAAGTCACTGACTCAGAAAGTATTGAAACATTTGAATCAACATGACAGACAGGCACAAGAGATATTTTCAAAGAAAGGCAGCAAGAGCAGCCCTCTTTTCTTTCTCAATACATATTTCCTTTAAAACTTGGGTCTTATTAAGAATGGACACATAGAAGGCAAGACATATTAAACTTTTTGTTTAAGATTGCTATGATACTAAGCTAAGTATTATGACATCAGGGTAAGCAGACAGTTAATTTACAATACTAGCATGAACAATTAAATATGTGCTAAAATGCTTATGTACACAGTTAGCTTAGCTCTGGAGAACTGACATTAGGAAGGGAGTGCAGCAGGAATGAACAGGTCAGAGTATAAATTGTTTTTTTGTTGCGATGATCTGCAGGTGATGATCAGTGGGAGATGTTCATTGTTATGGATATGTTATGTTATGGATGCCAGATTTACAATACAAGATTATGTGGGGAGGCATCCTTCTATAAAGGACTCAGAATCTTGTGTGTATTTAAAACTGACTTTTTTTGTGAATGATTACCAGACCGAGACAGAAGTACAGTAAAATCACACTTGTTTATTAATAAAAATAAAAAGGTAAATAGAGTAAGCGAAGTCAAAGCATAGCTAGAGTCCAGTAACCGGATCAGGTAGTCAGCCAAGCCAGAGTTCAGTAACCAGATTGGGTAATCAGCTAAGCCAGAGTTCAGTAACCAGATCGGGTAATCAGCCAGGCCAGAAGTCAGGGATCAAAGTAGAGGAACAGCAAGCAGGATAAGGAGCCAGAAGGGATGTCAGCAAAGCCAGTCTTAAAACAGGAAAGCAGGAGATGGTTTCTTGTGATGCGACCAAGGCAAAGGCAGGAATGAAGTAAGCTGGAGATCTTTAAGTAGGTGAGACTGATGAGCAGATCCACACAGCTGGTTAACTGTGGAGAGAGATGAGAGCTGGCAATTAGCCAACAGCTGAGCGGCCAACTCAGAGAAGGAAGGGCTGAGCCAGCCCTGACAACCCCTTACTCATTTAAAAAGGGGGTGGATATCTGGGGGCCCCCGTATCTTAAAGTGAGCTTCCAGATTCCAATACATTGCCCATAATCCCCACAACCATTGGGCCAGGATTGTGTGGAAGAAGCTCTTATCCTCTTCAACATGGCACCCCTCCAAAAAAGAAAGCTAAAGACAAAGTTATCATCTTTTCATAATATACACAATAAGTTTAATTTTGCATATTAATTAGGTAATGTATTTATTTGGAAACAGCAAGCATTAGATTTACAGAAGGCTACTTGCCAATCAATTGTAGGCCAGATTCCACTGTATCTTTGAATGCTGGCAAGTATGAGTGTTTATATGCAACATAAATAGCAACCAATGGGAATTAATATTTTTACTAATCTGACTACAGTACAGTGGAATCTGCAGTAAACTGAACTCTGTTCTCTGCACCTTATTAGTATTCATCATTGAAATGCCATATTCAAGAAATCTGCTAATGATGAAGACCTTGGAGACATAGGTTTCACAATTTAAAACTGGACAAAAGGAATGTGAATATGTTGCCAGTGGAAGTAAAAAATATTCCAAAAATAATGCTTTAGCATAGAAAATAAAAACAATTACTGTACCAACTGGTTGCCATAAGCTCAGATGTAATATGAGTAGTATGAAGAATACATTCTATAGATTGTTTAATATATTGTATTAAATCCTTTTACAACTGCCCAAAGATTAAATTAATATTAAAAAAAAGAAGACAAACATAAAGGTTAGTCCTTACATGCTACAATTAAAGAAAGAGTAAGCCATGTATTAAAAAACTGTTAATTGAGAGAATTGCTTTTGAAAAGTTCAATAGCCAGAATTAATCAGCAATCATCTTTATTTGTATATGAAGCCATAGGGGTAGAACAGATGTCATGAACAACTCCCTGTTGAAAATCCCACAAATTTAGGGACACATTTAATGTGCCCTCCAACAATGCAGAGCTTTGGTGCCTGAGTTACAAGATCCATCAATAGATAAAGATATATGCAATCACAAGTGTGTGCAAATGGAGACTTGTTACTATCTCTATTTTTTTGTCTGTGGTACAAAATTTAAATCTTATTCTGCTCTTTTCAGTCCCTTGTAGTGGGAATTTTACAGACAGAAGAGGAACAATATTATCCCCTGGCTTTCCTGATCCTTATGGCAACAGCTTAAATTGTGTCTGGAAAATCATAGTGGCTGAAGGATCGGGAATTCAGGCAAGTATACAAAAATAAGTAAGAATGTTTAGGGTAAATGTGAGACTATGTGGACTTTGCATGTTACATATTTTTGAATATTGCATGCATAATTTGTAAGTGTAACAATTACTGGTATGTACTACATCTGAAGGAGATCACAGTACTTCTCCTGACAATGAGGGGGAGGTACTCCTTTATCCACCTCATGAAAATTGTACATTTCCTGCCTGCTGTCGACAATGGACAATGAACATTTTCCTTTGTGAATGGATTTTAAGCCTGTTCATGTGGTATTTATTGAGCATTTTCAGCGTTCTTCGGTAAATACCGCACAAACGGTCTAGTGAATTGACAGTTTCAGGATCGCATGGGATATTTAGGCAAAATGTGTCCTGAGAGCTAAATATCTCATGTGAGTTCATTCTGTGAATGGAGCCTACTGTGTTTTAATAAATATGTCACATACTATGGGCCTTTTGTAATGATTAAAAGAAGTCAGCAATTTTAGCATATGTTTTTTTCACTACAGCTTTCCTTTATATTACTTAAATGCTTGAAACCAGACTCCAGGAAGATATATGAAAAATGTAGTTATATAATAATTTAAAATAAATCAATTTATTTTTAAATCTAACTTATATATTGACCCATTTATGTCTAAATATGCAATACAGGCTGGCAAAGGAGAATGAGCACTGGGAGCCAATCAGGCTCTGTTGCACGCAAATGTGCTGATAGTGAGCATGTTGGCAGGAGAAGAAAGCAGGCTCAGCAGAGTGATGACTCATTACTGTACTGTTGCTCCAGTATTGTCTATTTAGTAGGCTGAGAAGTCTATTCTCTACCAAAATGTCCTGCTCTTGTATAAGTTCAGTATCTGCAGTGCTGTTTGTCAGGGGTGCGCAGAATTACAATTGACTTGGTAGATAAATCTGTTTTCATGTATGCATTTCAGCTGTGTAGTTTGCTGCTTGCCTGGAGTTTAGTTTTAAGAAATACTTGTATTTGTTCTATCTATGCCATCTGCCTTGACACTGAACTTTGGCAAGCCCTTCAGTAAAGAAAATAAGACATAATAAGGTATGTTGTCACTGTACTACATACCATATCATAAACATACTAATTAATGCCAGTTTCTTTGACAGATACAAGTTTTAAGTTTTGCAACAGAGCACAATTGGGATTCGCTTGAAATATATGATGGCTCAGACACAACTTCACCGAGACTTGGCAGTTTTTCTGGTAAATTTACATTTATCTAATATTTTATACTTTTAGTATAATATGCACATGAGGTCATTATTTAATTTATACTGTTTGCAAGTTGTATGTTACTGGTATATGCGATAAAGGTCTGGTCAGAAACATAATATAAAGTTTATGTTTGTTTTTTCCTTTGAAACTACTATAAAACATCAATCTGTCTAGATTGTTGACAGATAGAAAATAGGAAAATGTGCCATGGCAAAATAGGGAAACTTTCAAAAAAATGTTGGTCATGGAAATATGAGGGGGAAAAAATATTTTGCAGTTAGCCCAGTGAAGATGTGTCCATGCATGGAGGAGCTTTAAAAACAGGAAACAACATACAGGATGTGTGAACACAGTTTCAGAGGCTAAGTATAAAGTTGGGAGTCACTTAATAAATTGACTCCCAGGTGCAGTAGTTATATACTGTTCATCTTTCTGTTTCTTAATTTTCTCAGGTCTCCATCAAGTGCAAGGCTCTCCTTACTAAGGGCACAGCTCCACTTGGAATTTTTAATTGCACTATTGCTCTGTCAAAACTCTTCCACAATCTATCATAGAATGTTAATATTAAGTACTTCTGCGATTACATGGTAGCAGATATTGATAACTCAATATAAGTGTGATATTGAAGTCTATTCTATTCATCCCTTCTTACTGTTACTGTGCAGCCGCTCTGATAAGGAGCTATTGTCAAAAAGATGTTCAGTAATTACAGGTCTGGATTCCATATCAACTTGGTTTAAAAAATAAATAAAATGAGTTTGAAGAAATTTTACATTTACTTACTTTTATTGTAATGAGAGAGGTTTATGGCACAGTAAGGATCAGGTTTGGGTTTGGTATTATCATGGTTTCAAGGCAAATTCCTAACAAATTTGTGAAGATTCTTCTGGCAGAACTTTTTTAAACCATAAGGCACTGTGTTGCTTTTGAGTTATAGTGATCCGGCTTAAAAGGGCTTTCGGTTGAGCCAGCCCTCTCACTATAAAAGGGGGAGGCATAGAGCAGCCATTGGGGGTTATTTATGAAAGGCAAATCCACTTTGCACTACAAGTGCAAAGTGCACTTGAAATTGCTCTGAAAGTACACTTGGAAGTGCAGTCGCTGTAAATATGAGGGGTAGATCTGAAATGAGGGGAAGCTCTGCTGATTTTTTCATCCAATCGTGTGCAAGCTAAAATGCTGTTTTTTTTAATTTCCCTTGCATGTCCCCCTCGGATCTACAGCGACTGCACTTCCCAGTGCACTTTCAGTGCAATTTCAAGTGCACTTTGCACTTGTAGTGCAAAGTGGATTTGCCTTTCGTAAATAACCCCCATAATGTCATTGAAAGCTGCTGTAGGCAGAAGATAGGGAAAGCTGAAAAGTTGCATAGGGAGCTTGTTAAAAAAAAAAAACCTTTAACCCCCCTAGCGGTATTCCCGAGTCTGGCTCGGGGTAGATTTTCAATACCAAAAGCGGTATCCCCGAGCCAGACTCGGGATTGCATCGCAGGATCCAGGAAGAGTTTACTTACCTTGTCCCCTGGTCCCTGCGATGTCTCTCTGCTGTGATCGGCGAGCCACCGTGTCTCGCTCGATTCACAGTGCCGAGCTCCGTTCCCTGCGAGCGTTGCGACGCACGGGGACGGAGGTCGGCGGCAAATTCAAAAAGTGAAACACACAGTATAGATACAGTATACTGTTACACATCCCCTTTGTCCCTAATGGTCTGTCCAGTGTCCTGCATGCAGTTTTATATTATAAAAACTGTTCTTTCTGCCTGGAAACTGGAGATTGTCCATAGCAACCAAAACTGTCCCTTTACATCAAAAGTGGCTTTAGAGCAACTAGAAAACAGCAATAATAAATTAGAATCACTCGCAGAATTGAGTGATAGTGATTTGTGGGAAAATCCATCACCAAACACTAAAAGTAACGAAAGTGACAATTCTGCAACTGAGCAAATTTCAGTGTTTTTGATTTGATTACATTATTAAATAATTTTTATTATTATTATATTATTATTTGTTATAATTATTTATAGTTATTTATTATATTATAATTTTTTATTTCGTTTTTCAAAATTTATCATACCCGGGATGTCTACTAGACTATGGTTTGGACAGATTTAACTGAATTATTCCTAAGATTTACAGGCCTACAATATAAAACGCCAAATTTCTGTGCAAAATAATGGTACCGCTTTCAGCACCTAAAATCTGAAATAATCATACCGCCAGGGAGGTTAATTTAATTATGATTGCTAGCTCTTAGGGCAATTAATGTCTGTGCTGCTTTTTTGTCTGTTCAATATTTTTATTTGTGTCTTTAATTTTATGTTTGGTTGACTTGGGGCCAGCTGTTACTGTTGGCTGCTGTCTTGAACATAAAACCTTTTGCTGCAAGGCTTCCCCTTAAAAATGAACTTTTGTTGTGGGGTGGCATCATTTTGGGGTTTTCATTTATTTTGGAGTATTTTTCATGTTGACAGGGTCATTTTTTTTAAAAGCAGGTGGTATTTTGGGGTTATCATTTCTTTTGGGGGCTTCTTGATTTTTATGTATATGTTAACAGAGCCTTATTTTAAGGTTTGGGTGCTCTAAGCACAACATTCATTCAGTTTTTGACTGTTCTTGGCGCTTTAGAGCAACCTTTGTCCCTGCTCTTCATTTGAAAAAGTAAAAAAAGAAACTGTGTGCAAGAACACTGTGGGGTTGATTTACTAAAACTAAAGATTGCAAAATCTGGTGCAGCTCTGCATAGGAACCACTCAGCTTCCCTTTTTTTGTCAAAGCTTAATTGAAGAAGCTGAAGTTAGAAGCTGATTGGCTACCATGCACAGCTACAGATGATTTTGCACTCTCCAGTTTTAGTAAATCAACCATTGGGCACCTAAACCACCTCATACTAGATCACTCACATTCACCATATTCACTTCTAGCATAATTTATTATACAACAGTTAGACCTATTACCCTGTCTAAAACTGTCGCCGTAGGTGTATGTCGGCACCTTGAAGGGCAATAGCAAGCACGCACACTTGTTGCACAGCAGAGGACCCGATGCGCATGGCTGGTGGCTGCGATGCCCGCTGGCCACCTGCGATCATGGGCACAAGAGCCGGAACGGGGATGTGTGCATGTAAAGACACAGATCCCCGTTCTCACAGGGGTAGAGAGACAGATCTGCTGTTCCTAGTGATTAGAAACAGCGATATCTATCCTCCACTAGTTAGTCCTATTCCCCCCACAGTTAGAAACACACATGAGGGAACACATTTAACCCCTTGATCACCCCCTAGTGTTAACCACTTCCCTGCCAGTGACATTTATACAGTAATCAGTGCATTTTTTATAGCACTGATCGCTGTATAAATGTCAATGGTCCCAAAAAAGTGTCAAAAGTGTCCAATCTGTCCGCTGCAATGTCACAGTCCTGCTAAAAATGTCAGATTGCTGTCATTAAAAGTAAAAAAAATAAAATAATAAAAATGCCATAAATCTATCCCCTATTTTGTAGACGCTATAACTTTTGCGCAAACCAATCAATATATGCTTATTGCAATTTTTTTACCAAAAATATGTAGAAGAATATATATTGGCCTAAACGGATGAAGAAATTTATTTTTTTACTTTTTTTGGGGGGGATATTTGTTTTTTTTGTTTTTTTTTTTTTTTTAATTGTCCCTCTTTTTTTGTTTATAGCACAAAAAATAAAAACCGCAGAGGTGATCAAATACCACTAAAATAAAGCTCTATTTGTGGGAAAAAAAGAACGTCAATTTTGTTTGGGTACAGCATCACATGACCGCGCAATTGTCAGTTAAATTGACGCAGAGCCGTATCGCAAAAAATGGCCTGGTCATTAAGGGGGGAAATCTTCTGGTTTAAGTGGTTAAATTACTAAAATATTAATCCATGCACAGTTAATTTCCCATCATTACTATTGTCATTATTCACCAATGGGCTTGTCACTCACTAAGTTTGAACCTCCTCATTACCAACTGCTTTACTAACAGTTCAGCCCTATGTCAAACGTTGCTTTAAAGGATAAGTGCACTGTCAAACAAAATGAACTTATTCTTTTTGTTCCCCTTTACTGACCTAAGAAATCCACCCTCCTTCTCTGAAGGTGCATACTTACTGGGACCCAACATCCATGAGCTCCTGTGTTTTTTTTATCCAGTGCCGCAAGTCTTCCTTCCCTGGCTGCAACTGCACAGTAGAGCCTCTAAACTTCTAGACAAGTTCTTGGTAAATCAGTTTAATGCCAACAGTAATTAAAAAAAAAAAAACTGAAAAAGACAAAGGAGTGCAGTAGAAGATCATATGTGTATGATACATAGATTGTTAATATTTCTCTTGCTTTACTTTGTCTTTTGATCTTTAACAGAAGTCTATATAACAGTAAACTGATACCTAACTGGTTGTTTTACAATATCCGCCTTTTCTCTGGTGCACAGGGAAGTGAAAGGTTTAGTAGTATTGATACAAATAGTTTTAGCTCTGAGCATATTCAAAAGATGTTACATATTCACAGCATGTTGTAATGCAACATAAGATGTGCACTATTTATAAATATATATATATATATATATATATATATATATATATATATATATATATATATATATATATATATATATATATATATAATATTTCTTTGTTCTAAATAGTAAAGTTCTCTGATTGTATCATTTTCTTTTGATAACTACATTTAATAAACTGATAACAAAATACTTTTTAATACCCTGTTACTCTCATCAAATTGTTATCATGGATATCCTAATGCATTTTTAGGTGTAACAGTATATAGTGTAGTGTACTTTATAAAATCACATTTACTGTTAATTGTCTCCCAACATTTGGCCCGTGTGTACAGGGCTTAAGCATGGTTGTCCCCAGGACAGGAAGTGAGGGGAAATCTCTCTAGAAGCAACAAAGCCAAAATAAATATATATATTTTTTAAGTTAAGTAGGGGAATGCTAGATCTTCTGTCAGTTTTTTTTTGTGTTTTTCTCTGGTACACATTTTCCCTGCCTTCCTGTCAGGTAAAAAAGTGTGTCTCTAGAACAGAAGTGAAAGGCAATCTCATATACAGGTCTCTTGATAGCAGTAAATCATTAAAGGGGTTCTAACCTTCCCTTATTCTATCCAAAAGTTAAAAAAATTAAAGTTTTTAGTGTAGATTTTTTTTTCCTGTTGGTTGAACTAGATGGACTGATGTCTAAGTGACTAACTATGTAACTGTTTAGATACTCTGTTAAGCTGAACTTCAGGCAGATATAAAAGGTACAGCTTTACAGCTTAGTTGCTCTGTACCTGTAGCTCTGTAATCATTAAAGCATCATTAAATACTTTTTAAAGCAGTGTAAGTACCTAAATTTGATGGGCACACTGGAAGATATGATGGGCAGACTGGCAGCGTTTGATGGGCACACTGGCAGCTAGGGATGAGCCGAACACCCCCCGGTTCAGTTTGCACCAGAATCTGCGAACGGACCGAAAATTTGCTCAAACTTTAGAACCCCATTGAAGTCTATGGGACTGGAATGTTCGAAATCAAAAGTGCTAATTTTAAAGGCTAATTTGCATGGTATTGTCCTAAAAAGGGTTTGGGGACCCAGGTCCTGCCCCAGGGGACATGTATCAATGCAAAAAAAAGTTTTAAAAAGGGACTTTTTTTAAGGAACAGTGATTTTATTGATGCTTAAAGTGAAAAAAAAAAAAAGTGAAATATTCCTTTAAATATTGTACCTGGGGGGTGTCTATAGTATACCTGTAAAGTGGCGTGTGTTTCCCATGCTTAGAACAGTCCCTGCACAAAAAGACATTTTTAAAGGAATAAAAGTAATTTAAAACTGCTTACGGCTTTAATGTAATGTCCGGTCCCGGTAATATGGATGAAAATCAGTGAGACAAATGGCATGGGTACCCCCCCAGTCCACTACCAGGCCCTTTGGGTCTTGTATGGATATTAAGGGGAACCCCGCACCCAAATTAAAAAAAGGAAAGGCGTGGGGCCCCAGGCCCTCTGAACAGCAGTATACAGGCGGTGCAAACAAGACAGGGACTGTAGGTTTGTTGTTAAATAGAATCTGTTTGTAATTTTGAACTGGTACATTTTTAAAGTGTAGCTCCAGCCAAAAAATCTATTTTTAAGCTTTTTGGAAAACATAGGGAAGGGTTATCACCCCTGTGACATTTGTTTTGCTGTCTGTGCACCTCTTCAGAAGATTTTACCTCACTTTCTGTCCCAATGACAAATGTTTTTTGACAATTTGGGGTTTTTAGTGAAACAAGGATTCGTGATAAAGCATCAGTGGAAAGGAGACACGTTTTTCCCATATTAACTCTTACAGGAGAGAATTTCCCTTCCTAGGGGTAGATTTCATCTCACTTCCTGTTGTCTCCTTCTGTTTGCAAGTAGGAGTCGTTTGCAAGTTGGATATTTGAAAGTAGGGGCCTGCCCTATATACTCTGCAGAAATTGGGGCCTTAGGTGTTGGTGTTGCCACAACACTGTAAGCCCTCACAGTTACTCTTGGTGGGTGCAGGAACGGGCTCTGCTGTGAAATATTAGATCAAGAATTGAAATTACATGCCCCTGTTGAACAGGGTCAGAAAAATTGGGCCTTTGGTGGTGGTGCTGGTGCCACAACACTGCAACCCCTCAGAGATACTCTAGTTGGAGCGCAGGAACAAGCCCTGCTGCAAAGTATTGCATCAAAAATTGTAATTACATGCCCCTGTTAAACAGGGGCAGAAAAATTGGGCCTTAGGCACTGGTGGCGGCGCCCAGAACCAAAAATATTCTTACAAGCTATCAGCATGATCATTGAGGAGGAAGAGGATAGTCACTCAGCAAAACAGGATAGTCACTCAACATCAGCATAGGCAGTCTTGAAGGGATCTGACATTTTAAAAAAAATTATTTGGTTACATCAGCATCAGGTGCTTGGTAGCTGGTGGTGATCCAAGACTGATTCATTTTTATGAAGGTCAATTGATCGACCGAGTCGGTGGACAGGCGCACCCTGTGATTGGTTACAAAACCTCCAGCAGCACTAATTGTGCGTTCCGAAAGAACGCTGGATGCAGGACAGGCCAGTAGCTCAATTGCATACTGTGCAAGCTCTGGCCAGTGATCCCTCCTCAAGACCCAGTAACCCAGAGGATTTTCGGTGGGAAAGGTGTCCAAGTCAGATCTTGCCCCTAGGTATTCCTGCACCATGTAAAACAGACGCTGGCAATGGTTGCTGGAACCGATCATACCTTGGGGCTGCGGACTAAAAAATTGTCTGAACGCATCGGTCAGACGGCCAGCTTCTCCACCGCTCCTTCTTTGACTGACCGATGCCTCAGCAACACGTTGTCCAGGAACAGGAGTTTGTAACCTCCCAGTCTCTGGGAACCCGTTGCACAGACCTTTCTGCAAGGCCTCCCGAAGATGTTTCATCCTCTGCTCTCTCTGCGATGGCAAGATAAGGTCCGCAACCTTACCCTTGTGACGTGGATCAAGGAGGGTTGCCAGCCAGTATTGATCCCTCTCCTTGATACCACGAATACAAGGATCCTCCCGCAGGCTTTGCAGGATCATGGAGGCTATGCAGCGTAGGTTTGCTGAGGCATTCGGTCCGGAGTCCTCTGGGTCACTAAGGACGACATGATCCGCAGACACCTCCTCCCAGCCATGTACAAGTCCATGGGTTTCTTGGGACTGTAAATGATCCCTTAAAGACTGCTGCTGATGCTGAGTGCCAGGCTCCACCTCCATGCTGACACAATCCTCCTCTTCCTCCTCCTCCTCGTCCTCTTCCTGTGTGATTGGCGGGCTCGCAGGAACACTGTCTGGATAAAGGGGGCCTTGAGAGCTAAGGAAGTCCTCCTCTTCCTGCCTCTGTTCTGCCTCAAGTGCCCTGTCCATTATTCCACACAGCGTGTGCTCCAACAGGTGGACAAGGGGGACAGTGTCACTGATGTATTCACTGTCACTGCTCACCATCCTTGTGGCCTCCTCAAATGGTGACAGGACAGTGCATGCATCCCTGATTATGGCCCACTGGCGTGGGGAAAAAAACAAGCTCTCCTGACCCTGTCCTGGTGTCATAGTCGCACAGGTACTCATTGACATTGCATGTGCAGCCATTGCAGCATGGCCAATGTTGAGTTCCACCTGGTGGGCATATCACAGATTAGGCAGTTCTTGGGCAGGTTAAATTCCTTTTGGAGGTCAGCCAGCCGAGCACTGGCATTATATGACTGGCGGAAATGCACACAGATTTTCCTGGCCTGCCTCAGGACATCCTGTAAGCCCGGGTACCTGCCCAAGAACCACTGCACCACCAAGTTAAGGACGTGAGCCAAACAGGGCACATGGGTCATTTGTCCCTGTCGGAGGGTGAAGAGGAGGTTGGTGGCATTGTCGCAAACCACCATTCCTGCCTTAAGTTGGCGTGGTGTCATCCACCTCTGAACCTGCCCCTGCAGAGCTGACAGAACCTCTGCGCCAGTGTGGCTCCTGTCCCCCAAACACACCAGCTCAAGCACCGCATGGCATCTTTTGGCCTGCGTAGTTGCGTAGCCCCTTGAACGCCTACGGAGCACTGCTGGTTCCGAGGACAAAGCACAGGAAGAGGCCATGGAGGAAAAAGAAGAGGAGGGGTGGAGGAGAGAGGTGTGTCAGAATCACCAGTAGTAGCATTTTAGAGGCGTGGTGGCGGAACAACCTCCAACACTACTGCACCTTGTCCTGCATCCTTCCCAGCTGCCAGCAGAGTCACCCAATGCGCGGTGAAACTTAGGTAAACTTAGGACCATGAGTCAGCGGTAATATGCACCTTACCGCTGACCGCCCTGTCCAACGAGGCATGGACAGTGCCTTCCACATGCCGGTAGAGAACCGGAATCGCCTTCCGTGAGAAAAAGTGGTGTTTGGGTACCTGCCACTGAGGAACCGCACATTCCACAAACTCACGGAAGGGGGTAGAGTCTACCAACTGAAAAGGTAGCAGTTGAAGTGCTAGCAATTTTGCCAAGCTAGCATTCAACTGCTGGGCATGTGGATGGCTGGGAGCGAACTTCTTTCGGCGGTGCATCGGCTGGGGCAGGGAAATTTCCCTGGTACAATCTGATGTCGGTGTACCGATAGCAGATTGCCGACAAGTACTTGGCTATGACACAACTAATTCTACACCTTCATTCCTCCCAGTGCAGGTCTCAGAGAGGACTGAAGGTATAGTGGGGTTGGAGATCTCAGCTGATAAGGAGCAAGGAGAGGTCCTCTTTGTTCTTTGGTGTGGGTCTTTTAGGTACGCTTGCCAACGAACTGCATGGCAGGTCAACATATGTCTGGTCAAGCATGTAGTGCCCAAGCGGGAGATGTTTTGGCCACGCGAGATACGCTTGAGACATATGTTGCAAATAGCAGCGGTGCGATCTGATGCACTTGTCTCAAAAAAGGCCCATACCAAAGAACTTTTGGAATAACGCGCAGAGACAGCAGCGCCTTGCACATGCGGAGCTTTGCAGGGTGATGCAGTTGGTGTGCTGTCCTTAAGCTGGCCCCTGGAGGGCATCCTGCCTTGTTGGTGATGTGCCTTCTCCTCCTCCACCTTCTCCTCCTCTCTCATATCAGGCACCCATGTGGAGTCAGTGACCTCATCATCCCCTCCCTCCTCATCACTGGAGCAAACCTGGCAGTATGCTGCAGCAGGGGCAACATGACTGCCAGATTGCTGTCCTTCTTGGTCACCCCCTTTGTCTGGGCTCATGTTGCTGCCTTCCTCTAGCTGAGTACCATCATCGGAGCCTTCAAAACGCTGGGCATCCTCCTGGAGCATGTACCGAACACTGTGATCAAACAGTTCAGGGGACTCCTCAGGAGGACATGGTGGGGCTAGGGAAGGAGTGACTGATTCCATTGAGCCGAGGGAAGAGGCCGGGTTGACAGCTGCTTTGCCAGACAAAGTACTCTGAGCATGGGTGAGAGAGGATGAGGAGGATGAGGACGGCTTGGTCATCCACTCGACCAAGTCTTCCACATGTTGCGGCTCAACATGGCCAGCTGCCGAAAAAAGGCCAAGCGTGTCCCACAGCCATGTGCTGATGAGGATGCACCATGTCCACACCGTGTCCATGACCAGCTCTGTTGCCTCTAGACACCGAGCCTGCTTGCCCTCTTTTATTGGCTTGTGACTGTCTGCCTCTCCTTGTTGGCCTTCCAGACATACTAATGGCCTGCAGTGAGATGTAGCTGCACTAAGCTGGGATATATAATATATATATATATATATATATATATATATATATATATATATATATATATATATACACTGATACTGCAGCTAGCAAAATCAACTGCCTGCCTGTAGTATTATTAGTATGAGAACACCACCAATCTTCTACAGGTAGCTTTAGCTGAACACTGTGCAGAGGTCGCACTACACTAACTTGTAAATAATGTAGCTGCCTGCGGTAGTGATAGGATCAGAAAAACACCACCAATCTTCTACAGGTAGCTTTAGCTGAACACTTTGCAGAGGACACAATACACTAACTGTAAATACTGTAGCTGCCTTACTGTGGTACTAATAGGATCAGAAGAACACCAGCAATTTTCTTCAGGTAGCTGTAAATACTGTAAATACACCTGCCTGCCAGTAGGAAGAGAATAACAAGAACAGATCTAGCTAAACTGAATACAGTATATATATATATATATATATATATATATATATATATATATATATATACACACACACAACACCTGGGATGCATATATATATATACACAATACACTGTAAGTGCAGCTAACTGACTGACTGTACTACCTAATCTATCTAACTTAAATCAAATGACACTGTATCTCTGTCTCTGTCTCTCAACCCTGGAACACACTACACAGGGCCGACGTGCAGGCGGCCTTTTATAGTGTGGGACGTGTACTAAACCCCCTGAGCCATTATTGGCCAAAGCCACACTGGCTTTGGCCAATTACAGCTCTCTGTACAGATGGCGCTGTGATTGGCCAAGCATGCGGGTCATAGTGCATGCTTGGCCAATCATCAGCCAGCAATGCACTGCAATGCCGCAGTGAATTATGGGCCATGACGCGCCACTCGAATTTGGCGCGAATGGCCCATATCGTTCGCAATTCGGCGAACGACCGAACAGATGATGTTCGAGTCGAACATGGGTTCGACTCGAACACGAAGCTCATCCCTACTGGCAGCATATAATGGGCACACTGTCTGCTTTTAATGGGCACACTCTCAGCATATGATGGGCACAGACAGTGTTTGATGAGCAGACTGGCAGCATTTGATGGGCACACTGGCACCATATGATGAGCACACTGGCAGCATTTGATGGGCAGACTGGCAGCATATGATGGGCACACTAACAGCGTTTAATGGGAACACTGGCAGCATATGATGGGCACACTGGCCGTGTTTGATGAGCACACTGGCAGCATATGATGGGCACACTGGCAGCATTTGCTGGGCACACTGGCAGCATATAATGGGCACACTGGCAGCATATGATGGGCAGACTGGCAGCATATGATTGGCAGACTGGCAGCATATGATGGGCCCACTGGCAGCATTTGATGGGCACACTGGCAGAGTTTGATGGGAACAATGGCAGCATATGATGGGCACACTGGCAGCATATGATGGGCAGACTGGCAGCATTTGATGGGCACACTGGCAGCGTTTGATGGGCACACTGACAGCATTTAATGGGCACAGTGGCAGCGTTTGATGGGCACAATGACAGCGTGAACATATAAACACACCACACCACAGTGTTTTCAGCAAGTCTCCTTACCAGAGCAGTTGGGCCCTCATATTATAGACAGTAAGGTATATAACAGAGCTATCTTCCTCCACAACATCAAGCAATGCCCCACCTTACATTAGTATTAGTATTAGTATATATTTCCTTCCTTACAACAGTGTCCCCTTTACATTAATTTCCCATCTTACATGAGTGTCCCACTTTACTTCTAAGCCCTCTTACATCAATTCCCCCATTTACGTTAGTATTCTCCTTTCTTCAGAGCCCCCCTTATATCAGTGCCTACCTTTATATTGATGTCAACTCTTACATCAATTCCCCCACATTAGTGTTCCCTATTACAATAGTGCCTTACTTACAGCAGAGTCTCCTCTTACATCAGTGTCTCCACTTATATCAGTGTCCCCCTTTACAATAGTGCCTTCCTTGCATTAGAGCTTCCCCCTGAAAATTGTGCCCCTTACATATGAGTCCCCCCTTACAGGAATGTGACCCCCCTTACATCAGAGTATCTCCCCCTTAGATCAATGTGACTCCCCTTACATCAGAGTATCCCCCTTAGATCAATGTGACCCCCCTTACATCAGAGTATCCCTCCTTTACATCAATGTGACCCCCTACATCTGTGTGCCCCCTTCTTATATCAGTATGCTCCCTCAGTTCTTGTCACTGTCAGGTGCAGCTCAAAGATCGGTTGTGTGTGTGTGTGAGTTGGGGGGCTTGTGGACATGTACTTACAGAGCCCAGGCGATGTGCTGTCTTTGGGATCCCCAGGAACAGACCATTGGCACTGCCTGACAATCTGAAGACCCGACACAAGTAGCGGGGGTAGGTACACGTGTCCTTCTGAGCACAGCATAGCATGTGGCATCTGAGGCATCTCCCTCTCCTGCATCAGGCTCTCACACTCCTCTGCATCTCCAGAGCACCTCTGGAAAGGTCACTGGTGCTGTGAACCTATTCGACAGGACACTGCCATAGGAGCTAATAGGATAGGGGGGCATGTTCTCCTGCATACACTTTATTGATCCCATTCTCCTACTGCTTTGATCCCTCTCCAAACACCTGCTGACATTCAGGTGCCCTGCACCCTCACTGCTGTCCTCCCTCAGGCTTCCATTGATCCGAACTGCACTGACAGGATGGAGGAGGGGAGAGAGAGAACAAACACAGCCAACGCCTTCTCATGGCTCTCTCCTCCCTCCCAGCGCTGGGCTGACAGGAGTAGTGATGTTGTTCTCTTTACTCCTGTCAGCAATGGCTCCCTTCTCAGTGTGGCGCCCGGGACAGGTGTCTCCCCTGCCTCCCCCCAGTTTTGGCCCTGGTTGTGCCAGTCCAAAACTGAATTTTAAGGGCATTGCAGGCCACTTGTATTTAAAAACAGGTCACAGTTCATACAGATAAATCTTCCCACACAGGGGATTCTCACCATCACTGCGAAAACATAACATTCAGCCTCCTGGCTTTCCTGTGGCAGCTTTACTGCTCCGAGTACCTTTTCAGGGTCTTCTTGACTACCAAACCCCTTTGATCTTCCTTATCATCAAACACATCCCAGTGGTATGTGCAGACATTAAACTTTTGCTCTGCAGCTTTCCTTGCAGCTCCCTAGCTGCACTTGTCCCTCCTGGACTTCCTCTCAGGCTTGCGCCTTCCTCTGTCACAACCTGACCTTGATGCATGGCAGCATCCCACATGGCTCCCCTCAGACAGACTGACCTCCCTCTGGAGGGTGGGGCCCTAAACTCTAACTCTTGCCCCATTAAGAAGCCAGCACACACCTGAGCAATCAGTGTGCTTGCTTCTCCCCAAATCTGGCGTAAACCACCCTTTATAGAATAGTACAGCTACTGCTACAGTAGGTAAAGTGTGTATTTAGCTGTTGGCCCAGAATTTAGCTTTAGTTTTTTTTTTTGTTCTCTGAAATAAGGTACAGCAAACAACTATATGTTGCTCCAGATTTTGCAATATTCACACATATAAATTTTATTGTCTGGTATCTCTTCCTATCTACCTACTTTGGATGTTATTTACTTTAGTGAAGTGATGTGTTTGCAAGTGAAAGGAAAATAACTAATTTTTACATTAAAATGGTAATTATGTGCAAGGAATTAAAAAGTAGGGTCTTCTCTTCTACATGATTGAATATATAAAGCAAATAGACAAACATGTTTTCTTGGTTTGATATTATTGGTAAATTGTCACGGCAACTGGATGTTGCCGGAAATTACAGGGAAATTTCACTTCTCATTAAAAAGTCTTCCATCACTGTAAATCTGCTAAGTATTGGCTTTATTTATGCAGCCACAAGGCAACTGGTGGATACAGACAACAAAAGGCTTCTGTGCAGTATACATTTTGGACATTAGGATATTCATAATCTGCCCAAATTTAACAAGTCTGTTCAGCACACACTACAGTATAGTGAAAAAATGTAGACCTGTAACTGAGCAGATTTTCATATTTTAGACTTACAGGAGGGAGGTAGGGGTTTGCCCAGGCCCAGGCTTGCAGGTAAGGGATTAAGCTGTAATTCTAAAAATGAATACCCAAAGTGTTATCAGCTTTTTAGGACTGCTTGCTAACAACATTCACAATACTGGATGCACTGGCCTCCCAATGTCATAGATCACGACAGGTTGTTACTGCCACTTCTTCCCTTCACTGTTACTGGCCTAGATATCTTCCTTTTTACACTGCTACTAACATTTTAAAATAAGTGTAGTTTTTGCCACTCATTTTGTAGTACCTATAACATTATATACAAAACAAAGACTTGAAATATATATGCATAGGATTTGATACCCCGTGATCAAAAAAATAATAATGAAAGCTATACATTTATTTTAGTGATATAATAATCTCAAAATCCATTAAAGTGGTTGTAAACCCTTAGATATCTTCACTGAATTTACTAGCCTCAGGTGATACATAGAGATATACAAATCATCCCATGTAAGCTGTACCTGTTTATCTACAGCCTTCTATTTTCTACATCAATTATAAAGCTTGTCTGAAAGTTCAGAAAAAAGTGGGAAGTTACACTGTGCAGCGCTCAGTGAAGAGAGCTCTAATTGCTGATTGAAAGGAAAGAGACACCCCCCCCCTCCACACAGCACACAGAAACAGAGCTGTTTCTGTCAATCAGCTGGAAATCCCTCCCATGTCACCTTTTTTCTCTTGGTCAGAAGTGATTTATGCTGATAGCAGAAGAACAAAGCAGCATACAGAAATGATAGTACACACTATAGAGGGATATGCTTTGTTCATATTCATATCTGAGGTTTACAACCACTTCAAGTAATAGATATCATTTTTGTCATTTTTCCTGTCATACTTGGAGAAAATGACTTGTCACCTGGGAATTCTAAAGAGAGTGTGTATGATTAGCATTGCATGTGAGCCTTTTCAATTAAGGTGTCCCAATTCCATAACAAATCACAACAGCACAGGGCTTATTCCTCATTTTAGGATAATGGGTGGACCATTAAAAAAAAATCTGCCTGTGTGTCAACTGTAAATTCAGAACCCAGCTTTGACAATGGTGTTGGATGATCTGGATGGCATTTTTGTTCACTATACAGACATAAAATACTCACACAAGGGATAGAAATGTCATCTCTGTGAAAAGGTCACCGCTGTGTTAATTTGTGCCCTCATCAACCCAACTTAATTTTATGTTACTGTTGTGCTAACAAATTGCACAAATAGTTTTTTTCCCCCCTGCATGCTTCACAATGTAGCATAGAAGGGGGGGAAGAAAGTTCTTATAATAAAATTCATGTACCTAATACCTAATTATCATTCTGCTATTACATACAAGTCACACTTATTTCATATCATTTTATTCAGCAGATTTTCTAGATCACATTCTGGGGTAAATACTGTATATGGAGGTGTCCAAACTAAGTACTGTACATGTGGCATGCTAAAAATTAGAAAAAAAATGCAGTTTTCTCATTTTAAATTTATATTTCCAATGAGAACCAGGGAAATAAAAATATATGTAACCAAATTCAGTTCCAAATGTAATCCCTATCTGTCCCTATTTTTACCTTTTTTAACCTTTGTTGCACCTTCATGCTACTGATGTCCTGCAGTTTCTCTATACCCTGTCCCAATTCACATGCACTATAGTGGTAACAGGCTGCATGTGTTTTTTTTTTTTTCAAAGAGCATATTTTAATTGTTGCTGACTGTGATTTTTTTTTTCACAGGCATATTTTTAATGGTGGCAATGGTGAAATATGACTGGGCAATGTGCATCAGCACAGAAGCTTAAGGTTTCATTTGAGAGAGCATGTAATGTTATTTAGAGACAGAAGACTGTGAGAAACAGATGCAGAGCTTTGTCAACCCATAACACAAAGTTACTTTTATATCAGTAGTTATAGTGTAAAAACATATACTTTTATATCAGCATCAGCAGTTCTTATTTTAATGAAAGCTAGTGATTAGGCAGAACATGCGAACAGGCAAAAAATTTGTGCGAACACCGTTAAAGTCTATGGGACTCAAACAGGAAAAATCAAAAGTGCTAATTTTAGGCTTATATGCAAGTTATTGTCATAAAAAGTGTTTGGGGACCTGGGTCCTGCCCCAGGGGACATGTATCAATGCAAAAAAAAGTTTTAAAAATGGCCGTTTTTTCTGGAGCAGTGATTTTAATAATACTTAAAGTGAAACAATAAAAGTGAAATATTCCTTTAAATATCATGCCTGGGGGGTGTCTATAGTATGCCTGTAAAGTGGTGCATGTTTCCTGTGTTTAGAACAGTCCATACACAAAATGACATTTCTAAAGGAATAAAAGTCATTTAAAACTGCTTGTGGCTGTAATGTAATGTCGGGTCCCGGCAATATAGATGAAAATCATTGATAAAAATGGCATGGGTACCCCCCCAGCCCATTACCAGGCCCTTTGGGCCTGGTATGGATATTAAGGGGAACCCCGCACCCAAATTGATAAAAAAAAGGCGTGGGGCCCCCAGGCCCTATAAACTCTGAACAGCAGCATACAGGCAGTCCCCGGGTTACAAACAAGATAGGGACTGTAGGTTTGTTCTTAAGATTAATCTGTTTGTAATTTGGAACAGGTACATTTTTAAAGTGTAGCTTCAGCCAAAAAATCTATTTTTAAGCTTTTTGAATAACATAGGGAAGGGTTATCACCCGTAACATTTGTTTTGCTGTCTGTGCCCCTGTTCAGAAGATTTCACCTCACTTTCTGTCCCAATGACAATTGGATTTTGAAAAATGTGGGTTATTAGGGAAACTAGGGTGATAAAGCATCAGTGGAGACACCTTTTTACCATATTAACTCTTACAGGAGAACATTTTCCCTTCCTAGATTTCCTGTTGTCTCCCTCCATTTGTAGGTAGGAGTCATTTATAAGTCGGACGTTTGAAAATAGGGGACCGCCTGTATATACTATACGGCCTGCCCTATACACTCTGTGGAAAATTGGGCCTTAGGTGTTGGTGGTACCAGAACACTGTAAGCCCTCACAGTTACTCTTGGTGGGCGCTGGAACCTGCCCTGCTGTGAAATATTATAACAAGAATTGTAATTACATGCCCCTGTTAAACAGGGGCAGAAAAATTGGGCCTTAGGCGTGGTGGTGGTGGCACAACACTGTAAAGCCTCACAGATACTCTTGTTGAGCGCAAGAATGGGCTCTGCTGTGAAATATTAGATCAAAAATTGTAATTACGCGCCCCTGTTGAACAGGGGCAGAAAATTTGGGCCTTAGGTGGTGGTGGCTCAACAAAAGCATCTGTGAGGCTTTACAGTGTTGTGCCACTACCACCACCACCACCGCCCAAGCCCAAGCCCAATTTTTCTGCCCCTGTTCAACAGGGGCACGTAATTACAATTACAAATTGGTGGAAAGGTCTCCAAGTCTGATCTTGCCCCTAGATATTCCTGCACCATGTAATTCAGATGCTGGCAATGATTGCTGGAACTGATCAGACCTTGGCGCTGAGGACTGCAGAATTGTCTGAAGGCATCGGTCAGCTGGTAACCTTCTCCAACGCTCTTTCTGTGACTGAATGAAGCCTCAGCAACACGTTGTCCAGCACCAGGAAATTGTAACCTCCCAGGCTCTGGAAATGCATTGCACAAGCCTTTCTGCAAGGCCTCCCGAAGATCTTTCATCCTCTGCTCCCTCTGTGAAGGCTGGATAAGTTCTGCAACCTTACCCTTGTAACGTGGATCAAGAAGGGTTGCCAGCCAGTAATGATCCCTCTCCTTGATACCACAAATCCTAGGGTCCTTTCACAGGCTTTGCAAGATCAGGGAGACCATGCAGCGTAAGTTTGCAGAGGCATTCGATCCTGAGTCCTCTGGGTCACTAAGGATCACATGATCCTCAACCACCTCCTCCCAGCCACGTACAACTCCATGGGTTTGAAGACTGCTGCTGATGCTGAGTGTTATCCTCCACCTCCATGCTAACACAATCCTCCTCCTCATCTTCTTCCTGTGTGATTGGCGGGCCCGCAGGAATACTATATGGATAAAGGGGGCCTTGAGAGGTAAGGAAGTCCTCTTCCTCCCGCTGTTCTGCCTCAAGTGCCCTGTCCATTGTTCCACGAAGCATGTGCTCCAATTTTGACCATCCAGAGAAGTCAGTGGATCCCCCTAGTGGTGACTGCATATTATTGTTAACAGTGAGGTAAGAGACCTGGGAGACCAGATTGTCAAGGGAGCCACAACAGGAATATTGGGAATCACCATTTGCACCTGTTTCTACAATCACAGAACCCCATCACTTCCTATTCACTATAATTATTACTGGACTTTTTTACTCTGTTTCTGTTTGAAATGCAAAGTGTATCCTTATTCATTGCAGTGTCACCTTTATAAGGTTATTTTATTTAATTATACCTGCACATACATTTGGTTATTTACTATTTATTTACACTAAGAATACTTTGTGACTATACATGGGAAGAGTGAAATTCAATATTTTCTTATTATTTAATTTTATTTTTCTTCGTCATCACGGATAGATATCTAACACATAACTCAGTATAATTCCACCTCGAAGTATTATTAACACTCTCCTCATGCTTATAGGATAAATAACTACCTCTTGCACAAAATCACTTTATTAATTTTAACTTTTTTAGTGTTTTGTGTTACACTTACAGATTTTGCTGCATTATTTATTTCACATACTTATTTTACTCACTATTCCATAGTAGCGTGAGAGCTCCTTACTATTATTACAGAGCCTGCTTGCCCTCTTTTAGTGGCCTGTGAGTGTCTGCTTCTCTTTGGTGGACTTCGGGACATGCTGTAGATTTTGTTTAGCAAAACCACACTACACTGTATTGTGTACTGTGTACACCACCAGAAAAGTAGTAGCAACTGCACTAGGGGTGCATAGAACTGTGTACACCAACAGAAGTCTAATAGCAACTATGGGTGCACTGTATGTATTGTGCACTGTGTACACCACCAGAAAAGTAGTAGCGACTGCACTATGGGTGCACGGTACTGTGTACACCAACAGGAGTGTAATAACAACTATGGGCGCACTGTATGTATTGTGTACACCACCAGAAAAGTAGTAGCAACTGCACAAGGGGTGAACGGTATTGTGTAAACCACCAGAAGTCTAATAGCAACTATGGGTGCACTGTATGTATTGTGTACTGTGTACACCACCAGAAAAGTAGGAGCAACTGCACTAGGGGCACACAGTACTGTGTACACCAACAGACGTGTAATAACAACTATGGGTGCACTGTATGTATTGTGTACACCACCAGAAAAGTAGTAGCAACTGCACTAGAGGTGAACGGTATTGTGTACACCACCAGAAGTGTAATAGCAACTATGGGTGCACTGTATGTATTGTGTACTGTGTACACCACCAGAAAAGTAGTAGCAACTGCACTAGGGGTGCACAGTACTGTGTACACCAACAGAAGTGTAATAACAACTATGGGCGCACTGTATGTATTGTGTACACCACCAGAAAAGTAGTAGCAACTGCACTAGGGGTGAACGGTATTGTGTAAACCACCAGAATAACCTGCCTGCCTGAAGTATATTAGAAAAAGTACACCAGGAATGGCCTATAGTCAGATATAGGCTTGGCTACACTGGATATATATGAGACTGACTGCATATATATGTTGATGGGGACAAGGGTCTCTTCCCCACAACCCTGGACTGTGGTTGTAGGGGTCTGCGGGCAGGGGGCTTATCGTAATCTGGAAGCCCCCTTTAATAAGGGGGCCCCCAGATCCTGGCCCCCCTTTGTGAATGAGTATGGAGTACATTGTATCCTTACCCATTCACCAAAAATGTGTCAAAGAGTAATAAAAACAAAGAGACAGTTTTTGACAATTCCTTTATTAAAAAATAAAAAAAACTGTGCCCCCTGATGTAAATCCATTGTCAATCACACCACCCGCCACAACGTCGGTACCCTAAAAAGAAAAAAAATACTCCGCCCTCATTGATGGCTGACCGCTGAATGCCTCCTCTGCCTCCTCCGCCATTAGACAGTTCTTATATAGGCAAGGGTGGGGCCATCTGGTGACATTACCACCCAGCATGCACTGGTCTGTGGTGTTACAAAGGGGTGGTGCTACTAGGTGACATCACCAGGTGGCTCTGCCCTTACCTATATAAGAACGGCAGAGGGGGCCTCCAGAATCTGATAAGCCCCCCGCAGACCCCCACAACCACAGCCCAGGGTTGTGGGAAAGAGACCCTTGTCCCCATTAACATGGGAACAAGGTGCTTTGGGGTGGGGGGCAGAGCCCCCCTCCCTAAAGCACCCTCTACATGTTGAGGGCATGTGGCCTGGTATGGTTCAGGAGGGGGTGCTCGCTCCTTTCCTGACCTGCCAGGCTGCGTGCTCAGATAAGGGTCTGGTATGGATTATGGGGGGGACCCCACGCCGTTTTTTCTTTATTTTTTTTTTCTCAATAACCAGGTGCCAGTAATTACAACCGCAACTTGTTTTTTTTTTCTTTAGAAATGACATTTTTGCTGCAGCATATTCTATATATGCTACAGATGCTCCACTTTACAGGAAGACTATAGGGACCCCCCCCCCAGGCACTATATTTAAAGGAATTTTTCATTTTTATTGTTGCACTTTAAGCATCATTAACCTCCCTGGCAGTCTGATTATGTGACTATTGTTGAATGTTAAAGCTGTTAAAAATGTGCATGGAGTCCATGAGAGTGTGATACACCCTTTCCATCAATCTAATAGACTCCATGCGAAGGAGCACCTGTGACCATGGTACAGAGGGGCACCGCCAATGTATGGCAATTTCCCATTGGATGGCACTAAAAAGTGTATGTGCCAATTTTTGATAGGGGGGGGAGACCTCCGAGAGTGCAGTATCTAAAATTCACATCTTGTAAGTCGGGGTTATAAGTACCCCCCGTTATTTGGAGTACCATCGTGGAAGTTCATCGTGGGAGTTGACACAAAGATCTCAAAACTGTGCAGCTCCAAAATGTGTGAAGGAGAGTACTCCTGTCCTGACATCCCCTGAAGCACGTGTCAGGAACCAGTGGATAAAAGCTGTGCAACCTGACAGGGATGTAATACCAGCGGGTATGCAGTTTGATTACAGCGCCTTTGATATTGATAAAGCATGTTCATTTATGCATATTGGAGACCATGTCATACCAGTCCTCCACCGAGATCTCCTGGGCAGTCTCCGTCTCCCATCTCAACATAGCTGTTGTTTGGTCATAGTATTGTAATCATTAAGGTATTGCTATAAGATTGAGATAGTTCCCTTACCTCTAGAGCCCTCCCCGCAGAGGTGTTTAAATGGTGATTTAGCCCATTCCACAACTTGGGTTAAAATGTTAATAAAAAAGTGTCGGATTTGTAAGTTTTTATAAAATTCAGATCGTTGGAAGGCATAGTTCTGTTGTAGATGCTTGAATGAGCAAATGAATAAGCCTTGCAATAAAGATTCCAGAGACACCAGTCCTTGTGAGGTCCAGCTGACAAATTCTAGGAGTGTATTGAAGGCTGGGGGGAACTCAGGTTCACCTAGAAAAGAGGCTAAGCGTGGGGGACTAGAGAGTAATTTAAACTTCAACTTATAGAGAGACCAGAGGTAAAGGGACTGGCTCACAATACTGTTAAGTGGTGCAATATGCTTAGGATAAATAGAGTGTGACCAAAGGAGACCTGGGAGGTAGAATGGGACAACTGAGATCCTCTTGAATTGGAACCATGGTATAGAGGTTGGGGAGGTATGACATTGTGCTAGTTGTATTAGACGTGAGGTCAGGAAGTATTTCCATAGATCCAGGCAGCCCAGGCCCCCTCTAAACTAGGCCCTATACATCAACAAGCGGCTGTCAGGGCTGGGCTCAGCCCTTCCTTCTCAAAGCTGGCCCCTCAGCTGTCGGCTAGTTGCCAGCTCCTTCCTCTCCACAGTGGCTCACCTGTTGATGATATCTTGCTCGTCAGTCCTGCCTACTTAAGCCTTCCAGCCCAGATGATCTCTGCCTTCGCCTTGGTCACATCTCTAGAGATGCTCTCCTGTGTTCCTACTAAAAACTTGCTTGGCTGACATTTCTTCTGGCTCCAGATCCTGCTTGCTGTTCTACTACGCTCATCTCTGGCTCCCTGATGTTTTGGTTTGTCTGACTATCCATTCCGGTTCCTAAACTCTGGCTAAGTTTTGACTAGGTTTACTCTGTTTACCTTTCTATTATTATTATTATTAATAAACAAGTGTGATTTAACTGTACTTCTGTTTCAATCTGATTCATGCTTTCTGACAGCGGCCTATTTGAGGCTTCTTGTTCTGTTAGACAAATTTAAACAGCTCTGCCTGTAGTGCCACTATCATGGAGCGGGGGACATAAAGGGGTAAAGATCTAACGGAAATCAATAGCTTAGGGAGGATTGACATTTTCACTGCTTAAATTTGGCCCAAAAATGATATGTGGTATGAGGACCACTGGGTAAGTAGTTGTCTTATATTAGAAAAGGCTTGTGGATAGTTATGTGTGTACATCAGTTTAAGGGAGGAGGCCAATCGTATCCCTAAGTATTGTAGGGTACCAGAGCTCCAAGAGAATTGAGAAAGAGAGTGCAGAGAGTTAAAATAATGCTCCTAGGGAAAAATAATCCCCTGAAAAAGTACAATATTGGGGTACAGTGTTAGCCAGCACAGAGTCCAGAGACGGGTAACAAAAATGGTGAAAGGTGTGGGGGATAAAACATAACAAGAGCGAGGGGAGTGTCCGGACATGAGCCAAGGTGGACGCACTAAAGAGGAGCTCCGGTTATCCTAAAGCCTTCCATCCTGCCTCATAACCCTGCTTGTCCCTGGACATCTCCTGCCTCTGCCCCAGCCTAAATTTTTGAGCCCGGCAGCCGATTGTGCGGATATCCAGGCTGTGGCTGGCTTCACACATCCGCGGCCCGCTGCCATCTTGGGGCCTATGGGGAGCTGTCAGCCCTGTCTGCCCCCAGACATCTCCTACCATCCTTCCTCCATCGCACCCTGGTGAGCCTGTTCTACTGCCCTGTCTGTCCCCGGACATCTCCTGCCCCTGCCCAAGCCTAACTTTCCGAGCCCAGGAAGTGAGCGGCAGCGGACATTTTGTCGGGGTGCTCCAGGCTATCCTGATCCTGCAAACATCTAAGTGCCTGCACGCCTGGGGTGCTAATTACATAGCCCGGCTTCTCCTATTCCCTTCCCTGCATCTCTCCCAGTGCTTTTTTTCCTGCTGGCCTGACCCTCCATTGTGCATCACTGCTTCAGACCTCATTCAGTGGCCCGCCGCCATCTTAGCAGTGCCTGGAGCCATAAGTTTTAATAACAATCTCTCACCCCCCTGCTTGGCGGTGTCTTCTGCTCCTTCCTTGCAGCCCTATCACCAGGAGTTGACTGTACAGCGGCTTTGGCAGAGGCCACTATATTGTCCTTGAGGCTGGTCTTCCTCATCCACGGATGGGGTGTGTGAGTACCATCCATCCGGGGTGCACATACACGCGGCTGACTAGGCAGGACATGGCTGCTTAGAGCTCCGTGGTTGCCGGGACCCGACAGCCTCATAATACTGAGTCACAGCCGACCACCATGCTTTTGAGGTGATACTTTTGTTGCTGAGACCTCTGGGTGCAAAATTAATGATATGTATAGTGGGAAAAAAGCAAAGCTTAAACCGGCAAAGAACCAAGAAGCGCTGATGAGAGCCGCAATTAAAATAGCAGTGGCACCATCCTCCCGTTCTGTACTGTCAAATATTCAGTCACAGACAAGGAATTCTCCTTCCTCTCAGCGTGGTGAGCTAGACTTTGACTTTGGGATAACTCTCATCACTTTACAGAATTCCCCCCTGGCTCTGACCTCCTTTGTCAGTTTGAGCGTGTACTGCACAAAGCCTTACAAAACACCTCAGGAGGTGGGCCGCCGCACATCTGTGCTTGAACAGAAGATGGATGCACTGGATGTTATCTCCACCAACCACAATGATGAATTGGAAGGCCTCAGGGAGGAAAATTCTTCCCTCTATTCCCATCTTGAGGACTTTGAGAATAGAGCCAGGAGGTCCAACTTCTGTGTCCGTGGTATACCTGAGGCTATAGAAGACCTCCAATCTACCATCACGGCGCTCTTCCAGGAGCTTGCTCCATTGATTCCCATAGAACATCTAGAGATGGATAGGATTCATAGAACACTGTCTCTCTGAAAAGATGATGGCCCCCCCCAGGGACATTGTAATAAAACTGCACTACTTCCGCACCAAGGAGCAATTAATGGAAGCAGCCCATAATAAAGACTCATTGACCTTTCAGGGATATCACTACCAAATCTTTCAGGATCTCTCACAGCAGACCCTCTTGAAATGTAAAGCGATGAAACCACACTTGCAGATTCTTCAGCATCATCACATTTCTTATCATTGGAATTTCCCCTTTGCCACCTGTTTTTCCCACAAAGGTTCCCCCTATACCTGCAAAACTGCGGATGACCTACTTGCAGCGATCACCAGAAAATGCCGCTGAGGGATCCAAACTTCAAGCGACATCCGGCTCCCCAAAGAGTCCACAGGATACCCCGGTTCTTCCAGGACATTCTAGCACCCACAAGAGGAGCCACTTTGCCTCGCCACCACCAGCTTTAGAAGACCAGATGGACTGATGTTTTCTCTTCTAAGTGATATAAGGTCTTAAGGACTTGTCCCTTTTAATATCTCACACATTGTGACCTCACAGATGGGGAACCCTGAGACAGGTCTTACATTCTGTCTAAAACAAAGGCCTCCTAAATGTGAGGGTAACACAATGACAATATTCTATACATAAATTATATCCCAACACCTTCCCCTGGGCTTATGGACTAGGGTATTACCCCTCTGCTCGATATGCACAGGGAAGCAGGGATCGACAGATTTGTGCACCTACTTAACCCAAAACCCTACTTAAAGCCTCCTGCAGTGAGTTTGATGGCATCTCCTTCTTCCATTACCACATGACTTATGCCATTAACTAACTTGCAGGACGTTCATTCAGTCACTCTAGTTTTGTGACACCTGTTTTTCCCCATACCTACCACCTTGCCAATATCTCTCTTAATGACTGTTGTAATTTTAGTGACTCGTTTGTTATAAAGTTATTATGGAGTCACCCTTCTTCTTTTTGACTTTGTTCTTTTTTGTTTTTTTGTTGTTTTATTCAACTAGAGCTTCTCCTACTTCTTTCTATTATCAAATTACCTCCACTACCTAATTCCTGCATACTTCAACCCACAATCCTCGCTCCCCCCTCAGTCCTACCCCCATCCCCCAATTGTCCAATTAATAATCCTAAAACAATTAGCCACAGCCCCCCCGACCCTATATACATTACACAACAATGTCTTTAAATATTCTGACACTTAATGTGCAGGGACTCAACTTCCCTCCAAAATGAACCAAGGCTTTCCACTCCTTTTCCACATTTTCGGCACATGTATGCCTACAGGAGACACATTTCTCTTCACAATCCTCTCCTAAATCATTTAGTCACCAATACCCCCAGGTTTACACATCCTCAGCATCAACCAAACAGAGAGGGGTTTTAATCGCTTTTCACCGCACTACACCATTCACTCTTCATAAAGAGATCAAAGATCCCGAGGGACGATATTTACTACTTACTGGTCTCTTACTAGATAATGAAATTACTATTGTTTCATACTATGCCCCCAATAAAAACCCACTATCATTCTCTTCCCATTTGTTCTCTGTAGTAGAATCTCATAAACTTGGTACCCTCATGATTTGTGGTGACTCTAACCAAGCAATATATCTAATTTTGGATAAATCCCAGACCCCCATAAACGTCCAGCGTCTTTCCTATCAACAACTCCTCAACCAACATTCCCTCCTCGATTCATGGCGTGAACAAAACCCTACTAGGAAACAATACACGCATTACTCTCATCCCCACAAACAGTTTTCTCAGATAGACCACCTCCTTGTATGTATTGGTACTCCACCCCTTATACTAGATTCTTTAATCATACCATGTTCATGGTCAGGCCATAATGCTGTCATGACGACTTTCTCCTCACTGGTCCCAAGACCTAATCTCTGTACTTGGTATATCAATGACAGCCTACTAACTAATCCAAAATATAGACAAGATATAGAAACAGCGATACAGGAAACCATCCATCAGAGGGATTTGCATAAGCCAAGCATGATACCAACGTAAACTTAAAAAACAACTTCATAAGCAACTAGAAGCTTTCTACACTGCTTTGGAGAATTTTGAAAATATGCCCTCCCTGTCAAATAAACAAATCTATGAAAAAGCGCGATTAGAACTTGATATATTTTTGATGGACTTGGTTGAAAAAATTCTCAGAAAATCCTCATACACTTTCTATATGAAAGCAAATAAGCCAAACACATGCTTAGCCTTATCCCTATGTAAAGGGGACTATACCACAAACCAATTCGACTTCAACTTACCAAAGACACCTAACCCAGTAACCCAGTAGTAGGGATGAGCTGAACACCCCCCTGTTCGGTTCGCACCAGAACATGCGAACAGGAAAAAAGTTCGTTCGAACACGCGAACACCGTTAAAGTCTATGGGACACGAACATGAATAATCAAAAGTGCTAATTTTAAAGGCTAATATGCAAGTTATTGTCATAAAAAGTGTTTGGGGACCTGGGTCCTGCCCCAGGGGACATGGATCAATGCAAAAAAAAGTTTTAAAAACGGCCGTTTTTTCAGGAGCAGTGATTTTAATAATGCTTAAAGTCAAACAATAAAAGTGTAATATCCCTTTAAATTTCGTACCTGGGGGGTGTCTATAGTATACCTGTAAAGGGGCGCATGTTTCCTGTGTTTAGAACAGTCTGACAGCAAAATGACATTTTGAAGGAAAAAACTCATTTAAAACTACCCGCGGCTATTGCATTGCCGACAATACACATAGAAGTTCATTGATAAAAACGGCATGAGAATTCCCCAAAGGGGAACCCCGAACCAAAATTAAAAAAAAAAATGACGTGGGAGTCCCCCTAAATTCCATACCAGGCCCTTCAGGTCTGGTATGGATATTAAGGGGAACCCCGGCCAAAATTAAAAAAAAAAAATAACGTGGGGTTCCCCCTAAATTCCATACCAGACCCTTCAGGTCTGGTATAGATTTTAAGGGGAACCCCGCGCCAAAAAAAAAAAAAAAAAAAACGGCGTGGGGTCCCCCCAAAAATCCATACCAGACCCTTATCCGAGCACGCAACCTGGCAGGCTGCAGGAAAAGAGGGGGGGACGAGAGTGTGGCCCCCCCCCCTCCTGAACCGTACCAGGCCACATGCCCTCAACATTGGGAGGGTGCTTTGGGGTAGCCCCCCAAAACACCTTGTCCCCATGTTGATGAGGACAAGGGCCTCATCCCCACAACCCTGGCCGGTGGTTGTGGGGGTCTGCGGGCGGGGGGCTTATCGGAATCTGGAAGCCCCCTTTAACAAGGGGACCCCCAGATCCCGGCCCCCCCCCTGTGTGAAATGGTAAGGGGGTACAAAAGTACCCCTACCATTTCACTAAAAAACTGTCAAAAATGTTAAAAATGACAAGAGACAGTTTTTGACAATTCCTTTATTTAAATACTTCTTCTTTCTTCTATCTTCCTTCATCTTCTGGTTCTTCTGGTTCTTCTGGCTCTTCTGGTTCTTCCTCCGGCGTTCTCGTCCAGCATCTCCTCCGCGGCGTCTTCTATCTTCTTCTCCTCGGGCCGCTCCGCACCCATGGCATGGGGGGAGGCTCCCGCTCTTCTCTTCATCTTCATCTTCTTCTCTTCTTCTTTTCTTCTCTTCTTCATTTTCTTCTCCGGGCCGCTCCTCACACATGCTAGCATGGCGGGAGGCTCCCGCTGTGTGACGGCGCTCCTCGTCTGACAGTTCTTAAATAATGGGGGGCGGGGCCACCCGGTGACCCCGCCCCCCTCTGACGCACGGGACATGATGGGACTTCCCTGTGGCATTCCCCGTGACGTCACAGGGAAGTCCCGTCAAGTCACCATGCGTCAGAGGGGGGCGGGGTCACCGGGTGGCCCCACCCCCCGTTATTTAAGAACTGTCAGACGAGGAGCGCCGTCACACAGCGGGAGCCTCCCTCCATGCTAGCATGTGTGAGGAGCGGCCCGGAGAAGAAAATGAAGAAAAGAAGAAGAGAAGAAGATGAAGAAGAAGAGAAGAGCGGGAACCTCCCCCCATGCCATGGGTGCGGAGCGGCCCGAGGAGAAGAAGATAGAAGACGCCGCGGAGGAGATGCTGGACGAGAACGCCGGAGGAAGAACCAGAAGAGCCAGAAGAACCAGAAGAACCAGAAGATGAAGGAAGAAAGAAGAAGTATTTAAATAAAGGAATTGTCAAAAACTGTCTCTTGTCATTTTTAACATTTTTGACAGTTTTTTAGTGAAATGGTAGGGGTACTTTTGTACCCCCTTACCATTTCACACAGGGGGGGGGCCGGGATCTGGGGGTCCCCTTGTTAAAGGGGGCTTCCAGATTCCGATAAGCCCCCCGCCCGCAGACCCCCACAACCACCGGCCAGGGTTGTGGGGATGAGGCCCTTGTCCTCATCAACATGGGGACAAGGTGTTTTGGGGGGCTACCCCAAAGCACCCTCCCAATGTTGAGGGCATGTGGCCTGGTACGGTTCAGGAGGGGGGGGGCCGCACTCTCGTCCCCCCCTCTTTTCCTGTGGCCTGCCAGGTTGCGTGCTCGGATAAGGGTCTGGTATGGATTTTTGGGGGGACCCCACGCCGTTTTTTTTTTTTTTTTTTGGCGCAGGGTTCCCCTTAAAATCCATACCAGACCTGAAGGGTCTGGTATGGAATTTAGGGGGAACCCCACGTCATTTTTTTTTTTAAATTTTGGCCGGGGTTCCCCTTAATATCCATACCAGACCTGAAGGGCCTGGTATGGAATTTAGGGGGACTCCCACGTCATTTTTTTTTTTTAATTTTGGTTCGGGGTTCCCCTTTGGGGAATACCCATGCCGTTTTTATCAATGAACTTCTATGTGTATTGTCGGCAATGCAATAGCCGCGGGTAGTTTTAAATGAGTTTTTTCCTTCAAAATGTCATTTTGCTGTCAGACTGTTCTAAACACAGGAAACATGCACCCCTTTACAGGCATACTATAGACACCCCCCAGGTACGAAATTTAAAGGGATATTACACTTTTATTGTTTGACTTTAAGCATTATTAAAATCACTGCTCCTGAAAAAACGTCCGTTTTTAAAACTTTTTTTTGCATTGATCCATGTCCCCTGGGGCAGGACCCGGGTCCCCAAACACTTTTTATGACAATAACTTGCATATAAGCCTTTAAAATTAGCACTTTTGATTTCTCCCATAGACTTTTAAAGGGTGTTCCGCGGCATTCGAATTTGCCGCGAACACCCCAAATTGTTCGCTGTTCGGCGAACTTGCGAACAGCCAATGTTTGAGTCGAACATGAGTTCGACTCGAACTCGAAGCTCATCCCTACTTAGGACCATGTGATATTTCAGTTTTTCTTTTTTAATAAATCTGCAAAAATGTCAACAATTCTGTGTTTTTCTGTCAATATGGGGTGCTGTGTGTACATTAATGAGGAAAAAAAATGAACTTAAATGACTCGAACTCGAAGCTCATCCCTACCCAGTAGTATTCCAGTAACCTGAAAAAAATTCTCCTTGAGTTCCGTAGAAGACTCGCTGACCTATATCGGGATACTCATAAATTTGACCAAACACACTTTGATTCACTTATATCCTCTATTCAACTCCCCTCCCTCTCCATGGCTCAGAAAGAAACCCTAGATAAACCCATCTCAGAATCATAAAAAATGGGGGAACTAATGCGCAAAACCAAACTGTATAGAATAGGATATATAAGGATGGGAGAAGCTGCCAACATATAAAAGTGTTCCCACACAGATAAAATATATGAATAAGTGAAGTATGTGGCGCGAACTAAAGTGCAGAAATTAATCAATATGTATACAGATACTAAATAGAACTGCTCACAGACCTAACAAGTAAGCGTGTAGAACAGAATAGGCAAGTGCAAGTGAAAATAAAAATAACAAATCTTCTCTACTCTTCTCTAAATCACTAGATGGTGCACTTTACCAGTGATCCAGAGAAGAGTAGAGAAGATTTGTTATTTTTATTTTCACTTGCACTTGCCTATTCTGTTCTACACGCTTACTTGTTATGTCTGTGAGCAGTTCTATTTAGTATCTGTATACATATTGATTAATTTCTGCACTTTAGTTAGCGCCACATACTTCACTTATTCGTTCATCTCAGATTCAGAAGTCCACACAGCTATAAAATCATTAAAACCACACAAACGCCCCGGGCCCTGATGGCTTTTCAGCAACCTAATATAAACACTTTTCTACCCTATTATCCCCTCTAATGGTTGAATCCTTCAACTCCCTCCTCTCAAACCATTCCTTTCGTACCGAATCCCTTTGAGCATCTATCGCCATGATTCCTAAACCTAATACCAATGATTCACCCTGGTCCAACTACAGACCAATTTCCATACTCAACTTAGACATCAAAATATTAGCCAAAATTCTCTCTCATTGACTCAACCCAATTATAGGATCCCTGATCCACAGAGATCCGACTGGGTTTATCCCTTCCAGACAAGTGGGTGACAACATCCATCACGCTACCCTCTTAGCCCATATGGCAAGAACCCGCCACATCCATGCCTGCTTCCTCTCCATTGGCATATGAAAGGCATTTGATTCTCTTTCCTGGCCTTACCTTACCTCCACCTTGGTAAGATAGGGATTTGGATCCAAAAGCATATGTTTCCTAATCTGGATACCGTTCTGACCCCTTCCTCATTGAACGAGGAATCAGGCAGGGGTGCCCCCTTTCCCCTCTTCTTTTTACTTTGGCAATAGAACCCTTAGCCCAACTCATACACTCCAATATGAATATTAAAGGCCTAGACCTAGGGGGTCATCAACATAAATTACGTATGTTTGCAGACGATATCCTCATATTCCTCACTTCACCCCTAATATCTGCTCCGAACCTCAATGACACCCTTACCAAATTTGGATTAATATCAGGTCTCAAAATAAATCCTCATAAATCTAAAACCTTTAACATTTCAGTACCACCTGATTTACAAACACGACTACAGGAATCCCTCCCATTTACATGGTCGACAACCCAAATAACATATCTAGGAATCACATTTAGAGCAAATCCAGCAAATATATTTACAGCAATCTACCCACCTATGCTATCTCAACTCACCACCCTAATGAAGAACTGATCTTCCCTATCACTAGCATGGATGGGTAGAATCACAATAGTCAAGATGTCTATACTACCTAAGGTTCTATCTTTTTAGAGTACTCCCGATACATGTCCCAGTATATTTTTTATAGACATTACATCAAAACGCTTCCCAATTCATTTGGGGAAAGCTTAAACCCTGTCTTCCACAACCTACTTTACATACAATTCGCATCCAAGGTGGGCTAAGTGTTCCTAACTTCTCCAAATATTATTATGCTGCCCAACTAGCGCAACTACCCAAATACCATGCCACTAAAGAAATTCCCCTTTGGGTGGCGATTGAATCGGTAGACTGAGACCCCCTCTCCATAGCAAATTTTCTATGGTTATCGCCAGCACTACGTCGAACAATAATGAACCCCATCACAAAACATACCCTCTCAATCTGGGATAGGCTAAAATCTTGTTTCAGACTTCAATCCCAAAATAATCCCCTCCTTTCCTTCCTTAACAATCCTTCCTTCTACCCAGCTTGGACTTCTCCATCCTCTTTTGCTGCATGGTCAAATTCAGAACTAATACGTGCACATCATTTTTATAAAACCGCTGCTATCATACCTTTCCCTACACTTCGTAAAACGCATGACCTACCACATAGAGAAACTTTTCGATACCTACAAATAAAACAATGTATATCCCAAAATGCTCCCCCAGATTCACCTACCCCAAGTTTCACAACCTTCAAGCAAGCTTGCAAAACTGACCCTCACAGGCGTGACCTCATCTCAGATCTGTATGCCCAACTACTATCACTCCCCCCATCTTACGCTACCAAATGGGAAACTGATTTAAACCTCCAACCAAATACACTAAATTGGACTAAAATATGGCAGGCCTCTAAATCAACCACACCAAACATAGTGGCCTTAGAAACCAACTACAAGGTACTTACCAGATGGTGCCTGGTCCCTGCCAGGATATCAAAATTTCTCCCCCAATACCCCTCTAATTGCTTCCGAGGCTGTACTGACCTGGGTACACACCTACATATTTGGTGGGATTGTCCCATAGCCTGAGTCTTTTGGTCGGAAATATTCAACATCCTCTCCATAATGTTCCAAACCACTTTAACACCTGACCCAACGGTAGCTATTCTTCATATTAAACCACAAACTATAACACACCGCTAATTCAAACTTCTACTCTTAGTGACCACAGCAGCAAAACAAACTATTGCAAAAGCCTGGAAATCAACTACATTATGTACAGTATCAGTTAAACATCGACTAACACAGGCAATGATTCACGTCAAAACAGAGGCTATATTACTGGACAAATTACCCAAGTTTGAATCGTTATGACTTCCATGGATCAAACACCACCTGCTACCTGGTCTTGATTACTCTCTATTATTGCCCTGAGGATACATTCCAACCCACATACTACTACTCATTTACCATATCAGATTTATTGCACTTTAGACCACTCTAGAGAAACCCTCCCTCCTCTGACCCTTATACCAACCCTCTTTTCCTCACCCCCTTTCCCCCCCTATGTTTTTTATGACCTATGGGTTTTCTTATATATTAGAACATAAGACAACAGGCCATTCAAACCTAACTCAAACATACACCAATCACCAATACACATGGGATGGTTCGATTTCCTTATCCCTCTTCCCAGGTAAACCAAGCCACGTGGTTGGATCTCGGCCCTGGACTAAAACATACTCCCCTTAATATTCCACAGATAACCAACCTTTCCATTCACAAAGATCTCTCGTCTCCTCTTACCTGAGTTTTGAATTCACATTACATGGTTTAGGTTTTTAACTCCTTTCTAGCTTTGTTTTATATATTTATCTTACTCAGGGATATATCTCTTTAATTACGTTTGAGTGGTTTAAATAAATGAAAATATATATTTTCTGTATAGCTATTGAGAAGCTTTGTTTTTCATCCTTGTATTTCTCTTATACTTACAAAATCTTGTATGATTACTTGTACTGTATTATTCCCAATAAAATATTTGAAAGAGAAAAACATAACAAGAGTGACTTCGGGAACTTAATATGTACAGTCTGGAGGAAAGGAGAGAAAGGGGAGACATGATTGAAACCTTTAAATACATGAAGAGGGTGAGGTTAGGAAGGCAGTCTTTTCAATATGAAACTAAAATCAAGAAGATGGGGTCATGACCTCAAACTAACTGGAGAAAAGTTCAAAACAAATCTTAGAAAGTATTATTTTACTGAAATTGTGGTTTATGATTGGAATAAATTACCAACAGAGTTAGTGTGACAGTCAACAGTAAATGGCATCAAACATGCTTGGGATAAACATAGATCTATAGTCAGACAACAAGTATAATGAAAAAAAACAAAAAAACACAAAAAAAAAATAAAATGGGCAGACTCGATGGACTACGCAATCTTTTTCTGTTTCTGTTTTTTCACTTTTCTGTTTCTATGTTTAAAAAAAAAAATAGAGCTTCAGCTCTTTTTGGATTTGGAGGTGTCAGTAGATTCTTTTGCCAAGGAAAGGAGGAGAAGGAGAAGAGGAAAGAAAAATGCCAGGAGGCAGAAATGTTGGTGGCAGTGCAGCAACAGTTAAACTTACATAAAATAAATGTATTGATTTTATCAGTAACATCTGCAGAGAGTGCCTGGTAGTCCTCTGTGAGGACTGTTAATTTTGTTTTGTTTTTTAAGTCAGTTTTTCAGTCAGTAAATAAAGTGTGGATGGGTTAAAACCTCGCAAGTTTTTATTTATTTTATTGTTGCCTGTGTTGTCACTCTTAAGATTGCCTTTTAACCCTGACCCAGTGTTAGGGAACAGAGAGGATATTTAGCAATAAAAACTTGACAGATTTTCTAACTCTTTGCCATGACATATGTCATATGCCATGAATTATTTTGGGCCCCGGAACTGTAGAAAATACTTATCATTTTCCTGTAAAGGAAACAGTAAACCGCTAAATTGTTCTTGATAATTAATGATTATGACAAAGCACATGGACTTATTAGTGTACTGTGTCATTTTGATGTTGACCCCCTTTGACAGGATACACATTGTTTAGTAAAGTATGTCATAAACCTATGACTGTATGTATTATTTATTCCTTGTATTATTGTCCATCACCATCTTATGCAATGCGTCACACAGAACTTCACTGATCAGTCCCTACCCTTCCCCCAGTGAATTATACAACATATTGTACCTACCACATTTTATTGTTGAGGTCCTTGTATGTCCCGACTAATAGGGGTACAATGGAAGATGCTGAATTTACATGAAACAATAATAATAACATGAAAAATTGTTATATATATTTCTGCTATCTAGCCACAAAATGCTGTAAAAACAGAGATAGCTGTGATTTTTTTTTTTAATACAATATGCCTCCTTTTAATTAAACTGAAGTTGTTTATTTTTTGATGAAAGGGCTTCCGTGAGGTAAATTGCTTTACAGATATGTAATTTTCTAAGAAAAAGATTCAAATAACTCAACAAAATGAGACTTTATTCGTTCTTTTGTAATTTTTGATTGTCTTACTTTATTGCCTTTCAAAGGGCCTGACTGAAAATTTGTCACTTTCATCGAAGATTTTTCCTCTTGACATTGAGAAATGTGACACATACATGTTCAAATATATTGCTGGTATTTATTATTTTGAACAAGCTGAATTTAGAAGCTGATTGGTTACTATGCACTGCTGCACCATATTCTGTGTGCACCAGTCTTAGTAAATCTCCCCCAAATTTGATCTGGCGTGGGATTATTTTTCCTTACATAATATAATTGTTAACATTTTCTGCTTTAAAGCCAGCCTATTTTTTTTCTCATGCTCTCATCAGCAGCTCATATTCAACTTTTTTTTTCACTCCATGTCACCATGTTTGGCCACCAGGAGTGAAGGGGATGCACTGTGACTGACCAATCAGAGAGTAGGGATGAGCTGAACAAAAAATAAGTAGGGATGAGGCAAAAAATTAGTTTGAACACGCAAACACCGTTAAAGTCTATGGGACACGAACGTGAAAAAGTGCTAATTTTAAGGGTTAATATGCAAGTTATTGTCATAAAAAAGTGTTTGAGGACCTGGGTCCTGTCCCAGGGGACATGTATCAATGCAAAAAAAAGTTTTAAAAATGGCCGTTTTTTTCGGGAGCAGTGATTTTAATAATGCTTAAAGTGAAACAATAAAAGTAAAATATTCCTTTAAATTTCGTACCTGGGAGGTGTCTATAGTATGCCTGTAAAGTGGCGCATGTTTCCCGTGTTTAGAACAGTCCTTGCACAAAATGACATTTCTAAAGGAAAAAAAATATTTTAAAGTACTTGCGGCTATAATGAATTGTCTATGGGAGAAATCAAAAGTGCAAATTTTAAAAGCTTATATGCATGGTATTGTCATAAAAAGTGTTTGGGGACCTGGGTCCTGCCCCAGGGGACATGTATCAATGCAAAAAAAAGTTTAAAAAAGGGACGTTTTTTTGGGAGTAGTGATTTTAATAATGCTTAAAGTGAAACAATAAAAGTGAAATATTCCTTTAAATTTCATTTCTGGGGAGTGTCTATAGTATGCCTGTAAAGTGGCACATTTTTCCTATGTTTAGAACAGTCCCTGCACAAAATGACATTTCTAAAGGAAAAAAAGTCATTTAAAAGTACTCGCAGCTATAATGAATTGTCGGTTCTGGCAATACAGATAAAAGTAATTGAAAAAAATGTCATGGGATCCCCCCAGTCCATTACCAGGCCCTTTGGGTCTGGTATGAATATTAAGGGGAACCCTAAACCAAAATTAAAAAAAAAATGTGTGGGGTCCCCTCAAATTCCATACCAGGCCCTTTAGGTCTGCTGTGGATATTAAGGGGAACCCTGCGCCAATTTAAAAAAAAAAGGTGTGTCATACGTGTCATACGGTGGGCGGATCTTTTTTATTTATTTTTTTCGGTCCGACAGCCGAGCGAGAGAAGAAGATGAATGGACTTCGTGGGACGTTTTTATTTTTTTATTTTTTAATAAAGGACTTGTCCCCAAGCTGTGTCTTGTGGTTTTTTAACATTTTGACACTTTTTTGTGAAATGGTAGGGGTACAATGTACCCGTTACCATTTCAAATGGGGGTGGGCCAGGATCTGGGGGTCCCCTTGTTAAAGGGAGCTTCCAGATTCCAATAAGCCCCCACCCGCAGACCCCCACAACCACCAGACAAGGGTTGTGGGGATGAGGCCCTTGTCCCCATCAACATGGGGACAAGGTGCTTTGGGGGGCTACCCCAAAGCACCTTCCCCATGTTGAGGGCATGTGGTCTGGTATGGTTCAGGAGGGGGAGCGCTCTCTCATCCCCCTCTTTTCCTGTGGCCTGTCAGGCTGCGTGCTTGGATAAGGGTCTGGTATGGATTTTTGAGGGGATCCCATGACATTTTTTGGCATGGGGTTCCCCTTAAGATCCATACCAGACCTGAAGGGCCTGGTATGGAATTTGGGGGGACCCCCACGCAATTTTTTTTTAAATTTTAGTTCGGGGTTCCCCTTAATATTCATACCAGACCCAAAGGGCCTGGTAATGGACTGGGGGATCCCATGACATTTTTTCCAATGATTTGCCAGACCCAACAATTCATTATAGCCGCGAGTACTTTTAAATGACTTTTTTTCCTTTAGAAATGTCATTTTGTGCAGGGATTGTTCTAAACACGGGAAACATGAGCCACTTTACAGGCATACTATAGACACCCCCCAGGTAGGACATTTAAAGGAATATTTCACTTTTATTGTTTCACTTTAAGCATTATTAAAATCACTGCTCCCGAAAAAACGGCCACTTTTAAAACTTTTTTTTGCATTGATACATGTCCCTTGGGGCAGGACCCAGGTCCCCAAGTACTTTTTATGACAATACCAAGCATATAAGCCTTTAAAATGAGCACTTTTGATTTCTCCCATAGACTTTTCCGCGGCTTTCGAATTTGCCGCGAACACTCTAAATCGTTCGCTATTCGGCGAACAGGCAAACACCAGATGTTCGACTCGAACTTACGTTCAACTCGAACATTGGGCTCATCCCTATCAGAGAGCAACAATTTTATGATGTGGTAGCAGTAATGTGATGTGGAAGGAAGGAGAGTGAAGTTTTGGGTATTTGTCTTCACTCCTAGTGACTGGAGTGACAGGGCAATAGGATAAGTGAGCACATGTTGCTGGGGAGGAGGAAATTAACTGTATCTGTTTTTTTCTCATGCATGCAGAAAGCACAAGTCTACAAGAGGCCCATGGCTCTAATAGGCTTCAAAAAAGGGTAGGGTCAGGGCACAGAGCACTACGCCCGAGGCCCACCCAGTTTTGTGACAATAGCAAATGAATATTTGCTATTGTAACACTAATTCTCCTCTCAGAAAATCAGAAAATGGGTTATCAGACCTGTCACCCAATCAGCCGAAAGGAGATCTGATCAGATTGGCCGCTAGGAGGAGAAGGGAGGAGACGCAGGGGAAACGAGAAAGCAGCTGTCCATAGAGAGGTGGCCGCTGCCCGGAGCACTGTCCACGAGATGGGGTTAGTGTGGGGCCCCGACCGACCGAGGGGAGGATGCCATCCGTGACCTGACCAACCTGCAGGGGGAACAGCTGTTGTCAGCCGGTGGATTGTTTGCGCCCCCCCAAAAAAAACTCACCAGCCGCCACTGAAGACTATTGTAAATTTGTTTTCATTTTAACGTACTGTATATGTTCATATTTACCCTGTTTCCCTGAAAATAAGACCTAGCGTGATTGTCTGTGATGGCTGCAATATAAGCCCTACCCCCCAAATAAGCCCTACCCTGTTTCCCCGAAAATAAGCCCTACCCTGAAAATAAGACCTACAAGGACTTTAACTAGGGCTAATTTGAGGGGTAGGGCTTATATTGCAGCCATCACCGACAATCACGCTAGGTCTTATTTTGGGGGAAACAGGGTATTACAAAATTAATATTGAAAACCTCCCTGCCGCCAACTCAGTATAGCCTCTGCAACAAAATGTCTTCTGCAGAAAACATTGAGAACTTTTATCAATTCAATGCAATTGCTAAATAAGAGCAGTGAGGCAGATTGTGCAACATATTTACTACAAAATTACAGCTCGGGTCATAAATTCCTGACTCAGCTACTTTAACCCTTTGCCGACCAGTCACCGTCATTGTACGGCTGCAGGTTGGCTCCCCTATGCAAATCGCCGTAGCTGTACGGCGGGCACTTTAAGAGGTATAGGGGCAAGCGCCCTAGTCCGGAGACATGCGTGTGCCCGCTGCATGACGTAGGAGCTGATGCACTTGCCCAGCAGCCGTGATGTCCACTGGGCACCCGCAATCACTCCTGAGAGAGACAGAACGGAGGTCTGTCAATGTAAGGTGTATGTTGCTGCAATTGCAGCACGTTTTATCACACGAAAATTGCGGCAGCCTTCACCGGGATTTGAGGTGTCATTCAAATGAATGGCATCTTGAATACGAGTCCGGCGTTTTTTCATTCACACCTCGGCGCTGTCAAATTGCAGGCAGATCCATGGCAATCATGATTCAAAATGTTGTAGTGTGAATGCAGCTTAACTGTGTTGCTGATTTGCTTGATACATATTCCCCAGTATGTGCAGTGCCAAGACACGGTACACTATGTACCAGCTCAAAGTCTGTATAACTTTAATTAAACTTGTTCTTTAATATATGTAAATCTGGTTATTAAAATTTCATATAAATATGTTAATGTACTTTCAAAGTCATTTTCAATATTTTTTAGATTTGCAGCTTATGAATAAAAATAATGTCTCATGATCCTGCCATGAAGGTCCTTGTTCAAGCACTTTCCAGCATTGTTAAATGATAACAATGCATTATCCCTGTCTACCACATGTGATTATGCATTGGCACATGCGCTTCTAATGAAGTGGCCATCTACACACACATTCAGGCATAATCCACTTTTGTCATCATCAGGAAACCCACCTGAGAAAGACAATGCAACCAACTATGTAGCACATATAAGTAGACAGGAAGTGACATCAACTGGACTGCAAGAGATCGGCAGCAAAATTAAATTTTTTTATTTATTTTTTAACAGAACATGTAGCTGTTCCTTTAAAATCGTATAAATATAGTGCAGATGTTCTCTGCCCTCAGCATAAAATGTTTTACACAATTTTAAGCTATATTGCTTATTATTTATTATCTGTGAATGTTATACAGGTTCTTCTAACTGTTAAAAATGTGTGCATTAAAATATATAATTGATTTTCAATAAAAAGTCTCCTAATCAAGATGAAACTGATTTATTTTGTATTCTTCTTTTATTAGGGACTACAGTGCCGGCACTTCTAAATAGCACATCAAATCAGCTCTACCTGCATTTTCACACTGATATAAGTGTATCAGCTGCTGGATTTCATTTAGAGTACAAAAGTGAGTTTTCTATTCTATATTCTATATATTTACAGCCTATTTTATATGAAACTTTTATTAAAAATTAAAAAGCAACATTAAAACTGAACCCCAGTCAGCATCAAAAACTTGCTGTTAGGGTGCCCCCACCTCCCTGCACATTCATAAATGAGTGCTTGTCTAGTCTAGGGTGTGTAATGGAGAGGAATATGTACATATCTCTTCACTCTTCATATGTCTTCACTCCCCAATGCTTCTCCTCACTAGTTTTAAGATTTGCTTCTTATGGTTGTAAAGGTGCCTAGCTATGGAGGTTGAACATGCCTTGGGCAATTGAATCTACACAATTAATGTGTATTCATTTTTTTTTTTCTTGTGTTGAGTAGAGTGAGGAAGGGCTGAAACCTTTGCACTGTGTCCTAGTTACCAGATTTACCCAGATTTACCCTCTGAATATTTTTCCTAATGACTAATGCCATCAAGAATGAAAACTAGGGAAAATCCAAACTTGAGTTGATGCCTGTATCTTTAATGCCCTTACTTTCCCTCCTACTTCCTGTTGCATGTGTGGAACAGGAAGTGAAAGTTATCCTTCCCAATGGGGTAGAGACAGCACACAAAATGGCTTTAGATATACTTCAAGTGGGAAGTTTGCAAAAAATATGTAATCAATATAAAACATCTTTATGACCAAGCATATTGGTGTCCTGACTCGCTGAGTAATTTAAAGTTAAAGTATAACTAAGGGCAAAACTTTTTTTGTTTTTTAAGCCCAAAAGTAAAAGAAAATCCCAAATAGTGGGGATATTTTCTAATGGGCACACTAGTTCTGGTAACCCAGTGACAGCAAGGGATTCCACATTAAATTCTGCATTAGGAGCAATATTTGGATTCTTTTTTAATTGTACAAGCATAGAGTAATGCTGAGAGCTCCCAACTTCAGCGAATGTCTGCTATGATGTCATAAATGTAAGTAATGTAAAGGAACTAACATTAAAGATTTCCATTGCTGTTATGTAATATATAAAACAAACATAAAACAAAATTCCTGCATTGTTTAAAATTTTTCTACAAAACTATGATCTATCTCTACATGGTACAGAATCACTCTAATATAGACTGATTAGACCATTTGAAAAACTAAGAATAGTGCAAAAGAAGCAGAGATCCTGCATAATAAGCCAATTTACATGCTATATTTAATTTACTTGAAAATATAAAGACGTATTACCCATTTAAAATATGTAAATAAACAGACTAGAACAATTTTTTATAATAATACAGTTATATATATGCTTGTTAAAATGGAAATGGAAATTCGGTCAGAATCAGTGAATATTAGAAGTGAGCATATGAATCGATATGTACAGTATTTAGCATATATTTATGGCATTCCTAAATTATGAGATGAATCAAGTTAGCATATGTAAATGTGTCAAAGCCTGTCATCATGTATAAAGACATTTGCAAGTCTGTTATATCTTTTAAAACAATTCAACACAATAACATTCTGTTTTGGTATTTGGAAAGCTGAACTCCAGGCATATACAGTATACAGTGTATATATATATATATATATATATATATATATATATATATATATATATACATACATATATATATATATATATATATATATATATATATATATATATATATATATGTGTATATATATATTATCTTGTTTTATATTCCTTAAGGTGCTACTGACTACTGACAACTGACAGACTACTCCTCCGACTCGTCCTTTGCCAGGCTTTATACTTACCTCCAGCCCCCAATCCATTGATCTTCACTGTATGGCCCTGCTCTTAGCCACACAGCCTTCCTTATGAAAAATGGTATTAAGCATGCATGCTTCAGATCTATTCATTCCTATGGGAAAGTCTTACTTTGAGCCACTATTTGAGGCTACCATAAGTACTGCTTTTTCCATAAAAATAAATGGGTCCATGGCAAGGATATTAGGTGTGAAACTTCCATACAGGGGTTTCAAAATAATATGTTTACTTTTTATATATAACTAGTATAAATATTTGTCTTGACATCATCTTCTTGGCATCCTATCAGTTGGGTAAATTTCAAAAGTGTCCAGGCAGAATTACAAATTATTTAGTAGATTAAACATTTTACTTATATGTTTTTCAACTGTTATCACGTGGTTTGCTGCAGTTCAGCTTTAAATATCATTAAAAAATAGCAATGTGATCAATATGCCCTGTGTTCCTCATTTTTTTTTCATGCCTACATCCTGGTTGCACATATTTAAAACATAGTTAATGTATGTCATTGGAATTTTACAAGAAAAACGTAGTTTGTACAAGCAAAGAACTAAACCTCTGCCATTTGTTCTTACAAGCACAAACACTTCTTGTTAAAGTCATCTTTCATTTCTTTTCAAGGCGGTATCAATTTCCCTTCTTTAAATGGTAGTTTGATTTTATCACTTTTATATTAACTGAAGTTACTTTACATTTAATGAGCAGCTACTTGAACCACTTTCTTTGAAAATATACTCTAAACTCTCTGTAGTATAAGGGGTATAAATGTACATTGGCATGAAAGTAAATAAAATTATATTTTTATACCGAAGTGGTAATAGATGACATGCCTTGCCTTAAAGCATATCTAAACCCCCAAAACATGTAGTGTATTGCATTCGTTTTGATTGTTCTGCCAAAGGACAAGTTCATAAGAAAATTCCTTTTGGGTACATCATTGACTAAATATGGACTTGCTATACCGAGCTGTCATTGGAATTGGATCATATAGGTAGTCAGCCCATCCCTGGAAACCACATGACTTCTGTTCTAAGCTGCAAAAGGAGCTGGGAAGGGTGGGGTTGGAGAGTCCTTCTGAAGATGAGAAGAGGGGGGCATGGCAACAGCAGCTTTAACAGAGCACAGGCACAGTCCAGTGTAAAAAACAAAGAACGAAATACACTGTGAGGAGTTGTGTATAAGGTGTGTCAGCAGGAAGCAGAAAAGCAGTAGTATACTGATCTTTCCAGTGATGAGCTATGCAGGAGGGCACTTCAGTAGAAGCATGACCACTGGAATATAGGCAGGCCATGCTCCCCAGTAGAATGCAAAGAAGCAATGACTATGCTGGCATGGATAAGCTTCCATGCTCTGGCGTAGTCAGTTTGAAATAGAAAAGCATGTGGACTGGCAGGTTCACCAGGTATTTCACATAAAAGGAAGCACTACAAAGAGAACAGGATAGTTTTTAATACAAGTACAAGGTAACACAGACACATATCAGAAATATGAAATGTTGGGGTAACATACATTTTAAAGCCCAACTACTGCCAAAGCTTTTATGTAAAGTATATCTAAAGCGAAAATGTTTTTTTTTTCATTTGGATAGAAATATAAAATGTTGGGGTAACATACATTTTAAAGCCCAACTACTACCAGAGCTTGTATTTAAAGTATATGTTTTTTTTCCTCATTTGGATAGAGTAAAGTAGTGCTAAAACAGCTTTTTTGCCTTCTCTGTCTCATTAGGATGATTTACCTTAATTGGCAAGAGGATATATTTCCAATGTGAGGAAAGTCACCAGTTAGACAGATGGGGACCAAGTCTTCCAATTGGAAGTTTCCCCCTTTATTCTGGTTCGTTTGGCAACATTTCGGATTTACTTTTCCTGTAGAATTGGTGATCAGGGTATTTAAAGTAGGGCCAAACTCCCTCACATAGACACAAACAGCAATGAAAACCTGACAGTGGTACTAAAACCATCATTAATCAGGGGAATAAAAAATAAAGAACAATCTCTAGAATGAAGAGATAGGCATAATTAAGCTGACAAAAAATGTAACTCTTCCCCGCTCTATCAAGAAAAATGTATAGAATTAGGCTTTATGACATATATATAAGGATGTTAAATCCTGGTATCTGACATACTAACTGCAACCATCTGAGAACCTCTTAGTTCAAATGCAGTGTACAGGTTTGGGAGACAATAGCACAATGCATATGGGTGTTTTGTAAAGTGCTGACTTATTCTAGTGTAACCACGGCATGATAATGGATTGGTGCTTTCAAAGGACAGTCACACTGTAGTTACATTTATTGTACAATTCCTTTGGGTAGTGCACACATATCAACACAAACTAACTTCCAGCTCTGAATCTTAGCATCTACAGTTCATGTGCACCAAGCTCTAGACTTAAACCATAAATATGGAAAATGTTTCATGGTGTCCAGTTAGGCTTAAGTCAGATGAATCTTCAATTAAGCCTGTTTACCATTCTCTGCTCACCATCAGACTTATTGCGTTCGTGATTTCACTTAGTACTCAATCGTTCTTATGCCATTTATCTAATTAAAGGCTTTTTATTATGATTATTTCTTCAATATCTATGGCTTCTTTATTCATTGTTATTAATTCACACCAGTGGTTGTCTGGAACAAGACGTAAGCTATATATTTTGTACCTAAAAAATGTATAGTAATGACAAAATCCATATTCATTTTATTAAGGACTTGATGCATGCAGGCATTTTTCAATGTCACAGCATAATCTGTGCTAGTTCAGACTGGTTTTTTGTTGTTGTGGAAGCCCTTTGCAGTTATTGCAATGAAACAAAGAAGCCCTGTATGCTATTACAGTTTACATACATTCAATTTGTGTTAAAGACACATTTTTTCTTCGCTGCAAAATGTATTAACCTTTCCAAAGATAATGGGGTTCTATGCAATAACAGCATGATTAATGGGATAACAAAGGTCAAATTAACAAAATATTCTTATGTTGCATTACAAAGCTATTTTCAAGGTTTGTTAAATTGAATACAAATGCATTCTTTGAAATATTCCGTTTTAGTTCTTTTAGAAATTCATCTTAATGAGTTTCTTAAAACCTGAGAAAATCTATCCAAAAGGTTATATATGCAAATTATCTGCATAAATTAAAAGAAAGTTTTATTCTGATAATTGTCACAAAGTAGAGACAAATCACCAAATAACCAATCACTTTTATTATCTGACTGATTCAAATTATTTGTATGCAGACTGTTAGTACTGGCATAAAGTTGACAGCCTGAGGGAGAACATTTGTGTCATTTTACTTTAATTTTTAGAGGATTTTACTTTATGAATGTCAATGTTAGAATATTATTCCAAATTCATAATTCGGCACTTATAGGTGTTATTTTATATTCATGGCAAGCTTGCAAAACATATTTGGTTTTATGATTATTTATAATAAATATAGTATGTGTGAATGACCTTGATCAATTGATTTGATATGATTCTTCATCTAAAGCTGAGTATTGCTAGAAGTATATGGTGTATGTAGTTAGTTTGTGAATGACATATAAGGTATCTGGTATAGAATGTGAAGGGAGGTCCAGAATAGACCAGTATTTATGTAGTTAGAGGAATAATACATATTTGTTTATATCCTGTTGAGTTAGTTTAGTGTAGTCTCAGTCATACTAATAAGTATTAGTATATAGTTACTTAATGTAGTTAAAGTTGGTAATATGTGTTCATATTAGTAGATGTTTGGTTATATGACATTACATGATCAGCACATTACTACAAGTGAAAAAAAGAGGAAAGAAATAAAACTAGGCTCACTTATCTCCTTCCAACCCAGCGCAATGAGTTTCCAAACAGATTAACACATGCTGGCACTGTGATTAATCAAAATAAGAGAGAAATATATAATCTGGCTGCCACTTAAACAAAAAAATAAATGAATATGAGATACAACAGTCTGTTACATTAGGCAAACAAATGTGAAAAGACACATAATATCAAAGCGGCGCTCCTGTCAAATTGCTGAGAATTGACACAATTGCATATAGGGTAAATGCACATAAAGTCGCTAAACATTAAATCGCAGATCTGACAAGTGCTGAAAATGGACACGATTGCATATAAGTTAAATGCACATAAAGTCGCTAAACATTAAATTGCAGATCTGACAAGTGGATAAACATGAAGGTAAAGTTTGTGGCTAGCTTCATAAGTGAATAAATAAGTGGAGATGGTTGGATAGTGCACCAATCACCGTATTCAAACCCGTGCTCCACGCGCCCCTCTGGGGTTCAAACTCACCACAAAGTTGCAGATAATAAGCATCCACGATCTCCCACTGATTTACTGCTGGGCCGGCTTAGAAATCCACATCATCAGCGTATATAAGGAAAAAAAAGACAGGCTCCACATAGAGTATTACTATTTTCCAAAGGATTTATTAACCAGTTGATGACCGCCTCACGCAGATATATGTCTGCAGAATGGCACAGGCAGGCAAAATCACGTACCTGGTATGTGATTGCCTTCCCATGGGCGGGGGGGTCCTATCGGACCCCCCCTCGGTGCCTGAGGCAGTCGCCTTTGGTCTGGCAGCGATCAGAGATGAGGGGGAGGCCATCCGATCGTGGCCCCCCCCCTCGCGATCGCTCCCAGCCAATGAGGATATTCCGCTGCCTCTGTGTAGTACACAGAGGCAGAGGAAATGATGTCATCTCTCCTCGGCTCGGCAGTTTCCGTTCCAAGGCTGAGGAGAGAAGACATCTGAGTGAGTGCACAAACACACACACACACACACACACACAGTAGAACATGCCAGGCACACTTTACACCCCCGACCCCCCCGATCACCCCCCAATCACCCCTCCCCCCTGTCACACTGACACCAAGCAGTTTTTTTTTTTCTGATTACTGCATGGTGTCAGTTTGTGACAGTTAGAAGTGATAGGGCAGTTAGTATTAGCCTCCTTTAAGTCTAGGGTACCCCCCTAACCCCCCTTAATAAAGTTTTAACCCCTTGATCACCCCCCGTCACCAGTGTCGCTAAGCGATCATTTTTCTGATCGCTGTATTAGTGTCACTGGTGACGCTAGTTAGAGACGTAAATATTTAGGTTCGCCGTCAGCGTTTTATAACGACAGGGACCCCCATATACTACCTAATAAAGGTTTTAACCCCTTGATTGCCCCCTAGTTAACCCTTTCACCACTGATCACCGTATAACCATTACGGTTGACGCTGGTTAGTTCGTTTATTTTTTATAGTGTCAGGGCACCCGCCGTTTATTACCGAATAAAGGTTTAGCCCCCTGATCGCCCGGCGGTGATATGCGTCGCCCCAGGCAGCGTCAGATTAGCGCCAGTACCGCTAACACCACGCATGCAGCATACGCCTCCCTTAGTGGTATAGTATCTGAACGGATCAATATCTGATCCGATCAGATCTATACTAGCGTCCCCAGCAGTTTAGGGTTCCCAAAAATGCAGTGTTAGCTGGATCAGCCCAGATACCTGCTAGCACCTGCATTTTGCCCCTCCGCCCGGCCCAGCCCAGCCCACCCAAGTGCAGTATCGATCGATCACTGTCACTTACAAAACACTAAACGCATAACTGCAGCGTTTGCAGAGTCAGGCCTGATCCCTGCGATCGCTAACAGTTTTTTTGGTAGCATTTTGGTGAACTGGCAAGCACCAGCCCCAAGCAGCATCAGGTTAGCGCCAGTAGCGCTAACACCCACGCACACACCGTACACCTCCCTTAGTGGTATAGTATCTGAACGGATCAATATCTGATCCGATCAGATCTATACTAGCGTCCCCAGCAGTTTAGGGTTCCCAAAAATGCAGTGTTAGCGGGATCAGCCCAGATACCTGCTAGCACCTGCATTTTGCCCCTCCGCCCGGCCCAGCCCAGCCCACCCAAGTGCAGTATCGATCGATCACTGTCACTTACAAAACACTAAACACATAACTGCAGCGTTCACAGAGTCAGGCCTGATCCCTGCGATCGCTAACAGTTTTTTTGGTAGCGTTTTGGCGAACTGGCAAGCACCAGCCCCAGGCAGCGTCAGGTTAGTGCCAGTAGCGCTAACACCCACGCACGCACCGTACACCTCCCTTAGTGGTATAGTATCTGAACGGATCAATATCTGATCCGATCAGATCTATACTGGCGTCCCCAGCAGTTTAGGGTTCCCAAAAATGCAGTGTTATCGGGATCAGCCCAGATACCTGCTAGCACCTGCGTTTTGCCCCTCCGCCCGGCCCAGCCCAGCCCACCCAAGTGCAGTATCGATCGATCACTGACACTTACAAAACACTAAACGCATAACTGCAGCGTTCGCAGAGTCAGGCCTGATCCCTGCGATCGCTAACAGTTTTTTTGGTAGCGTTTTGGTGAACTGGCAAGCACCAGCGGCCTAGTACACCCCGGTCATAGTCAAACCAGCACTGCAGTAATACTTGTCCCATAAGTGCAGTTCAAGCTGGTGAGGTGGCAAGCACAAGTAGTGTCCCGCTGCCACCAAAAAGACAAACACAGGCCCGTTGTGCCCATAATGCCCTTCCTGCTGCATTCGCCAATCCTAATTGGGAACCCACCGCTTCTGCAGCACCCGTACTTCCCCCATTCACATCCCCAACCAAATGCAGTCGGCTGCATGAGAGGCATTTTCTTTATGTCCTCCCGAGTACCCCTACCCAATGAACCCCCCCAAAAAAGATGTTGTGTCTGCAGCAAGCGCGGATATAGGTGTGACACCCGCTATTATTGTCCCTCCTGTCCTGATAATCCTGGTCTTTGCATTGGTGAATGTTTTGAACGCTACCATACACTAGTTGAGTATTAGCGTAGGGTACAGCATTGCACAGACTAGGCACACTTTCACGGGGTCTCCCAAGATGTCATCGCATTTTGAGAGACCCGAACCTGGAACCGGTTACAGCTATAAAAGTTACAGTTACAAAAAAAAAGTGTAAAAAAAAGGAAAAAAAACACAAACAAAAATATAAAATAAAATAAAAAATAGTTGTCGTTTTATTGTTCTCTCTCTCTCTATTCTCTCTATTGTTCTGCTCTTTTTTACTGTATTCTATTCTGCAATGTTTTATTGTTATTATGTTTTATCATGTTTGCTTTTCAGGTATGCAATTTTTTATACTTTACCGTTTACTGTGTTTTATTGTTAACCATTTTTTTGTCTTTGGGTACGCCATTCACGACTTTGAGTGGTTATACCAGAATGATGCCTGCAGGTTTAGGTATCATCTTGGTATTATTCTTTTCAGCCAGCGGTCGGCTTTCATGTAAAAGCAATCCTAGTGGCTTATTAGCCTCTAGACTGCTTTTACAAGCAGTGGGAGGGAATGCCCCCCCACAGTCTTCCGTGTTTTTCTCTGGCTCTCCTGTCTCAACAGGGAACCTGAGAATGCAGCCGGTGATTCAGCCAGCTGACCATAGAGCTGATCAGAGACCAGAGTGACTCCAAACATCTCTATGGCCTAAGAAACCGGAAGTTACGAGCATTTTATGACTTAGATTTCGCCGGATGTAAACAGCGCCATTGGGAAATTGGGGAAGCATTTTATCACACCGATCTTGGTGTGGTCAGATGCTTTGAGGGCAGAGGAGAAATCTAGGGTCTAATAGATCCCAATTTTTTCAAAAAAGAGTACCTGTCACTACCTATTGCTATCATAGGGGATATTTACATTCCCTGAGATAACAATAAAAATGATTTAAAAAAAAAAATGAAAGGAACAGTTTAAAAATAAGATAAAAAAGCAAAAAAATAATAAAGAAAAAGAGTCCCCCCTGCTCTCACGCTAAGGCAAATGCAAGCGTCGGTCTGGCGTCAAATGTAAACAGCAATTGCACCATGCATGTGAGGTATCACCGCGAAGGTCAGATCGAGGGCAGTAATTTTAGCAGTAGACCTCTTCTGTAAATCTAAAGTGGTAACCTGTAAAGGCTTTTAAAAATGTATTAATTTTGTTGCCACTGCACGTTTGTGCGCAATTTTAAAGCATGTCATGTTTGGTATCCATGTACTCGACCTAAGATCATCTTTTTTATTTCATCAAACATTTGGGCAATATAGTGTGTTTTAGTGCATTAAAATTTAAAAAAGTGTGTTTTTTCCCCCAAAAATGCGTTTGAAAAATCGCTGCGCAAATACTGTGTGAAAAAAAATGAAACACCCACCATTTTAATCTGTAGGGCATTTGCTTTAAAAAAATATATAATGTTTGGGGGTTCAAAGTAATTTTCTTCCAAAAAAAAAAATGTTTTTCATGTAATCAAAAAGTGTCAGAAAGGGCTTTGTCTTCAAGTGGTTAGAAGAGTGGGTGATGTGTGACATAAGCTTCTAAATGTTGTGCATAAAATGCCATGACAGTTCAAAACCCCCCCAAATGACCCCATTTTGAAAAGTAGACACCCCAAGCTATTTGCTGAGAGGAGTGTCGAGTCCATGGAATATTTTATATTGTGACACAAGTTGCGGGAAAGAGACAAATTTTTTTTTTTTTTTGCACAAAGTTGTCACTAAATGATATATTGCTCAAACATGCCATGGGAATATGTGAAACTACACCCCAAAATACATTCTGTTGCTTCTCCTGAGTACGGGGATACCACATGTGTGGGACTTTTTGGGAGCCTAGCCGTGCACGGGACCCCGAAAAACCAAGCACCGCCTTCAGGTTTTCTAAGGGTGTAAATTTTTGATTTCACTCTTCACTGCCTATCACAGTTTCAGGGGCCATGGAATGCCCAGGTGGCAACCCCCCCCCCAAATGACCCCATTTTGGAAAGTAGACACCCCAAGCTATTTGCTGAGAGGTATAGTGAGTATTTTGTAGACCTCACTTTTTGTCACAAAGTTTTGAAAATTGAAAAAAGAAAAAAAAATTTTTTTCTTGTATTTCTTCATTTTCAAAAACAAATGAGAGCTGCAAAATACTCACCATGCCTCTCAGCAAATACCCTGGGGTGTCTACTTTCCAAAATGGGGTCATATCCCCATACTCAGGAGAAGCAGCTAAAAGTATTTTGGGGTGCAATTCCACATATGCCCATGGCCTGTGTGAGCAATATATCATTTAGTGACAACTTTGTGCAAAAAAAAAAAAATGTGTCACTTTCCCGCAACTTGTGTCAAAATATATAATATTCCATGGACTCAACATGCCTCAAAGCAAATAGCTTGGGGTGTCTACTTTCCAAAATGGGGTCATTTGTGGGGGTTTTGTACTGCCCTGCCATTTTAGCACCTCAAGAAACGACATAGGCAGTCATAAATTAAAGGCTGTGTAAATTCCAGAAAATGTACCCTAGTTTGTAGGCGCTATAACTTTTGCGCAAACCAATAAATATACACTTATTGACATTTTTTTTACCAAAGACATGTTGCCGAATACATTTTGGCCTAAATGTATGACTAAAATTGAGTTTATTGGATTTTTTTTAGAACAAAAAGTAGAAAATATCATTTTTTTTCAAAATTTTCGGTCTTTTTCCGTGTATAGCGCAAAAAATAAAAACGGCAGAGGTGATCATATACCATCAAAAGAAAGCTCTATTTGTGGGAAGAAAAGGACGCAAATTTTGTTTGGGTACAGCATTGCATGACCGCGCAATTAGCAGTTAAAGCGACACAGTGCCAAATTGGAAAAAGTCCTCTGGTTCTTAAGCAGCATAATGGTCCGGTCCTTATGTGGTTAAAGATGTGTGTTGTCCAAGTTGTATATTAAAAAAAAACCTTGCTGTTTCACATAACTGCCATCAATATCCTCTCATCCAGTGACTTAGTGTCAGGTTTCCAAGCTGACAGTGTTCAGCCAAAGGAACGAAAATGGATCGGAAATGCCAAAAAGCCGTGCGGGAGACACTGTAAACCAGTGAGCCGCTCAGTACAAATCCTTCCCAGGAGGTCATCGATATACCGTCTGTAGAAAAGGAGTTCACTCCTTCTATTATGATTATTTTTCAAACCCACTGACAGGAACAGTTTCCTCCCCACACACAGTGGGCATCACCACCTATGGCTCAGGAATATTCCTAAGGGCCAGATGATGAGGGTGAGGAGGAACTTCTCAACATCTGAAGATTATCTAACGCAGTCTACAGTGTTAAAAAATAGATTTCTGGAGAAAGGATACAAAAAACAACATTTAAAAGCAGTGGTAGAAGAAATTGGACTGATCCCTAGGGATGAGTGTTTGAAAGAAGATACCTCAGGTCCTAAAAATACAGAACATGAATGGGCGTTTATCTCTTCGTTTCACTCTCAGTTTAGAGAAGTTGAAAATATTTTTAATACACACTGGCATGTCTTGTTCTTGGACAGATCTCTGTCTACGGTCCTTCCAGCTAAACCAAAGTTTGTATACCATAGAGGTCGTAGTTACGGAGATGCTGTAGTAAAAAAGGTCCTTGACCCCCCCCCCAGCCATTTTCCCACTTTTTGGGACCAGGAGGGGTTCTTTGCCTGCAGGAGATGTAAAGCCTGCAGGGAAGTGAGCAGACCACTTAGAGGGGTAAAGACCTTTGTTTCCCCTTCCAATAACAAAGAGTTCATGATTAAACAGTTTATGACATGCAATACGACACATGTGGTGTATGCCCTAACTTACCCTTGTGGCTTATTATATATTGGAAGAACCAAACGCCTTTTGAGAATACATGTAGCAGAGCACATTCACAATATACGCATTGGTTTTAAAGATCATAATTTATCTTTACATTTTAAAATCTACCATAATCAGAACCCTGCTGGTCTTAAATTTTGGGGTATAGACCACATTAAATCCTCTTGGAGGGGTACCAATTTGGTGAGAGAATTATCCGAAAATGAAACGGAGTGGATCTATTTAACAGATAGCCTTGCTCCTAGAGGGTTAAATGTGGATCTCGATTTGAACTGTTTTGTTAGCGATTATTAATTTTTTAGATTTTAATTTTTTATTTATTCCTTTTTTCTTGACACGGGGCTGACTTTGTTTAATGCTTTGGACACTGTAATTTTTATTCCGAGTAAATCCTCTGTTTCAGTTATTCAGAAATAACAAGAGAGGTTTTTATTTTCTATTTTTGATATAAGTTGTACTGTGCATGATCCTAGTAAATATATACTATATTTTAGTCTAGGAATATTAAGAGTAAAGCGTACCACCTATTTTAATGCATTTTAATGAATTTGTTTTATGTGTATAGAGTGTTGTGTGAGAGAGGTGTTATTAATAATGATGTACATGATTTTTGTAGATCCTCTGACTTAATGCCAGTTCAAATTAGTAATCTATTTGACCTCCTTGTTTCCTTTGGAAATCTCAGGTTGTGGAGTGCACCTGTTTAACATGGCAACTGAGAGGGATACAAGGAGTTAACACTAATTGCCTTCACACAACACTATTTATTCTGACACGCCATGCCATGAGGTCAAACCCCTTTGATAAAGTCGGAAAGACGAAATTGATCAGGGAATGATCTCATGGCGTATTGAATAGATCTACATATACTATATGCGCTCTAATGTCCAGCATAGTCTTTGGGAAGGATTTGTACTGAGCGGCTCACTGGTTTACAGTGTCTCCCTCACGGCTTTTTGGCATTTCCAATCCATTTTCGTTCCTTTGGCTGAACACTGTCAGCTTGGAAACCTGACACTAAGTCACTGGATGAGAGGATATTGATGGCAGTTATGTGAAACAGCAAGGTTTTTTTTTTTATATACAACTTGGACAACAAACATCTTTAATAAATCCTTTGGAAAATAGTAATACTCTATGTGGAGCCTGTCTTTTTTTTCCTTGTATACGCTGATGATGTGGATTTCCAAGCCGACCCAGCAGTAAATCAGTGGGAGATCGTGAATGCATACTATCTGCAACTTTGTAGTGAGTTTGAACCCCAGAGGGGCGTGTGGAGCACAGGTTTGAATACGTGATTGGTGCACTATCCGACCATCTCCACTTATTTATTCACTTATGAAGCTAGCCACGAACTTTACCTTCACGTTTATCCACTTGTCAGATCTGCGATTTAATGTTTAGCGACTTTATGTGCATTTACCCTATATGCAATTGTGTCAATTCTCAGCACTTGTCAGATCTGTGATTTAATGTTTAGCGACTTTATGTGCATTTACCCTATATGCAATTGTGTCCATTTTCAGCACTTGTCAGATCTGCGATTTAATGTTTAGCGACTTTATGTGCATTTACCCTATATGCAATTGTGTCAATTCTCTGCAATTTGATAGGAGCGCTGCTTTGATATTATGTGTCTTTTCACATTTGTTTGCTTAATGTGATAGACTGTTGTATCTCATATTCACATTACTACAAATGTTACATGTGGGATTGTCAATCAAACTCCATATATGATTCTCTGAGTTAGCATCTCCTTTTGTATAGCATATTGCTGAAGTTAGCAGAAATGAATGTGTGCTATACAAGGTTCTAAGTTTTTGTGAGGTTATGACGTTCACATGTAACATATAAAGCCAACGCTTCGATATTGAAGGTCAGACAGACCCACACACCCACTAGGAGAGATGACACAGACATATTCACACAAAGACACTTTGACATGTTGGAACAGCTGAATTCTTCCAGAAGTCTAAGATCGTGATTCCTGCTTCTTTTTGGTTACACAAGACAGCATGGAGACAGAAGGCAGCAGCCATGAAGCACACATGCTTTTATAAGCTTATTACAGATGTATAACTATTTATTCTATTTATGTATTTTTACCTACACTGAACTGAACTATTATACTTTTTACATTGTATTTATGATGCCAACTGTGTGACAATAAACTCACACTTTGTTTTAAGTCAGTCTGACTATCAATGCTATTCATCCAGAAACGTCCTTGAGATACAAGATTATTAGATATTGTTTTTATTCTTCAGTCTATAACTGTTTAATAATTGCCTTTATTTCCTTTGAAATTGTGTTTTATCAGCAGAAAAGCACTAAAAAAAATGGTTGAAACTTGTACTTTACATTTACTTTACATTTTCAAGGTCAGCCAAGCTACTTCAATACATGTTTGAACGGTAACATGAAGAAAGCGCTAGACAACATATTTGTTTACTATTTGTAGCTGGGGACATCTGTAGTAGATCAAGGATTTCTGTGAAAAGAAAAACTTTTTTAAAGAAAGAAACGTAGAGTGGACATCAATCCAGCAAAAGTATTTATTTCATGCAATTTTTAAAAGTAAGAATAATAGAAAACCAACAACAACACCATCATAGATCTATTTATAAAATATTCACTGCACAAATGTCAGAAGGATTTGTGCAAGTTGAATGAAATGTCCCGTATTTTTCAAAGAGATCTTCAGCTACATCCAGTGGCCAAAATGTTGTATCATTTTCTAATTGAGGTATTTCAGAAAACGACATCATATTTTGGCCACTAGATGGAGATGATGATACAAGCATTAATCTCTTAGAAAAAATATGGGACATTTTGTTCAACTTGCTCAAATGCTTCTGACGTTTGTGCAATGGATATTTTATAAATAGATTCCATACAGTGTCTTGCACACATGTGAGATTGATTTACTAAAGGCAAATAGGCTGTTCACTTTGCAAGGGAACTTTTCCTTTGCTTAGTGAATACACTAAAAATTCACTTTGTAAAGTATATCCAGTCATGTTCAAGGAAAAAAAATGTTTTTTGCTTAAACATTGGCTGATGGAAGTCAGAAGAGCTTTTTTCTCTCTTATGAATATAGGGGACATTTCCTTATAAAGTCAAGATCAAAATTAAGTTTGTTGAGTTAATTTACTAAAGGCTAATAGGTTGTTCACTTGGCAAAGGGAATTGTCATTTTGCAAAGACACTTTTCTTTAGATTAGTAAATGAGTTAAAGCTCTGCTGACTTTCATCAGCCAATCATATGCATGCAAAAATTAAAAAAAAAATTCCTGCACTTGATTGGGTATTCTATACACAATTGGGTTTCAACACATTTACCCAAGATAAAGTGAAACCTTTTAGGGAAGGTGAAATTAGGTGTCATCTGGTGTTTTGTATAGGTGCAATGTGATTTACTTTATTACTTATTACTTATTACTTTACATTTTGTTTACAGAAAAAAGAAAATAAAGATAAAGTAACAGAATACAAATAAAGAATAAAAAATGAACACAAAATACAAAAAGGACACAAAATTAGGTAACCTAATGCCGCATACACACGGGCGGACTTTTCAATGGACTAGGTCTGGCGACTTTTTTTGACGGACTTTCCAAATGAACGGACTTGCCTACACACGATCAACCAAAGTCCGATGGATTTGTACGTGATGAAGTAGGACTGGACTAAAACAAGAAAGTTCATAGCCAGTACCCAATAGCTGCCCTAGCGTCGTTTTTTGTCCGTCGGACTAGCATACAGATGAGCAGATTTTTCAACCAGACTCGAGTCTGTCGGAAAGATTTGAAACATGTTTCATTTCTAGGTCCGTCGAACTTTTGTGAAAAAAGTCAGCTGGAGCCCACACACGATCGAATTATCCGACAGACTCCGGTCCGCCGGACCAAGTCTGCCATAAAGTCCGCTCATGTGTACGGTGTGTACACGGCAGTCACTCTAACTGCACCCAAAACCACCCCACCACTCTCTAAAAAAAAAAAAAAAAAAAAGGAAAGTGTTTTATTTTTCAAACAAAATTTTCTTAAGCCCCCCAACAATGCCAATGAAGTGAAATTTTGCCACAATCACTCATCCCTCGTCATCTGTATTACGTTTTGTGCCTTGTTAGTAATATGTTTACTTTTTCCCCATTTATATGACATTCAATGATGCTCCCATAAGGTAGAATGGCTGTGAATATAGTATACTTGGATTTTGTCAAAGTGGTATACACAGTTTGCTCTACACAGTTAATGTGTAAGTTAAAGAACAAGTGCACCCTAATGCCCTGTACACAAGATCGGACATTGATCGGACATTCCGATAACAAAATCCATGGATTTTTTCCGACAGATGTTGGCTCAAACTTGTCTTGCATACACACGGTCGCACAAAGTTGATGGAAAATCCGATCAGTCTGAACGCGGAGATGTAAAACACATACGTTGGGACTATAAACGGGGCAGTAGCCAATAGCTTTCTTCTCTTAATTTATTCTGAGCATGCATGGCACTTTGTGCGTTGGATTTGTTTACACACGATCGGAATTTAACCGATCGGATTTTGTTGTCAGAAAATTTTATAGCCTGCTCTCAAACTTTGTGTGTCGGAAATTCCGACGGAAAAAGTCTGATGGAGCCCACACATGATCGGATTTTCCGACAACACAATCCGATTGCACTTTTTCCGTCGGAAAATCCGACCGTGTTTACAGGGCATTACACTAAAGTCTACAGACATCCACGATCTAACACTAACCTATCTAACCCTTTAAAGAAGAAATCAGTATATATACCTTTTTTGAAGTCGATCCAACCCGATCACATGCTGAACTGTCAGCTGCTGCTTTGCTGTGGAGGTGGGTACAGAGGACACATCTGTCAACGGAAGCCCAATAGTAAGTCTATGGGTGACGTCACTCCCCATTCATTTTACAGCCTTTGTCGGCTGAGTCCTCTGCAGAGCTTCTGCCGCTGGAGACTGTACTGTATAATGATTTCTTCTTTATGGGGGTAGATAGGTTAGGTAGGTTTTATCGTGGATGTCTGTAGATCTAGCAATTTTAGTGTTAGGGTGGACTTATCCTTTAAAGTCTACAAACTGAAAATGCAGATTGTAAATGGATGGAAAACCGACTTAAAGCGTAACTTCAGTATTTTTTTCATCTTTCAATCTATTAAATCTTCTGCCCTTGTTGTTTTAATTTTGGATAGTAAAACATTTTTTTTCTGCCAGTAAATACCTTATACAGCCCACTTCCTGTTTCTTGTCTGGTAAAAAGCCTAGGCTTATGACATCATGCACAGCTCTCTTTCTCACTCTTGTGAGAGTTTGTCAGGAAGGGAGGGGGGATGAGTCATGAGAGGGCCAATGAGAGCTGCAGGGCTGAATGTGTGCCTCTGTGTGTCTGTGTAAATCCAGGAACTGAACAGGCAGCAGCTTTAGCTGCCCCCAGTTAAAGTGGATGCAGCCAGACTCAGTGGAGGGAGATTTCTGCAGCATATTTGGCAAATACAGAATTACAGTATATATAAAATAATATGCAACATGGTTGGAGGGAAGCTTTAGAATGGCAAAAATGTTTTTATTACAAATTATGTGAGCAGACTGCAGTTCCTCTTTCAAGACCTTATTCAGAGACTAGCGATTCACGATTCATTCTCTGAATGATCTAAGGTTATAAGTGGTATACCCCAAGGTTCTGTGTTGAAACCCCTTACTTTTTAACATATTTATAATTGATACAGCATTTGGGATTAAAAGTAGGTTTATTGTTGATAAATATAAAGTTATGCACTTGGGTGCTAAAACATGCATGAATCATACATTCTGGAGGAGAACAACTTGGGGTGTTGATGGTAGAGAAGGGTCTGTGTGTTCTGGTAGATCATAGACTTACTAATAGCATGCAAAACCAGGCTGCAGTTTCTAAGGCAGGGGTCTTCAAACTATGGCCCTCCAGTTGTTCTGGAACTACAATTCCCATCATGCCTAGTCATGTCTGTGAATGTCAGAGTTTTAAAAAGCCTCGTGGAATGTGTAGTTCCGCAACAGCTGGAGGGCCGTAGTTTGAAGATTCCTGTTCTAAGGCAAGCAAAATACTTTATTGTAGTAAAAGAGATATAGACAGACAGAGAGACATCATTTTGCCCCTGCACAAATCATTAGTAAGACTTCATCTGGAATATGCAGTTTAATTGTGGGCACCAATTCACAAAAGGATATTGTTTCCAAGCTATAGGAGGTTAATTTCACCAAAACTAAGTAACATATTCAAGCTGCAAAAAGAAGTTCCGAAGCATAGCCATGAACCACCATGAACTGATTGCAGTTTCAATGTAATTCATACATATGTCTTAGTGACTAATTAGTGTGATGTTGAACAAAGGCCTTTGATTTATTTAGTTTATTGAATTCCTGTCTAAGATTATCACTGGATACTTAAAAGACAATTGGCATACTTGCTGTTAATAGTCCTATCTTCATTTTATCTGCTGGAAAGTTCTCTTAATTAAGATAATGTAACTTGTCATGTTCATGGTACTCATGTTAATGTTATTAGCAAAGTCCATGGCTACTTTGTCATTTTTGGCATTTAGTGATTTCATGCTTCCTGTATACAATGATTAAATATAGCATCTAATTTTAGCTTGATTTGAATAGTATATGCTCAATTCACAAAACACAATTAAGGCTCTCTAATTTAGCCAAATGACCACTTTTGTCAATCTCATTGTTATCAGCTGAAAATATCGGTCGCATTTTTTAATAGGTATCCTTATCCTGATGCATTTTTTTTTTGTCAAGGGAACTTAAATACATTATATAAATAACTAAATTAAAATTATTTTTATATGCAGTACTATACCTTCTATCACATACTATAGCATTTGTAAGAAAAAAAACCTCTGGGATGACATAGTAATGTAAGTTATTGTACTACTAATAGATATTATTTAGTAATCATCAAATGCCTGCAATTAGATAACAAATGACGTGGTATTCAATCTGTGGATCAGGAATAACAACAGAGATAAGCATGATGCAATGCATCTTGCCATATGCCATACTTGTTTAGAGTATTTGACATCTTTTGAGATATAGGTATGTTACTAACAACCAATCATTTTTTATTGACAGTTTAACCTTTTGTTGCCTGAGATGTTTTTACAGTTTTTGCACATTTTTGGCCTTAACATTATTTAAAACCCCCAAAACATATATTTTCTGAAATCAGAAACACAGGAGAATAAAATAGTGGAGATTCCAATTTTTGAGTCACATGATATTACACAATGATTTATCAATCACAAAATGTCATTAAAAATTGTACTACAGTTAATTTTAGGTCACACAAATGCAATATATTACCTATTGTTTGGTAAAACATAAATTATAAGGTTGTGCTGAGTAAATATAATAAATATATAGTAAATATAATAACATGTCGTTCCACAGGTGCATGCCAAGCTTTAAAATGTCATGCTCCTGTGGAACGGCAGCAAATTTTGGTGCTGTAAATTTTGTAGAGGTAATACTTTAAAAGCTCCTACAGGTCATCAGTTTAGAGGTAATGACGAATAATGGACCTAAAATTATATCTCTCACTCCATGCATGGTTATATGTAACATGTGTAGCAAAATCAGTTTTTCCATGTGCAGGCTCCCCCAACACATGTGTTTTTTCTGTATGTGCATATATGTGTGTGTATGTGGGCTCAAACATTTTTGGGGGAGGTTTTAGGTGCTTGGGTGTAATTTTACTTTTTTACACTTGTAGCAAGGTCCAAGACCTCCCAAGGCCTAATGGTGACCTCCAGAGACAGGGACAGTTAACATCCTTCTTTGTAGAGTGGATTGCAAAGCATGGTGGGTGTAATGCAAGATAAAATGGTGGGTGCCAGACACTTTTAGAGACAGACATGTATTGTCTCTTGAACAGAACTGGAGAAGAGAGGGTTAGGGCCAGGACACCCTTAAGCAGATGCAATTATAATACTTCTATAGAAAGACAGCTATACAAGTGAAGGCCTCCAGCCGGACACCACTTCTATATAGGTAGGACTGCTGTCTCCTATGGCAACAGTCTTGTAGTAGTTACTAACGGTAGTATATTCAACTACTGACAACACAAACAGTTCTCTGTTTACTCCACAATCACTTACTGTGGATCTTTGCTCAAAGAACTCCCAGTATTTCACTAGACTTTAGATCCAATAGCCACTGGATCCCCTGAGCTGTTTCACTGTTAGCACTCAGTATCTACCTCAAACATCACCCCCACTTCGCTGCTGGGTCCCTGGCTTGGCACTCACAGATACTCTTGAAGCGTCACCCCTGCTGACCCGCTAGGTCCCTGGCTTGGCACCCACTGATGCTCCGCAAGTGTCACCTCTGCTGTACTGCTGGGTCCCTGGCTTGGCACTCATTGAAGCTTTTCCACTTCTTCACCGTCCCTGGCTGATAAGAAGACTGCTTGGGTACTGACAGATTATTCACAGTGGTCTCCGGTAACAAGGTGGATGGTCCCTTAGTGGCGACAGCTACCCCTTCTTCCTCCGACCACAGCTGGTTCTCCGTCCGGCTGAACCACTACTTCTGGTTAGACTGCAAGCCAGCAGTCCCAACTCTATGCTGCTCTCCTGCTTCTGGATAGGCCTCAGACAGCCTAGCAGCCAGATGCCCCGGGATAGGCCTCAGGCTTCCGGCTTAGCAGCCCAGGGCAGTACAACACATGTTCACCCAGACAGCCTTCCAGGTGGCACAGAACCCCATCACCTGACTCCAACCAAAAAATAGGCTCTCCCAGCAGGCCAAGGGACTTAAAAAAAAACCCTGTCAATTGACTGAGACACCACATTACTTCATAATCTGTCCTTGCTATGCCCTTGTGTTATCCAATGTCACCAGCTACCATACCACCTAGTGATAGAAGTGAGAAGTGCAGCAATTCCAAAATTAGGGGGAAATCAATTGATCTCCTAACAATTGGCCAAGGCAACTATTGCCTGGCAACTAAATTTGATAGCAACCCTGCCTAAACTTCAGGGTGCTGCACACTTTTTTTTCTTCACTAAGCTTTAGTTTTTTTCACGTAGGAGATAAAAATTTCCCATTAAGATGCTTTTTTTGGTGACAGGTTCTGATGGCTCACATGCCCTCTACTAAAGCTAATGAAACACAGATCACTGCTCAACTGGAAGTGATGTTTTACATGTTACTTCTGGCTTCTTAGTAGGGAGGGGATATCAGTGAATGGACGTTCACTGAGCTCCCTTCCTTCTATCTGATGGCACCTGCCATGTCGGTCATGGGTTTGGCGATGAGAGTGCAGAGCCTGGAAAACAAGGTGGGGGCACATGCAGAGGGATTGTTTGTTTGCTTGCCAAGATGTGTAGAAGCAATAAGGCGTCTGTACAGCCGAAAGTTGGCTTGTCAGATTTATACACATTGTGAACCCCCTCCACACACACACACGTCTTCCAGTGTATTTCATATGTCGCTGGCAGGGAAAGGGTTAATCTTTACATAATGGATGCAATTTATCTATAATATTTATAATTCTTTATTTGGCATTCATCTGTATCACCTAGCTGTTAAATCATTATAAAGCAGATGTCAGTAATAGATCTGAAACTGAGCCTGTGATAATGAGAACCCAGTGTTACTTGGTGCTTGCACCCCTCTTTCGCTAAGCCAGGAGTAGGCAAAATTTATTGAGGAGGAGATCTACCTGAACAACATTGGTAAAGTTAAAGATCACAGTGTCACCTCCTCACACCTGATTTAAACCTTTAATTGCTGTGCTGCCATGGTTCAATCGCGTGCATTGCGTGGCAATCATGGGTTTAAATCAGGTGGTTCACCAAACCCGCAGAATATAATAGAAGTCTGTGGCTAAGCACAGCAAACCCACATGTACACTGCTCTGCACCCGTGGTGTGGGTAAACAGCAGCACATCTGTGTGAAAGCAGCCCTATACTATCATGCCCAGTGTATTGCTTCACACTGACCTGAATATCTCTTTTTTTCTGCTGCTGGCACCATACAGAACTTTATGTGATGAGGCTTCAGTCTTGCATGTTAGAAAAATGCTAGATTTTAAGACTGATGTACTAAAGACAAGTAAGCTATTCCCTTTGCAAGGGTAGTTGTACTTTGCTAAATAATTTTTCCCAAGGGTTAGTGAATCGTATCTGAGCAAAATTGTTCTTTTTCATTTTCTTTGCATATGTTTGAGTATTCCTTGAAAAGTGAAATTTCACCACATTCACTAAGCTCTGGGAAAAATTCCCTCTTCAAAGTGCAACTTCTCTTGCTAAGTGAACAGCCTTTTTGTCTTTACTAAATGAAACACTTTGTTTTCAGACTAAAGGCTAAGTTTACTTTTAGGATTGTATATTTAGGGTGTAACATGCACAGTAACATATTCCTACGCACTAACCCCCACTCTCTGAGCTCCTGCTATGACAACGGGTGGGGGTTCTTCTCCCCCCGCAGCCGCTGTTACAGTTTTATAGTTTTTATACTTTGTCCTTGAGACTTAACAAGTACTTTAAGATATAAAAATCCTTCTGCCTTTACAATCACTTTAAGGTAAATTAAGGAACATTAGTGGACTTTTTGAGTATTTGAGTATTTCCTAAATAATCATTAGCATTTCACTGCTTACTTTGTCCATAAATCTTAAGGCAGCCAACCAAGTCTTATTTGTTTGAAACGCATACATTATTATTTATTTTTCCCTGGTAAAGCAAATGGGCTTATGTACTTATATAATTTTGCTGAGCTGCCATGAAACCATGTCTTTAAAGTAGATGCAAACACAATCAATAAAATCCCACAAAAAGTTTTAGCATGTTAATGTTAAAGGGTTAGTTCACCTTTACCAAAAAACTGCCTGTGCAGGTAAGGGGTGTTTGTAGATCAAAACAAACTGTATAGCTGTGACTAAAGTTGAATAAAGCTCTAGCTATAGGTGTAAGACAAGTTTCCCACGGAGGCAGGCCGGGGATGACACTCTATAAGACATTTCAAATAATCTTTCATCACACACCTGGAGCAGTGGTTCTTTTTCTTGTATAGCTATAGGTGTAGATCATTTACATATTGTACCTCTCAAAGCCTGACAGGGATACTCCTAGGACATTGCTATGACATTGTTAAGTGAGGAATAGTCATTACTTCTCACCTCCACCATCAAAGGAGTGAGCTTTTTCTCTGATTCAAACCCCCTCACATGCTCTTTCTCTCCCCTAATGCAGTAGCTCTGATCTCAACATTTGAGAGCTCACTCCTGTGATGGTGGAGGTGAGCAGTAATGACAAGGCCACACTTAACAATGTCCTAGCAACATCCTGCGAGTATTCAAGTCAAGCTTTAGGGAATATGTACATGACCTACACCTATAGCAAGGTGTCATGGTTATGTAATAGAGTTTTGTCTGTCAGCTTACCTGTCTCCATGTGTTCATCTCTAAAGACCAGCTGACTCTCACCTGACTGGTTTTATAACCTTTCCTCTAAGCATGGCCCCACCCTAGGCCCTATATTAACATGTGCACTGCAAGCCAGCAGTGCTGATCAGCTGATCAGTGCTGATTTCTGTTAGCTTTCGTGTGTACTTGCTGTGTTTCCTGCATCTGATTCCAGTTACCAACTTTGACCTGTTTTCGACTATTCCTGTCTGCTCGTGACCCTGACCTTTGGCGTGTCCCTGACTATCCCTGTTTGCCTGTGACCCTGAACCTTGGCGTGAACTTTGTTGTCCTTGTCTGCTTGTGGCCCCGACCTTGGCTTATTCCCTTACTATCCCTATCCTCCTGTTTCCTACTGTGGGTGTGAGCTGGGGGACCCTGGGGGTTGCGACCTGGAGCCATTTGCAGCCCAGTCCATCCTCACCACTAGAGGCTCTGGTGAACACCTGCTGGCTCTTAGACTCCGCGCCACAGGGAATCTTACGCTCTAACCCCGGTGGGATCCATGCTGGTGTTCCAGCGGCCCTGCCTTCCTTACCACCCTGACTCCCATCCGCAGCAGTCAGCCGTAGGGTCCACTACCTTGCGGGGCACTCCTGATCCCTACAGTGTGCATCTGTCACCTAGCTTCAAGGTGACCTGACAGTTTGATCAGCCATGGACCCGGCTGATGTGCCACTCCCCGCAGATGATCCGTTGCAGGGCTTAGTTGCTTAGTTCGCAGACTTGAGACCCAGGAATCGCATCAGACCCAAGCGATGCGATCCCTTCAGGATTTGGCATACCGTTTTGAACAGGTTCAGGCCTCATTAGGACCCCCGGTTCAACAACCTCAACCGCTATATGCTGCTGCACCTATCGCACCAGTCGCAGCCACACATTCATTACTGCCAGCTCCGGACCGTTTCTCTGGGGACTCCAAGGCTTGCAGGGGGTTCCTTAGCCAGTGCACAATTCATTTTGAACTTCAGCCCCAAATCTTCCTGTCCGATCCTGTCCGATCGAGCGAAAGTAGCCTATATTATATCCCTCCTGTCCGGCAAGGCGCTGGCTTGGGCTGCCCCTCTGTGGGAACTGAATGATCCAGTGGTTTCTAGCCTGTCTGATTTCTTGAAACTTTTCTGGAATATCTTCGAGGAACCGGGTCGTGTCTCCTCAGCGGCTAGCGCTCTTTTACGTCTCCGCCAAGAGTCCGCTTCTGTCAGACAGTATGCGCTTCTGTATCCCCACAGCTGAATTGAGCTGGAATAATGAGGCCCTAGTTGCAACCTTTTTACATGGCCTCTCTGATAGAGTGAAGGATGAATTATCAGGAAGATCCCTTCCTGCTGATCTGGACGGTGTCATCACCTTGTGTAACCAGATCGATATTCGCTTTCAGGAGAGGGCCTTGGAAAAAAGACGCCAGCACTCCCCATTCCTTAGGCAGCCTGAGCTCCCAGTCACTTCTCTTCGATCCGAGGAGCACCCCCTGCCCGCTGAGGAATCTATGCAGCTGGGCTGGACCAAGTTGTCTCCTGAAGAACACGCTAGGCACAGAACTCTGGGCCTGTGCCTCTATTGTGGGGCCAAAGGTCATTTTTGTGACACTTGTTCTCTTCGTCCGGAAAAACGATTGGGGCTAATACATGTGGAAGGTGGAGTATTAGACCCTGAAGTATTACCTTCACCTTCTCGTCTTCTTCTTTCTGTGTTCCTTTATGTCGGCGCTTCCTCTCGTTCGGTCTCGGCACATCTGGATTCTGGAGCCGCTGGCAATTTCATGGATTGGGGAACTGCATCTTCCATGAGACTTACCCTTTTGCCCCTTTCAACGCCATTGGTGGTCTTGGCAATTGATGGCACTGTTCTCCCAGGGGGTCCTATCCGCATCCAGACCCTCCCTGTTAAGATGTCGGTAGGGACACACCACTAGGGGTGCATATCCTTCCTTGTCTTACCTAAGGCTTCATCTCCTATCATATTAGGTCTTCCTTGGTTACGGTTCCATTCTCCACACATTGACTGGACTGCTGGAAGGATCCTGGTTTGGGGTTCCTCCTGTTCCTCTTCCTTCCTACTCAAGGTTACCCCAAAAGAGAAATTTCCTGTTGCCACCATCCCAGTATCTTATGCTCTTCCAGCTGCATATAGCGATTTCTGGAATGTCTCCTGCAATAGTCGGGCTGAGGCACTCTCTGGGTCATGTGGCATTCTGGATGAGGAGCCCACCTGTGAACTTGAGCCGATCATTCACTCCAGTTTGCATGGTCATTTACCTTTGCCTGTTCCTGGACCCCCTTGGACGCACACCCAGGCTGACTCGTCTACCAGTTCACAGTTGCTATGCCCTGTGATGCGATTCTAGTGGTCGTTGCACCTGGTAATGCTGTTCAGTCGGCCTCTGCACCAGTTCAGCCTATGCCCAGTGAAGCTATCCAGCTTGACTTCTGTGACACATCACTTTCTAACCAACCTGGTCTCAGGGATCCACTGACTTCTGCCCAGTCTGATGATCCTGTGCTGGATGTCCAGCTCATCTTTAAGGGTCTGGGGGATCCTGCTCAGATTCCTGATGGTCTTCTTATGCCTTTACCCAATCCTAAGAAGCCTTTAGCCTTCAATAAGTCCTCTCGTCCTCCCCTACCTCGGTTTCGGTCTCTGAGGATAATCTTAAGTACGAGGTTAGTCAAGTTCTCGATTCCCGGCGCCGTAGAGGCATTCTTCAGTACCTCGTACATTGGGAAGGGTTTGGTCCTGTGGAGAGGTCTTGGATCACTGCATCTGAGATCTTTGCGCCTCGTCTGTTGAGGAGGTTTCATCTGGAGTTTCCCTTTAAGCCAGGGCCCAGACGGGGGAGGCCTCATAAGAGGGGGGTACTGTCATAGTTATGTAATAGAGTTTTGTCTGTCAGCTTACCTGTCTCCATGTGTTCACCTCTAAAGACCAGCTGACTCTCACCTGACTGATTTTATAACCTCTCCTCTAAGCATGGCCCCACCCCAGGCCCTATTAGGGAACCCTATATTAACCTGTGCACTGCAAGCCAGCAGTGCTGATCAACCATTGTGTGTTAGCTTTCGTGTGTACTTGCTGTGTTTCCTGCGTCTGATTCCAGTTACCGACTTTGGCCTGTTCTCGACTATTCCTGTCTGCTCGTGACCCTGACCTTTGGCATGTCCCTGACTATCCCTGTTTGCCTGTGACCCTGAACCTTGGCGTGAACTTTGTTGTCCTTGTCTGCTTGTGGCCCCGACCTTGGCTTATTCCCTTACTATCCCTATCCTCCTGTTTCCTACTGTGGGTGTGAGCTGGGGAACCCTGGGGGTCGCAACCTGGAGCCAGTTGCAGCCCAGTCCATCCTCACCACTAGAGGCTCTGGTGAACACCTGCTGGCTCTTAGACTCCGCGTCCCAGGGAATCTTACGCTTTAACCCCGGTGGGATCCGTGCTGGTGTTCCAGCGGCCCTGCCTTCCTTACCACCCTGACTCCCATCCGCAGCAGTCAGACGTAGGGTCCACTACCTTGCGGTGCACTCCTGATCCCTACGGTGTGCATCTGTCACCTAGCCTCAAGGTGACCTGACACAAGGATATTGTACAATGTTAGTCAGAGCTACACAGTTTGTTTTTATCTACAGATGCCGATTATCTGCATAGGTAGTTTTTTTGGTAAAAATGAACAAACCCTTTTATGTTTGAATTTTAAAGTTTGCTTTCTATGCTATAATATGTAGCTTTTATTAAACGAATTGCAGCCATAAACGTCTTTTTTCAGGCACTCTCTTTTAAAAGGCGACAATTGTCTTCCAGTTGTGCTCCTGGGTTATCCTGCTGTCACATGTGGCCCTAGTGGAGACTACTCAGGCATTTTCTAATTATCCATTGTTGTTGCTATATGGAAACTGGTCTAGAGCAATGTGCAGCTAATGCTGAAAGTGGCAGAAAGCAGTTGGAGAGGATTAGCAGTACTAAAATACTGAGATATGAAAAAGGTAAAAACAATATTTTTGGGGGGGAAAAGAACACAGAAATAATTTTGGATACACTGTACTTTAGCTAAGTAAATTTCACCCAGTTAGGGGTTACATAGTTGGTTGGTTGAATAAAAACACCAGTTCATCAAGTTCAGCTTGAGTGTGTGTGTGTTTAGAGGTTTAGTCCCCATGCATAGAGGGCATTTTTACAGCTGCTTTTACCAAAATCAGACTTTTTTTGCAGCTTAAAAATGCCTCTCCATGTTATTCTATGGCCTTATGCACACACAGGCTTTTAAGAGCTGTAAGTGGCATAGATGTTTTCAAGCTGCAGAAAAAACTTAGGGCCAGCATGTTCTGAAGACTAGCGTTAAAGCTGTAAAAACATCTGACGCTGCTAAAGGCTGCTGAATGTGGCTTAATGCTGGATACAGTGTTAAGCTGTGTTAACCTTTTTTTTCATGAAATGTCAAAATCAATAGTTCCCTATGAGAGCTATTTTAACTGATCTGACTTTTAGCCCATTGAACTGAATATATCACATCCAAGTCAGAGCATCATGCTCTGACTTGTGGTGTGACTTGTGGTCTGAGGATCTTGAAAGGGGAACCCCACACCAAATTAAAAAAAAAGGCATGGGTTCCCCCCAAAATCCATGCCAGGCCATTTGAGTCTATGGATCTTGAAAGGCAACCCCATGCCAAAATGAAAAAAAAAAAAAAAATGGCAAGGGGGTCCCCCCATGTTGATGGGGACAAGGGCCTCTCCTTTACAACCGTGGGTGGTAATTGTGGGGGTCTGCAGTCAGGGAGCTTATTGGAATCTGGAAGTCCCCTTTAACAAGGGGCCCCCAGATCCCAGCCCCTCTATGTGAATGAGTATGGGGTACATTGTACCCCAACCCATTCACCCCCAAAAAAGTCAGCGTAGTGTAAAAGAAAAAAACAAGAGATGGTTTTGACAAGTCCTTTACATAAAATCTTCATCCGGTCTTCTCCCTCTGTTTTCCAGATTTTGAACTGGGGTTCCCCCTCAAAATTTATACCAGTGCGAAGGGTCTGGTATGGTCTTGGGGGGGGGATCCCACACCATTTTTTTTTTTCATTTTAGCATGGGGTTGTCTTTCAAGAGCCATACCAGACTCAAAAGTCCTGGTATTGATCTTAGGGGGACCCCCACTGTTTAACCTCCCTGGCAGTATGATTATTTCAGACTTTTGCATCTCAAAGCAGTACAATTACCGTATTTATCGGCATATAACACGCACTTTTTTCCCCTGAAAATCAGGGGAAAATCGTGGGTGCGTGTTATAGGCCGATCCCCCCCCAATTGTGTGTGATCGGAGCGATCGCGGCAATTGCCGCGATCGGCGCCGTCATACACAGCCGTGTGGAAATTCAAATACGGCGCCGAGACTGCAGGGACTCGGCGGAGCGGAGCTACACATAGCCGAGAGTCCTCGGGTTTTCTCGGCGCTGCTTACAGTCCCGCCCATAGGGCGGAACTGGGCGGGACTGTAAGCGGCGCCGAGAAAACCCGAGGACTCTCGGCTATGTGTATCAGCGCTCCGCCGAGTCCCTGCAGTCTCGGCGCCATATTTAAATTTACACAGGGCTGTGTATGACGGCAGGGATCGCGGCGATCCCACAAAGCTGCACGGGGGCAAGGCTGCACGGGGGGGCAAGGCTGCACGGGGGGGCAAGGCTGCACTGGGGCAAGGCTGCATGGGGGCAAAGCTGCACTGGGGCAAGGCTGCACTGGAGAAAAGCTGCACTGACAAGGCTGCACTGACATGGCTGCACTGACATGGCTGCACTGACATGGCTGCACTGACATAGCTGCACTGACAAGGCTGCACTGACATGGCTGCACTGACATGGCTGCACTGGGGCAAAGCTGCACTGACAAGGCTGCAATGGACACTGGGGCAAGGCTGCACTGACAATTCTGCACTGGGGCAAAGCTGCACTGACAAGGCTGCACTGACAAGGCTGCAATGGACACTGGGGCAAGGCTGCACTGACACTGACAAGGCTGCAGATGGACACCGATAACGCTGCATTGATGGGCATTTTAATGTAAGTTTTTCTTCCTTAAACTTTACTCCTAAAAGTTTTTTCCTTAAAATTCCCTCCTTAACTTGGGTGCGTGTTATACGCGGGCGCGTGTTATACGCCGATAAATACGGTATTTTGCATAGAAATATTGTAGGCCTGTAATTCTTAGCAATAACAGACTTGAATCTGTCCACCAAGAGTCTAGTAGATATCCCAAGTATGATGAAGTTTGAAACACAAAATCATAAATTATAATATAATAAATAAATATAAATAATTATAAAAAACAATATAATAATAATAAAATAAATTTCCCCACGGTTCACTATTGCTCAATTCTGCAAGTGTTCTAATTTACTATCGCTGTTTTCTAGCTGGTCTAAAACCACTTTTGACGTAAAGGGACACTTTTTGGTTGCTATGGACAATCTCCAGTTTCCAGACAGAAAGAACAGTGTATATCATATAAAACTGCATGCAGGGCACTGGACAAAGCACTTGGGACAAAAGGGATGTGAAATGATTGCATACAGTACTGTAATCTGTAAGATTACAGTATACTGTATGTGTTATGAATTTTCACTTTTTTGAATTTGACGCCCGCAGGGAACGGAGCCCGGCACAGAGAGGCTTCGGGAGGAGGACAGAGCCCGCAGACACAGCGGGGGGACATTGCAGGATCCTGGAGACAAGGTAAGTATACCGCACCAGGATCCTGAAATGTAATCTCGAGTGTGGCTTGGGGTTACCGCTAATGGTGATGAAATTTAACCCCGAGCCACACTCAGGAATATCGCCAGGGAGGCTACAAAAAAAATTGGCGTGGGGTTGTCGCACCCCGAGTCGGATCATGATGATCTGACTTGGATGCGACTTCTATTCAAATCAATGGGCTGAAAGTCAGACCAGTTAAGACGGCTCTCATAGGGAACCATTGATTTTTAATAGAGGCAAAGAAACACTGCTAAAAGCTAACGTGGCTAAATATGCATTAATGGCAATGCAAAAAGCTACCAAAAGCGAATTTTAACAGCCGCTATTTCCTGGCATTGGTGGCTTTGCAGCTCATTTTTTTCTAATGCCCTGTGTGCATGGGGACTTAGATGTAAATACGGTAAACTTCTTTCTTGTAGCTTTTGACCACTAACCCTCAAGACTTTAGAATGTAGATTGTAAAATGTAACGTCAACGTTGCAAAATAAAATACAACACAAAGCAATCACTTCCAGTGCTAGGAAGTCCTCCACAGTTGGAATGGACTATGTAACTACAAATCCAAATGCTTTGCGGATGCAGCCCTCCACAAACAGGGGAATCCAAAGTGGAACCACAAACACAAACAAATAGGAAGGTGCAAGTACCTAGTGCATTACAAAAATTTGTATTGGAATGAATGAAAAGAAATAAAAATGGATACTTACAAGAGTGCAACTTATAAAAGCCCATAGGCCACAAGATGCCATACAGTGCAAAATATGCATTCTCCAATTACATCCCACTGTGGTGCCAAGCTGACACGTTTCCTCTGGGAAAGTGCCTGAAGACATTGCCGCATTGAACACGGGAAGCAAGTGGGGAATCAAAATATGTCTACATATTTTATAGTAGGCATTGGTGAGTCAATCAGGGTCTGGGGGCTTTACCATTAGGTAGAGAAAGTATGGTAGGTCTATTTCCTCAGAAGAAACTGTAGCGTTTAATGTCGCTAAGTGGAAGCTATCTATGTCCACCAAGCAGGTTGAGGGGTTTTAGGATCATCCTTTGGATTGTAAAGAGAGGATTAATAATCAGTGAAAGTGTCAGTTATTGCCTGAGGATTTTCCACTTTAGTAGAGGTAGTCGGGTGAACAGTATTTGGAATTCTAGTTTTTGCTCTTTGAATTTTGAGTCTGTTGGCTAAAAACTTGTCTGCCTTGTTATTGTTTGCATAGTAATTTAATTAAAGTTTTTGCATATATTGGTCGTGTTGCATACAGAGCAGTTCTCTAAGTGTATAACGGAGTTTAGACAACTTCAAGGCCAATGAGGTGGAGGAATTTGTCTGGTTTTGTAATTCTACTGTGCGGATTTCGTTAAGAAGAGCATCTAATTTGGCGGAGCGAGTCCGCTTTAACTTGGAACTTAATTTGATAAGAACATCACGTACAAAAGCCTTATGGACCCTCTAAATAGTAAAGGGACCAGTAACCTGGGGGTCATTGAAATGAAAAAATTATTCTAGGTGTTGGGTAACCTCTTTCTGTAATGCTGAATCTTGAATAACCGACTCGTTACATCTCCAAATTCACAATGTTGCAAAGGCATTCCCCTCCTCTATCTGAAATGTGACAGGAGTGTGATCAGACCAAGTAATGTCACGGATAGAAAAGTCTGAAATTCTCTGCAACAAGAGCTTATCTGACAAAAAACAAATCAAGATGGGAGTATGAATTTGTGAGGAGTAGTATGTAAAGGATTTGTCACTAGCATTCTGACATCGCCAAACATCATATAACTCCTCTCTGACAAGGAGGTCCCAGAAAAAAGGGGGAACGACTCCTAATCAGAGAGGTAGTATATAGATTGCTATCAACAATGGTGTTAAAATCTCCACAAAATGAATATGCTTCCAACCTACACCTGGGAAACTTGAGTACTTTTCTGAGAAATTTTAATTGGTGTGTGTTGGGAGCAAAAATAGTCATCAAGGTAATAAGCAATTTGTTGATAATACACACCAAAATAATATAAGGACCATCTGGATCTTTGATCAAATTTTTGAGCTCAAAAGAGACCAAGTCCTTTATGGCTAGCATCACTCCTCTCTTCTTCACTGGGATAGAAGCCATGAAGATATGGTGGAAATTCTTGTGGGGGCATTTAGGGGAGGCATTGTTGTGGAAATGAGTTTCTTGCATTGCTAAGACATCAACCTTTTGGTGAAAAGCTTCTCGCCATAAGGATCTTCATTTAGCTGGATGGTTGAGGCCTCTTGTGTTAACAGAGAGAAACTTAAGGCCCAGGTTGAGAATGCCAAATGATATGGAAAGCCATGGAGGTGCAGTGCAGGTGCCTTTTCAAAAGAGGAGGAGCATAGCTATGATACACTAGGTGCGTGGGCACAGTAATAGTAGTGTAAGGAATTCCAGAATGGGAATGCGTGGATGCCAATAAGACGATCAACAAAAGGATCAAGGATCTACTGGGTGTACCAATGCATAGTATTAAGGGGTATGGACGAGGTGAAGAACATGGACTGAAGTAGTTCCAACTAAAGAAACTAAGGAACTGGAGTAACCAACAACAAATATAGGGGTATTAGAAAGCGTCCAAAAAGGACAAGGGAGTGAAAATTGCAACAGCAACGGGAGTCTAGGTAGGGTGACAGGTACCTGACACTGGGGAAATCTGGCTGAAGAAAATGAAATGCCATTCCTGTGGATAATCAGGTCTTCTTTGCAGTTGTCTTCCGTTGATCTGCTAGTCTTGATGAATTTTACCAGGAGGTGAGTTCTGCTCAGTAAAATCTTGTCCCAAGGTGGGAGGTATGATGTTTCAAGTTCGCAGAAGGTGAATAACTTTATCTAGGGAGTCAACAAGATAGTTGGAACCCTTGTAGGTGATTCAGAGTTTGGCCGAATATTTCCAATGATATACAATCTTACGGTTTCTCAGTGCCTTGGTAATTGTTGACAAGTTGTGGTGTTGTTGCAAAGTGTGCTGGGAGAGGTCGAGGAGCACTTTAAGGTTAGTTGTTTGTTCAGGGAGATTGTCAGCTTTTCAAAATGCTTCAAGGATTTTTTAGCTTGAAAAAACTGAATTCTCAACAATTTGTCTAGGGGGACCTCAGAGGGCAAAAAGGACGGTTTAGATACTCTGTGTATTCTGTCGATAGTGAGGTCGGCCAAAGACAATGACGTCAGAACTGCCTTAAAGAGGACACGGGTGAAGTGAGGAAGTTTATGTGAAGAAATGGATTCAGGGATTTCACTCATTTTTAAATTGTTCTTACAGGAACAATCCTCAAGATCAGTCAGTTTTGACAAGAGCTTGCAGATGACCTCTTGATGTGAAGAATGAGAGTCCACCAATACGTTGAAAAAGGACGTAACTTGGCACATCCCTGTCTCAACGTGATGAACCCTGGCCCCTCCATCCTTAGTTTCGACTTAACAGGACTTTTAGAGGAAGGAGAGGCAGTAGGGGAGGCAAAAGGAGAATTTGGGCTGATAGCAGTGGAATTTACATATGCAGCTCCTGCATTCCCCTCCACTGTGTCTGTGTATACTATCGAGGTGGACACAAGAGGACCGACACTCAACGGCGGGGATTGTCTCCCACTGCCATTTTGTTGTAGCCCACAGGACATTTCTGGGAAGAAGTCGGATAGTTTTTCAGTTGTGGTTGTTCTTGGCTTTGCCTCTGCATGTTTGGTAGTATATCGGGTCCCGAGGAAGCCAGAGAGGGTGTCAGCGGGCTTTGGTGATCACCGTGGGCTGATATGTCGTTGATGTTTCCCCCATACAGAGCAGAGCTCTCTGCTTATGCAGCCATGCCAGTGAGCGGTCGCAATGCTGCCCTCTGTCATAGGCATTTTTTGATCCATTGTGGTGCGTTGGCTGCCATAATGCAACACTTATAAACACATTCCCTGGAATTCATAAAGACTAAGGCAGAGAGATTTTGCGCCATATTTATTAACTTGTCTAGAACTTGTACTTGAATTTGGCTCATGCTGTGCCATTTTTAGAATGCATGAGAGACACTTTCGTAAAATCTGTCTGAGCCAGTTTTTCTCTGTGAACACCAAAAGAAAGTTGTTCTGAATTAGCTACACTTACATTTGGCGCTTACAAGATGAAACAATGTAAATGTGGCTCATTCAATGAGACACAATGTAAAAGTGAAGCATTTTAGAAATACCTGAATTTGGTCACTGTCAGAACCAAAAGCGTAAATGCTTTATGAATTTGGCACAACACATTAACATAAGGGATTAATGCCAGAAAAGTGGTGCAGCAGCTTTATTCAATTCCCCCATTGTGTATTCACAGGGAACACTACTTCACTTTATTCAATAATATTTACTTTGCAAAGGGAACATTCCCTTTCCCTAGAGATCAGCTTCTACTCTTTCAGTAAATAATCCAATGTCTAGCCTTGTACAAAAAAGTGGCAACCTCCCCAACCTATAACAAGCCTATACAGCAGGGATAGGCAATTACCGGACCTCCAGCTGTTGCAGAACTACAAGTCCCATGAGGCATAGCTAGACTCTGACAGCCACAAGCATGACACCCAGAGGCAGAGGCATGATGGGAATTGTAGTTTTGCAACAGCTGGAGGTCCGCTAATTGCCTATCACTGCTATACAGCAAGGTGCACATGGAGGGGCAAAGCACATCGCAAACAAAAATAAGATTTACCAGCACACTTACCAGCCAGCCTGCAAAACAACCAAATTGACCCTGTCTAACAATTTATGTTAAAAACGGAGGGCTTTGTTTGCACACATTTGCAAATATATGTGTAAGCCACAGTGCCCATGACAAGGGATCTCTGTATATACTGTGGTGCTAACTCTAAATTTTCCAGAATCTCCATAGTGGAAGAACATATAACAATAGATAGGTTAAGGGCACATGTGCCCGGAGGGAGCCCACCCCTCCTTAAAGGCATGGGGATGCATGTGACGCCCAGCAAAAGCACAATGGCAGTTAAGGCATTCAGTGCGTCCTTGCACTCAATTCAATCAACTGTACAAAAAATGTCGAAAACCCCAACCTACAGTATAACTAGCCTTTACAGCACATAGAATGGCAACATAAGGTGCACATAGATTGGCAATGCACATCGCAAACAAACAAAAGATTTCCCAGCAGACTTACCAGCCAGCCTGCAAAACAACTGAATTGACCCTGTCTAAAATGCCACGTACACATGATCGTACATTCCGACAACAAAATACATATTTTTTTTCTGACGGATGTTGGCTCAAACTTGTCTTGCATATACACGGTCGCACAAATCTTGTCGGAAATTCTGAACGTCAAGAACGCGGTGATGTACAACACATACGACGAGCCAAGAAAAATGAAGTTCAAAAGCCAGTGCAGCTCTTCTGCTTGATTCCAAGCATGCGTGGAATTTTGTGCGTTGGAATTGTGTACACATGATCGAAATTTCCGACAACAGATTTTGTTCTCAGAAAATTTGAGATCCAGATCTCAAATTTTGTTTGTCGGAAATTCCGATGTAAAATGGAGCCTACACACGGTCGGAATTTACGACAACAAGCTCCCATCTAACATTTCCCGTTGGAAAATCCGACTGTGTGTACGCAGCATAACATTTTACATTAAAAACAGCTTCCAGGTTTTTTTGTCAAAGCTTAATTGAACAAGATGAACTTAAAAGCTAATTGGCTACCATGCACAGCTACTTTCGAGTTTTAGTAAAATAACCCCATTGTTTACATTTTTGAAGATTTACTACAGAACTTTCCAGTCCACAACTCTAGTCATGTGGCAGGCTAAGTAGTACTTGTATAGGTCTGGTAGGCCAATTCCACCTTTAGCTTTGGTGCAAGTCAGTGGTGAATATTTAAAGCATGGGGCTGTATTCTTCCATATGAAGGCTGTGCAGGATCTTTTGTATGCTGCAAAAAAAGAGGGGGGAAGGTGAATTGGGATTGTCTGCATTAGGTACAGAAGGTGGGAAAGGACGACCATCTTAATGAGGGCTGAGCGACCAAACCATGATATGTTGAGACTGGCCCATTCCTTCAGATCTGATTGAATTTTAGAAAGGGTGAATAGGAAGTCGTGGCTATAAAGGTCTGTTATTTTTCTGGTGATTTGAATGCCTAGATAGGTAATGACTTTTTTATTTCATTGTGGGATTACTGATATGTTCAGGGCATGTGATTTGGAATAATTAATTTTAAGATTCGATAACTCACCAAAGTGCTTTATGTCTTTCAGGAGGTTAGGTGAGGACAACCAAGGTGTTTGTAAGGAGAGCAGGACATCGTCAGCAAACGCCGCTACTTTAAATTCCCTATGTGCAATGGAGATTCCTTTGATATCCGGATTGCTTCGCAGTCTGTTCAAGAGGAGTTCTAATGTCAAGACAAAGATCAAGGGGGATAGAGGGCAGCCCTGACGGGTACCATTGCTTATAGAGAAGGCGTTTGACAGGAGGCTGTTAGTTTTCACTAGGGATGAGCCGAACACCCCCCTGTTCGGTTCGCACCAGAACATGCGAACAGGAAAAAAGTTCGTTCGAACATGCGAACACCGTTAAAGTCTATGGGACACGAACATGAATAATCAAAAGTGCTAATTTTAAAGGCTTATATGAAAGTTATTGTCATAAAAAGTGTTTGGGGACCTGGGTCCTGCCCCAGGGGACATGGATCAATGCAAAAAAAAGTTTTAAAAACGGCCGTTTTTTCAGGAGCAGTGATTTTAATAATGCTTAAAGTCAAACAATAAAAGTGTAATATCCCTTTAAATTTCGTACCTGGGGGGTGTCTATAGTATGCCTGTAAAGGGGCGCATGTTTCCTGTGTTTAGAACAGTCTGACAGCAAAATGACATTTTGAAGGAAAAAACTCATTTAAAACTACTCGCGGCTATTGCATTGCCGACAATACACATAGAAGTTCATTGATAAAAACGGCATGAGAATTCCCCAAAGGGGAACCCCGAACCAAAATTAAAAAAAAAAATGACGTGGGAGTCCTCCTAAATTCCATACCAGGCCCTTCAGGTCTGGTATGGATATTAAGGGGAACCCCGGCCAAAATTAAAAAAAAAAAATGACGTGGGGTTCCCCCTAAATTCCATACCAGACCCTTCAGGTCTGGTATGGATTTTAAGGGGAACCCCGCGCCAAAAAAAAAAAAAAAAACGGCGTGGGGTCCCTCCAAAAATCCATACCAGACCCTTATCCGAGCACGCAACCTGGCAGGCCGCAGGAAAAGAGGGGGGGACGAGAGTGCGGCCCCCCTCCCTCCTGAACCGTACCAGGCCACATGCCCTCAACATTGGGAGGGTGCTTTGGGGTAGCCCCCCAAAACACCTTGTCCCCATGTTGATGAGGACAAGGGCCTCATCCCCACAACCCTGGCCGGTGGTTGTGGGGGTCTGCGGGCGGGGGGCTTATCGGAATCTGGAAGCCCCCTTTAACAAGGTGACCCCCAGATCCCGGCCCCCCCCCCCTGTGTGAAATGGTAAGGGGGTACATAAGTACCCCTACCATTTCACGAAGAAAGTGTCAAAAATGTTAAAAATGACAAGAGACAGTTTTTGACAATTCCTTTATTTAAATGCTTCTTCTTTCTTCTATCTTCCTTCATCTTCTGGTTCTTCTGGTTCTTCTGGCTCTTCTGGTTCTTCCTCCGGCGTTCTCGTCCAGCATCTCCTCCGCGGCGTCTTCTGTCTTCTTCTCCTCGGGCCGCTCCGCACCCATGGCATGGGGGGGAGGCTCCCGCTCTTCTCTTCTTCTTTTCTTCTCTTCTTCTCTTCTTCATTTTCTTCTCCGGGCCGCTCCGCAATCCATGCTGGCATGGAGGGAGGCTCCCGCTGTGTGACGGCACTCCTCGTCTGAAAGTTCTTAAATAACGGGGGGGCGGGGCCACCCGGTGACCCCGCCCCCCTCTGACGCACGGTGACTTGACGGGACTTCCCTGTGGCATTCCCCGTGACGTCACAGGGAAGTCCCGTCAAGTCACCGTGCGTCAGAGGGGGGCGGGGTCACCGGGTGGCCCCGCCCCCCCCCCCCCGTTATTTAAGAACTGTCAGACGAGGAGCGCCGTCACACAGCGGGAGCCTCCCTCCATGCCAGCATGGATTGCGGAGCGGCCCGGAGAAGAAAAGAAGAAAAGAAGAATGGCATTATATGACTGGCGGAAATGCACACAGACTTTCCTGGCCTGCCTTACATCCTGTAAACCCGGGTACCTGCCCAAGAAAGACTGCACTACCAAGTTAAGCATGAGCCAAACAGAGCACATGGGTCATTTATCCCTGTCAGAGGATGGAGAGGAGGTTGGTGCCATTGTTGCAAACCACAATTCCTGCCTTAAGTTGGCGTGGCATCAACCACCTCTGAACCTGCCCCTGCAGAGCTGACAGAACCTCTGCCCCAGTGTGGCTCCTGTCCCCCAAGCACATCAGCTCAAGCACCGCATGGCATCTTTTGGCCTACGTACTTGAGTAGCCCCTTGAATGCCTATGGAGCACCACTGGTTCCGAGGACAAAGCACAGGAAGAGGCCATGGATGAAGAAGAAGAGGAGGGGGTGGAGAAGAGAGGTGTGTCAGAATTATTAGTAGTGGCATTTTTGAGGTGTGGTGGCGGAACAACCTCCAACACTACTGCACCTTGTCCTGCATCCTTCCCAGCTGCCAGCAGAGTCACCCAATGTGCCGTGAAACTTAGGTAACATCCCTGTCCATGCCTGCTGGACCATGAGTCAGCGGTAATATGCACCTTACCGCTGACCGCCCTGTCCAGCAAGGCATGGACATTGCCTTCCACATGCAGGTAGAATCGCCTTCTGTGAGAAAAAGTGACGTTTGGGTACATGCCACTGAGGAACTGCACATTCCACAAACTCACGGAAGGGGGCAGAGTCTACCAACTGAAAAGGTAGCAGTTGAAGTGCTAGCAATTTTGCCAAGCTAGCATTCAACCGCTGGGCATGTGGATGGCTGGGAGCAAACTTCTTTCGGCGGTGCAGCAGCTGGGGCAGGGAAATTTGCCTGGTACAATCTGACGTCGGTGTACCGAAAGCAGATTGCCACAAGTGCTTGGCTGTGACACACCTAATTTTACACCTTCATTCCTCTCAGTGCAGGTCTCAGAGAGGACTGAAGGGGTTCGAGATCTCAGCTGATGAGGAGCAAGGAGAGGTCCTCTTTGTTCTTTGGTGTGGGTCTTTTAGATATGCTTGCCAACGAACTGCATGGCAAGTCAACATATGTCTGGTCAAGCATGTGGTGCCCAAGCGGGAGATGTTTTGGCCACGCGAGATACGCTTGAGACATATGTTGCAAATAGCAGCAGTGCGATCTGATGCACTCGTCTCAAAAAAGGCCCACACCAAAGAACTTTTGGAATAACGCGCAGAGACAGCAGTGCCCTGCACATGCGGAGCTTTTCGGTGTGATGCAGTCAGTATGCTGCCCTTAGGCTGGCCCCTGGAGGGCATCCTGCCTCGTTGGTGATGTGCCTCCTCCTCCTCCTCCCCTCTCCTATCAGGCACCCACGTTGAGTCAGTGACCTCATCATCCCCTCTGTCCTCATCACTGGAGCAAACCTGGCAGTATGCTGCAGCAGGGGGAGCATGATTGCCAGATTGCTGTCCTTCTTGGGCACCCCCTCTGTCCTTGCTCGCATTACTGCCTTCATCTAGCTCTGTTTTATCATCAGAGCCTGGTAAATTCTGGGCATCCTCCTGGAGCATGTACCCAACACTGTGGTCAAACCGTTCGAGGGACTCCTCAGGAGGACATGGTGGGGCTAGGGAAGGAGTCACTGATGCCATTGAGTCGAGGGAAGAGGCCATGTTGGCAGCTGCTTTGCCAGACAAAGTACCCTGAGCATGGGTGAGAGAGGATGAGGAGGATGAGGACGGCTTGGTCATCCACTCGACCAAGTCTTCCGCATGTTGCGGCTTAACACGGCCAGCTGCTGAAAAAAAGGCCAAGCGTGTCCCACGGCCACGTGCTGATGAGGATGCACCGTCTCTACAACCAGCACTGTTGCCTCTAGACACAGAGCCTGCTTGCCCTCTTGTATTGGCTTGTGACTGTCTGCCTCTCCTTGTTGGCCTTCCAGACATACTAATGGCCTGCAGTGAGATGTAGCTGCACTAAGCTGGGATATATATATATATACTGATACTGCAGCTAGCAAAATCAACTGCCTGCCTGTAGTATGAGAACACCACCAATCTTCTACAGGTAGCTTTAGATGAACACTGTGCAGAGGTCGCACTACACTAACTTGTAGCTTTAGCTGAACACTGTGCAGAGGACGCACTACACCAACGTTAAAATAATGTAGCTGCCTGTGGTAGTGATAAGATCAGGAAAAAACCACCAACCTTCTACAGGTAGCTTTAGCTGAACACTGTGCAGAGGTCGCACTACACTAACATGTAAATAATGTAGCTGCCTGCGGTAGTGATAGAATCAGGAAAACACCACCAACCTTCTACAGATAGCTTTAGCTGAACACTGTGCAGAGGACGCACTACACTAACGTTAAAATAATGTAGCTGCCTGCGGTAGTGATAGATCAGGAAAACACCACCAACCCCTACAGGTAGCTTTAGCTGAACACTGTGAAGAGGATGCACTACACTAACGTTAAAATAATGTAGCTGCCTGTGGTAGTTATAGGATCAGGAAAACACCACCAACCTTCTACAGATACCTTTATCTGAACACTGTGCAGAGGACGCACTGTCTCTCTGTCTCTGTCTCTCAACGCTGGAACACACTACTCAGGGCCGCCGTGCAGACAGCCTTATATAGTGTGGGGTTGTACTAAACCCCCTGAGCCATAATTGGCCAAAACCACCCTGGCTTTGGCTGATTACAGCTCTCTCTACAGACGGCGCTGTGATTGGCCAAGCATGCGGATCATAGTGCATGCTTGGCCAATCATCAGCCAGCAATGCACTGCGATGCCACAGTGAATTATGGCCTGTGACGCGCCACACGAATTTGGCCTGAACGGCCCATATCGTTCGCAATTTGGCAAACGGGCGAACAGATGGGTGGGTTTGACTTGAACCCGAAGCTCATCCCTACTTCTCAGCATCAAGGGATATGTATCCTTAACCAGTTACCAACCGGGCCATAGCCAAAAGACGACTGCAGGGCGGTTGGATAACTCTGGGAGTATGTACTATGATGTGATCCCGGAAAACCGCTTCAGCACGCCCCCGGGGCGCGCACACAGGAACATCCTTGACCGCCGGGTCCAGAGCATCATGGATCACGGTAAGCGGCTGCTGATCGCGGCTGTTTACCATGTGATCGCTCCGTCAAATGACGGAGCGATCACATATAAACAAACCGGCATCATGTCATGATGCCGGTTCCTCTCTCCCCTCTCTGTACTGATCGGTACAGAGGGGAAGGGATCAGATGGCAGCAGTGCTGTGGGCTGGATGTGTAGTGCCCACAGCGCTACTCTGTGACATGTGCAGTCACATCCATGGATCCATCCTTCCATGCTCAGTCATCCCTCCATGCTCAGCAATACCCTTCACTACTCTGCAATGCCCTGCAATACTCTGCAATACACTGCAATACCCTGCAATACTCTGCAATGCCGCACAATACTCTGCAATATCCCGCAATACTCTGCAATACCCTGCAATACTCTGCAATACCCCGCAATACCCTGCAATACTCTGCAATACCCTGCAATACCCTGCAATACTCTGCAATGCCCTGCAAAACCCTGCAATACCCCGCAATACCCTGCAATACTCTGCAATACGCTGCAATACCCTGCAATACTTTGCAATGCCCTGCAATACCCTGCAATACTCTGCAATGCCCTGCAATACTCTGCAATACCCCGCAATACCCTGCAATACTCCGCAATACTCCATAATACCCTGCAATACCCTGCAATACTCTGCAATACCCTGCAATACCCCGCAATACCCTGCAATACCCTGCAATACTCTGCAATACCCTGCAATACTCTGCAGTACCTCACAATACCCCCGCAATACGCTGCAATACCCTGCAATACCCTGCAATACCCCGCAATACCCCACAATAATCTGCCATACCCTGCCATACTCTGCAATACCCAGCCATACTCTGCCATACCCAGCCATACTCTGCCATACCCTGCCATACTCTGCAAAACCCAGCCATACTCTGCCATACCCAGCCATACCCAGCCATACCCAGCCATACCCAGCCATACCCAGCCATGCTCAGCCATGCTCAGCCATACTCTGCCATGCTCAGCCATACTCGGCTGTACTCGGCCTCTGTATGTGGCCAGGCTGTGGAAGTCTCACACATGTGGTATAGCCGTACTCAGGAGGAGTAGGAGAATCTATTTTGGGGTGTCATTTTTGGTATGTACATGCTATGTGTTAGAAATATTGTATAAATGGACAACTTTGTGTTAAAAAAAAAGCGCTTTAATCACTTCCTGCCCGCCAGCCGTCATATGACGTCTTTGATTTTGTGTGGGGATATCTGAATGATGCCTGCAGCTACAGGCATCATTCAGATATCAGCTTTTTCAGCCAGCGATTCCCTAAACCATAAGAATGATCATAGCGGCTGTTCCACTGCTTGATTGTTCTTACCTGAGGCGAGAGGAGACAGCCCCCCTCCCTCCGCCCTCAGGTGCTTCTACCGACTCACCGCTACGATTGTAGCCAGGATTGTTTTTTTTGTTTTTTTCAGGCCTCCCAGCCTAGAGGTGAGATGTGGGGTCTTATTGACCCCATATCTCACTGTAAAGAGGACCTGTCATGCCATATTCCTATTATTCCTATTAGGATGTTTACATTCCTTGTAATAGGAATAAAAGTGATCAAAAAATTTATTTTTTGGACAAAAGCATCAAGCCAAAATAAATAAAGTAAAATCAACAATAAAAAAAAATATTTTTTTTCCCCGTGTCCCCGTGTGCTCGCATGCAGAAGTGAACGCATACGTAAGTCCCGCCCACATATGAAAATGGTATTTAAACCACACATGTGAGGTATCGCTGCGATCGGTAGAGCAAGAGCAATAATTTTGTCACCTCCTCTGTAACTCAAAACATGTAACCAGTAAAAAATTTTAAAGCATCGCCTATGGGGATTTTTAAGTAGTGAAGTTTGGCGTCATTCCATGAGCGTGTGCAATTTTGAAGGGAGACAGGTTAGGTATCTATTTACTCGGCATAACTTCATCTTTCACAATATGCAAAAACATTGGGCTAACTTTACTGTTTTGTTTTTGTTTTTTAAGCACAAAACTGTTTTTTTTCCAAAAAAAAGTGTTCGAAAAAATTTCTGCGCAAATACCATGCGAGATAAAAAGTTGCAACGATCGCCATTGTATTCTCTAGGGTCTTTGCTAAAAAACATATATAATGTTTTAGGGTTCTATGTAATTTTCTAGCAAATAAATGATGATTTTTACATGTAGGAGAGAAATGTCAGAATTGGCCTGGGCACGCCAGAATGCCTGAAGGTGCTCCCTGCATGTTGGGCCTCTGTATGTGGCCACGCTGTGTAAAAGTCTCACACATGTGGTATCGCCGTAATCGGGAGTAATAGCAGAATGTGTTTTGGGGTGTAATTTGTGGTATGCATATGCTGTGTGTGAGGGGTCATTTGGGGGGTATTTGTACTTTTTTGGCATGTTAGGGTCTCAAGAAATTAGATAGGCCATCAGTACTTCAGGTGTGATCAATTTTCAGATATTGGCACCATAGCTTTTGGACTCTATAACTTTCACAAAGACCAAATACTATACATGATTTGGGTTATTTTTACCAAAGATATGTAGCGGTATAAATTTTGGCCAAAATATATGAAGAAAAATTACTAATTTGCAAAATTTTATAACAGAAACGAAGAAAAATGCATTTTTTTACAGAATTTTCGGTCTTTTTTCTTTTATAGCTCAAAAAATAAAGAACCCAGCAGTGATTAAATACCACCAAAAGAAAACTCTATTTGTGTGAAAAAAAGGACAAAAATTTCATATAGGTACAGTGTTGCATTAATGAGTAATTGTCATTCAAAATGTGAGAGCACCGAAAGCTGAAAATTGGTCTGGTTATTAAGGGGGTTTAAGTGCCCAGTGGTCAAGTGGTTAATAAAGATATATCTGCCACCAGGGTCGACCATCAAATCCGATAGTTGAAAATCAGCATGTTTGGAAATTAGTATTAATACCACTTTTGTTTTGGAATCTGGGTTTGTGGAATGTAGTGCCCATTTGTATACATGGTTCTCTACTTTGGGGATTGCATCTGATTGGAAGTGCGTTTCCTACAACATAAGGAAGTGAGCTTTGTGTGTGGTCAGTGCTGATAGTATCTGTGACCTTTTTTCTGGGAGGTTTAAGCCCTTAACATAAAGCGAAAGACATTTCAGTGATAGTTGTTGTTTAATTGTTGGCTTCTTCTGCATGTTATAAGCTAATGGGGTCAAGATATGTATGCGGGAGTCTCGTGTACGTAACCTGAGCGCCATTGTGGTAGCCGGGGCTTACTTATTGGACTCAGGAGGGAGGGGGAGAGAGGAGCGGTTCCCACCAGAATACGGAGGAAAAAGAAGAAGGGGTTCAAGGAGAGGTGGAAAGGAAGTGGGGAGGGACAGGTTTAGAGTGACCAAGTCACGGGGGGAGGAGAGGAAGGGCAAAGGTAAAATTGTAGAATCTGCACTGTCATGTGGCACACTGACCACGTGTGCGAGAGTTTACCGGAGGCGGTTATAGGTACAACTAACCACCTAGTGGGGGGGAGTCCGGAATGGCAGCTTCAATCCGTTAGGAAGGCTGTGGGGGGACAATAAACTGGGAATGGATCACGGGGCTTAGCACTAAGGAGGATGAAAAAGGGTAGGCAGGTAATCAAAGGATGTTGAGTGGTATGTAAGGGATTTAGAGAATAGGGTTTGGGGTTTTAGGGGCACCGGTAGTGGCAGCTGGGTATGTAAATTTACCGAACACAGCAGACCGTCTATAGACCTGCTGCGTAATGGGTGTATATTGAGTGGAAACCGAGAGCAAGTCAGGAATTAAGTAACCTAAACAGCATTTGGGAACCCGAGTAGCTACAAAAATCTGCTAAGCATTACTGGATGGTGAAAAGCTCTAAGGTAATAAATCATATAAACATTTAAACTTGTAAACACATATACTTTCAAACAAACATCTCTCTCTCCTCCCCATGGAATTTGCTTGATTGGCTTATGGGTCTGGATGGCCCACCATTTTGGAAATATATATTCCATAACTAGGAATAGCCAATTGAGAAGCCTTCACACAGAATGGCAGGCCATGTGATCCTGTACAGTGGCATTAAAACATTGGCATATAGTTTTTGCTTTGCTCAACGATGTCTGGGCAAGCTCGCAGAGCGGAGCGATACTGCACAGAACCTGTGTCCTTCTTCAGTTTCACCAGACTGGCACCAAAGAAAGATTTGCAACAGGGACAAAGTCAGTCAATCTGACAGTAGTTCTATCCTTCCCCTACTCTACTAAAGAAAAACATTTTTATTTTTCCCTGTGTTGCTGAGAGTAACCCTCACATCCTGTCTAGCAAAACTCTGTCAGCAGAACAGGAAGTGAAGGTAAACTTTACTAATGTAGGGGGGGGCGTGGCTTGACCTCGGAGAAGATGGCTGCTTAATTCCAGAGCTCCCGCTGACAGGGATTCATATCTTCTTACAACTGAGGGTTTTTGAACATTTACCTACCAAAAAAATATGGGTACGGCTTCTAGAAGCTCCTCTGCCTCTCGGTTCTGTTCGCCTCGTGAATTACCTGGCAGACCGAGTCAAAATATTCCTGAAATGTTTAGAGCCCAGGTAGGCAATATGACGCATGCTCACGCTACACAAGGAACACAGAGACAAGCGAGTGGCACTAATGGGGCCGCAGCCTCCTCACAGACAGCAGACACTAACGGGGGAATTATCCTCACCCCTCATCAACAACCCAGTTTAAATAATCTTCCTTCTGTGGCAGCCGACATAAAGGACACCTTGACGGCTGCCATCATAGAGCTGACATACAGGCAATCACTGGCAGAGTACAGGTTGTAGAAAAAAAAACAACAGCTATGTACTCCACAGCGATCAGAAGAAACCATCTGATCTTAGATACCCACACCAGACATCTGAGAGATATGAACCGTCATCTGGAAGATTTGGACAATCATGGCAGACACCATAATCTGAAAGGCTTATCAGAGACCATTGATACAGATCATCTGCAGGAGGAAGTCAGAAGCCTGTTTAATAATGTGCTAGAGAGACCCAGAGACACTCCAATCAACATGAAACGGATACACCGTGCTTTGCCACCAAAGGGAAGGGAGGAAGATCCGCCGTGGGATGTGGTATGCTACATAGTGGACTATCGCCACTGCTGAGAAAAAGCCCGTGTTTTGGTGCCATTACTGCACAATGGTAAGGAGATTCGTATATTCCAGGATCTCTCTACCAGAACACTGCAGCATAGGAGGGAACTGCGACCCCTGCTGGAAGTTCTCCGTACGAAGGGCTACTTTACATGGCCGCTCTGCTCTCCTCAGAGTCCAGGAGGACCTCCATCATTTTTGTGAGACGCTGGAGATCCCCCTCACTGAAGTCCGGGAGTGGTATGCGGAGTTCCACTCTCCTGCACCTAACACTCATCTCTCCAGATCTGAACCGATGGAGACACAGGAGGTCCATTACCTCTGATCCATTAGACACCGATCCCCCTCAGAGGATAGGTTGCAACACCCAGGACCACATTTAGCCTCAATCTACAGCCCGACTAAACCTCCACACACATGCAGAGCCAGAAGAGATCGTTAATCGATCCTCCACAGAAACACCGAACGTTCTTCTTTCATAAGTTAAGTTGCTGATCTTGTTTCATCTGTTCTACTCTGTTATCACAGGCTCGATGTCTGGAGCTCATTACTGTCTAGTTACCCCTAATGTACTAAGGCTATCAGCTGTTGGAATTCAGAGTGTGTATATATCTTCCAAGTACAGCCCTGACATGACAGAATAGGGATATGGAGGTCAAATACAAGACACTGGTTGTCACCCTTCTGGCTCTAGATGGCTGACTTTCTTCATCCTTTCTTCATCCGAATTCAGAATCTCCCCTGACCTTTGGTGACGATTGTCCATTGGAGGCTTAATGATCATTTCCCTGAAGTGCTTAGGGTTGTATGCTTTTTTTAGCATACACTACATTGTTAAGCTGGACTGCCGATATGATCTTATTCCCCACTCCTTCTATGAAAGAATATAGGGGTACATTACCTGCCACTCATGCAAATGTAAATAGTTTCTTATATATTTTATTTTATTTTTTTTTTATACATTTTAATAATGTTCTAATTGCCTGGGTTGAAACGTGACAGTGTTGTTATACAGAGTGACAGAGCTCCTGGGATATACAGCTAAATATTAAGCCACATGGACCCAACATCTATTATTAAAATATACCCCTTTTTAAGCAAAAAATTAAGGAAGAACCCCTAACAGGAATGAAACATGCAGATTAAATGCAGCTATGCTGCAATCTTATAGGTAATGAGGCTTACAATATTACAGATGTGGTTAGAACATAGCTCCAACTGACCCCATATGTTTTGAATTACTAAGGGTGGGCAATCCCGAGGGCTCCTCCTTAGGTGAAAGGCAAGTACTGTGGTGGGTCAGGAAGCTGCTCCAGCGGTTACTATTGCCTGTGCTGTAACATACGCAAACAGCGCTTAGGCTGCTATAGGTCCCAATTACGCTCCAAGTTCATAAGCCACACCCCCGATAATTTGTCGCAAAGTGCTGCGGGTACCAATACTGAACTTTACTGAACAAGTAAACAAAACTACAATCTGTCACCAGGCCCATAAGAGCCTGGTCTGAGCCACACTTTTTAACCCAAAAGGACAGCCAGAGCTGTCATATATGGATGGAGTAATTCCCAGTTCATATCAGCCCTGATAAAAGTAAGCCTAATGCGAGCCTGGCTATATTCCATTCTCTCATAGCTTGCTAGTTACTGCTGATACCCACCACAATCGTTGGGGCCTGCAAACTGAAGATTACCCACCACATTAGACCACCCATGGTTCTTTTATGTACCTACCACCCCTTTTGACTAAGTAGTTACTACCTTTCATATTACTGAGGTTTACCCCTGTCTCTGCCCTCTACATTGAAAGTCTCTGTACGTAGTATGCTATAGTTCACCACCCAGGGCAGAAGGGTGGCAACTAGCTAAGGATCCATCTATCCATGGCCCATACGGCCGGTTACCTCCCCAGACAAATTGTTACAAATTGTTACCATTAACTGTTCCTTGGTTAAATGTTCCTTTGCACACTAGTTTGGTTATTACCCTGTTGTTAGACACCCATCACTCATAAAGTTTGCCTCCACTTATGCATCCCACTACCCTCTAACGGCGGTTAGACACTCACTCCAAGTACTTCTCCCTCGCCAGATCTTCGCCAACCCCCATACGGTGACATAGTACAGTGTAGAACACCATTAGGTTAGTATACACTGACTGGGCACCGTAAATCACCGAAACTCCCCAATTGTGAGATGGGTGGGCTGGTCCCCCCTCTCTTCGGTGACTTAACTAAGAGTACCTCATACCCTCTTATCCGAAGGTTACATTATTTAACCTCCTTCTCGTACCTCGACTCTCCTACTCTCACTCCCCCCCCAATTATAAATCACTCTCCTAGCCCTACCATGGCGCAACACAATACAGTACAACCCACACTCAGTGTTAAATTTTATTCACTGAACACTCATGAACTTAATACCCCAGAAAGAAGATCCCAACTAATGCCACACCTTCAAAAGCCTAAAACCCACATAGTTTTTTGCAAGAGACCCATTTTAGGTGCAATAACATTCCAAAGTTGCATAGCAATTTCTAAGCGACAGCATACCATGCCTCCAATATGGATTCAAAAACCAAGGGCGTCTCAATTTTAATATCTAAACACTGTCCCATCCAAATACAAAATATCGACCGAGACGAAAAGGGCAGATACTTATTCCTCAAGGGTTCATTACACAACAGACTTACTAAAGGCCAGAGAAGAACTATTGGAAGAGCTAGGGAAAACGCTGAAACGCAAATTTGCACTAACAAAACAAAAATTCTACGAATTTGTGAATAAGTCTGAGAAAATGTTAGCTAGAGCCCTTCAATTTAAAAAAGCGGCCTCCACCATTCACACTATCAAAGACCCCTCCGGGAACTCAATTGCCACATCGAGCAGAATAGCAGACCAATTCGTAAGATACTTCACCAAATTTTATAACTTGCCCTCTACAAAAATGACCAGTCGGATCCCTGACAGAACACAGGCTATTGAAAGTTTTCTAGCTCAATATAGCCCCACACCTACTACCCCAGATGACTCTGCTACGATAGATCACCCAATTACCACAGAAGAAACTATGCTAGCATTGAAACAATTGAAAACAGGCAAGAGCCCGAGTCCTGACGGCCTCTCCGTCAGCTACTATAAATCCTTTACTGACATTTTAATCCCCAGATTCCTAAAAGCGTTCAACTCTCTACCTTCCTCGCCTCAAGCTAGCAAAGATATTTTAGCTGCCCACATAACGCTTATACCGAAACCCAGCAAAGATTCCACTTTGGTATCAAATTATAGGCCCATATCTCTCCTGAACGTGGACGTAAAACTTTATGCAAAAGTTCTTGCAAATCGCATTCTTCCTCTACTCCCCAGACTGGTATCACTAGATCAGGTAGGTTTTGTCCCTGGACGAGAAGCTAGGGACAACACCATAAAAGCCATCAACATACATCACTGGTTATCACATTCTTCGAAACTGGGCCTTTTGCTGTCCCTCGATGTGGAGAAGGCGTTCGACAGAGTGGCATGGGGCTACATGATAGTGACACTAAAAGCTATGGGATTCCCAGACCACCTACTTCAACTCATTTTTGCACTATATTCCACGCCATTGGCTAGCATTCGAGTCAATGGCCGCCTGTCGAGCGCCTTCTCCGTTTCGAATGGCACACGTCAGGGATGCCCCTTATCACCCCTCATCTTTGTTCTTACTATGGAGCCCCTCCTTCATAGAATAAAGGCCAACCCTGACATCAAGGGTGTCAACATCAAACACAAACATTATAAACTAGTGGCTTACGCTGATGACGTCTTGTTCTTCCTTACGGACCCAATCACCTCTATACCCAACCTACTAAAAGATCTCACTCTGTTCAAATCACTCTCTAACCTCCAAATTAATTTCTCAAAATCTAAGGCATTAAACATTTCCCTACCTACCACCATGGTGACACAGTGTCAAGCAAACTTTCCCTTTGAATGGGAGCCCCACGCTATCACCTATCTAGGTATTCAGATCCCCAAAAACCTATCGAACCTATACTCCAGAAACTTCTCGCCTATTCTCCAATCTATTCAACAAGTCCTCCAGAGGTTGCACGTGGGCCTATTTCCTGATTTGGAAGAACGTCTATCATAAAAATGAATATCCTGCTCAGAATCCTGTACCTCTTTCAAACCCTCCCTATCCGTCTCCCCTCGACATTCTTCATGACCTGCAAACGACTCTGCAGAAATTTTATATGGTCCTCCATAGCACCCAGATTGAGTTAGGATAGGTTAGCCCTTCCTAAATCAAAAGGGGAATTGGACTCCCGGACATTTACAAATATCATTTGGCCTGCCTCTTGACCAGAGTAGTTGACTGGCATATCCACGCAGACACTAAGGACTGGGTTAAACTTGAAGAGTCATTTGCAGGGATTCCAATCTCACATCTACCATGGATCTCACAGAAAGCGACCCCCAAAGAATGCACAAACCATCCACCTATTCACTCTACCCTCCTCCACTTTAGGATGGCATGTAGTAAACTCAACATGGCATCCTCGCCTGGGCTCCTGACACCTATCGATCAAAATCCTGACTTCCCTCCTAGCCTCTTGGAATCCAATGCTGATATCCCACGATGGCTACCCTCTCTTAGAGCAGAACACTTCTTCCACTTCTTCTTCGATGAGTTCACAACGGGGATTTACTAAAACATTTAATGTGAAAATGGCTTAATGTAGCTTAACGTGTAATAAAGTGCCTAAACGTCAATCAATTGCCCTGAAATTTTGCACAGCCTAAGATCTCAACTTCCCAAACCTACCCAAGAAGTTTCATGCGATTCGGTGTACCACAAGGCAAACTATGGACATTAAGCTTGTTTTTTGGAGAGCTTAATATGGCTTAACGTACAAAAAAGACCTTAAATGTTAACCAATTTCCCCCAAACTTCACACAATAGAAGATTATATCCATGCTAACATATTCTGAAAATGTCAGCTCATTTAGTAAATCACACCAAAAGTTATTCACATTAAACTATATTTTACAATGCTAAAACATATAATGTGAAAATGGTTTAATGTAGCTTAACGTGTAATAAAGTGCCTAAACCTCAATCAATTGCCCTGAAATTTTGAACAGCCTAAGATCTCAACTTCCCAAACCTATCCAAGAAGTTTCATGTGATACGGTGTACCACAAGGCAAACTATGGACATTAAGCTTGTTTTTTGGAGCGCTTAATGTGGCTTAATGTACAAAAAAGACCTTAAATGTTAACCAATTTCCCCCAAACTTCACACAATAGAAGATTCTATCCATGCTAACATATTCTGAACATTTCAGCTCATTTAGTAAATAACACCAAAAGTTATTCGCATTAAGCTATATTTTACAATACTAAAACGTTTAATGTAAAGAGCTTAACGTACCATAATGTGCCTTAACCTCAATCAATTGTCTTGAAACTTTGCACAGCCTAAGTTCTCAACTTCCCAAACCTATTCAAGAAGTTTCATGCGATTTGGTGTACCACAAGGCAAACTATGGATATTAAGCTTGTTTCTGGAGAGCTTAATGTGGCTTAACGTACAAAAAAGACCTTAAATGTTAACCAATTTCCCCCAAACTTTATACAATAAAAGAATCTAGCCATCCTAACATATTCTGAAAATTTCAGCTCATTTGGTTAAGCACACCAAAAGTTATTCACATTAAGCTATATTTTACAATGCTAAAACATTTCATGTGAAAATGGCTTAATGTAGCTAAACGTGTAATAAAGTGCCTAAACCTCAATCAATTGCCCTGAAACTTTGCACAGCCTAAGATCTCAACTTCCCAAACCTATCCAAGAAATTTCATGCGATTCGGTGTTCCACAAGGCAATCTAGGGACATTAAGCTTGTTTTTTGGGGAGCTTAATGTGGCTTAATGTACAAAAAGGACCTTAAATGTTAACCAATCTCCCCCAAACTTCACACAATAGAAGACTCTATCCATACCAACATGTTATTCACATTAAGCTATATTTTACAATGCTAAAACATTTAATGTGAAAATGGCTTAAAGTGGAGTTCCACCCATTTTACACAGTTCCTCACTTTGGTATCCCCTGTAAAAAGCCTTTTCCCCATGGAAATTCTTTTTTTTAATAAAAGGAAATACCTTAATTATCTTTTTTCCTCCGGCATTTCCGGTAGTCCCCGCCGAGGCGATTACGTCACTAGGCGATTTGCAAGGGCCCCTGGGATAACAGGGTCATGTATCCCAGGAGTCCTTGTGAATCACCCAGTGACGAAACCTCACGATGATTGACGGAACGTCCGCCAACGCCGCTATGGCCACATGTCAGGACTCAAGCGGAAGGAGTGCCGTGTGGTGGCATTACTGCACAGGCGTGAGATGTGGAGGTGCCTGCTGCACCGATTCCCAGAAATGGATAGAAGACTCTATCCTTGCCAACATATTATGAAAATTTCAGCTCATTTGGTTATTCACAACAAAAGTTATTCACATTAAGCTATATTTTACAATGCTAAAACATTTAATGTGAAAATGGCTTAACGTAGCTTAATGTGTAATAAAGTGCCTAAACTTTGTACAGCCTAAGATCTCAACTTCCTAAACCTCTCCAAGAAGTTTCATGCGATTCAGTGTTCCACAAGGCAAACTAGGGACATTAAGCTTGTTTTTGGAGAGCTTAACGTACAAAAAAGACCTTAAATGTTAACCAATTTCCCCCAAACTTCACACAATAAAAGACTATCTATGCCAACATATTTTGAACATTTCAGCTCATTTGGTTAATCACACCAAAAGTTATTCACATTAAGCTATATTTTACAATGCTAAAACATTTAATGTGAAAATGGCTTAATGTAGCTTAATGTAGCTTAACGTGTAATAAAGTACCTAAACCTCAATCAATTGCCCTGAAACTTTGCACAGCCTAAGATCTCAACTTACCAAACGTATCCAATAAATTTCATGCGATTCGGCGTTCCACAAGGCAAACTAGGGACATTAAGCTTGTTTTTTGGGGAGCTTAATGTGGCTTAATGTACAAAAACACCTTAAATGTTAACCAATCTCCCCCAAACTTCACACAATAGAAGACTCTATCCATACCAACATATTATGAAAATTTCAGCTCATTTGGTTAATCACAACAAAAGTTATTCACATTAAGCTATATTTTACAATGCTAAAACATTTAATGTGAAAATGGCTTAAAGTGGAGTTCCACCCATTTTACACAGTTCCTCACTTTGGTATCCCCTGTAAAAAGTCTTTTCGCCATGGAAATTCTTTTTTTTTAATAAAAGGAAATACCTTAATTATCTTTTTTCCTCCGGCATTTCTGGTAGTCCCGCCAAGGCGATTACATCACTAGACGATTTGCAAGGGCCCCTGGGATAACGGCGTCATGTATCCCAGGAGTCCTTGTGAATCACCTAGTGACGAAATCTCACGATGATTGACGGAACGTCCGCCAACGCCGCTATGGCCACATGTTAGGACTCAAGCAGAAGGAGTGCCGTGTGGTGGCATTACTGCACAGGCGTGAGATGTGGAGGTGCCTGCCGCACCAATTCTCAGAAATGGATAGAAGAGGGCTTCAAATGCCCACAGTGGAGATGGACACTGCCAGCTTCCGAGATCCAGATCTTTTTATTTATGTTTGAATAGAAAAAAAGTGAGTACTAGAATAATACTATCTAAAGATTGCATATAAAGTGGATCAAGTTGAAGTGGAGTCTTAAAACAAAAAATTTGAACTGGGGGACTGGAACTCCGCTTTAATGTAGCTTAATGTAGATAAACGTGTAATAAAGTGCCTACACCTCAATCAGTTGCCCTGAAACTTTGCACAGAGTAAGATCTCAACTTCCCAAACTTATCCTATAAGTTTGGAGGAGGGGGTCATGTGATCACTGGGAAGAGGAGCAGGAGGGGATCATGTGATCACTGGGAGGAATAGGAGGGATCATGTGATCACTGGGAGGAGGAGGGGTCATGTGATGACTGGCGCCAAACCTTTCTTTGATCGCACAGCCCTTCATTGGTCTAGGGTCTGTCCGAGATCAAAATGTCAGTCTTCCCTGCCTTTGGGTGTCCATGCTATGCCTCTGGGGGTCAGGGGGTGCTGTACTTTTTTTTTTGGATGTTATCCAATTTCCCCAAAATTCCCACAATGGAAGACTGTATCTATGTCAGCATATTCTAAAACTCTCAGATTGTTTGGTAAAACAGACCAAAGGTTATTCACTTTTAACAATTTTATTATAGTCCTGAAACATTTAATTGGAATAGTTTAAAGGGTAAGTTCACCTTTCCAGAAAATCTGTAAGGTGAAATTACACTGGACCCCCTCCCCATCCCCCTCACCCACACGAGTTCCCCCAAGGGAGAGCGGCTCTCCAACCGGTCACTCAAGAAGAGGAGGAGCCAGGATTACCGCTGAGGGACCCCAGAAGAGGAGGATGTGTGCTACTCTGTGCAAAACCAACTGCACAGAGGAGGTAAGTATAAAATGTTTGTTTAAAAAAAGAAAATGAACCTTTACATATCCTTTAAGCTAAAGTCACTCATTTCCCTTGTGGTAAACCAAAATCAGGATAGGGTTGGGAAGATAAAAACTTTGGTTGTGCAAAGTTTCAAGGCTATTGATTAACCACTTTAGCCCCGGAAGGATTTGCCCCCTTAATGAATAATAAAAAAAAATGTAAAAAAAAAATAATAAAAAAAAATGTAAAAAAAAAAAATTCTTCATCAGTTTAAGTCAATATATATTTTTCTACATATTTTTGGTTAAAAAAATAGCAATAAGCGTATATTGATTGGTTTGGGCAAAAGTTATAGCGTCTACAAAATAGGTAAGAGATTTATGGTATTTTTATGGCATTTTTATTATTTATTTATTTGTTACTAGTAATGGCGGTGATCTGCGATTTTTAGTGGGGCTGCAACATTGTGGCGGACAGATCGGACACTTGACACTTTTTGGGACCATTGACAGTTATACAGCAATCAGTGCTAGAAAAATGCACTAATTACCACATGCATCGAGTCCCCCACTGTGCAGCAGGCACGTGCCTGCTATGGCTCCTAAAGGATATTTCTTCAGTGTTGTCACATGAAAAGATATAATACAATATTTACAAAAATGTGAGGGTGTACTCACTTTTGTGAGATACTGTACCTCTTATGTGCAGTGTTTTTTTTACAGAGCAGCCCTGATCCTCCTCTTCTCAGTTCCCTCCCTGGTGCTCCTGGCTGCTTCCTCCTGCCAAGTGCCCTCACAGCAAGTGGCTTGCTATGGGGCACTCGAGCTGAGCCGCAGCTTTGTGTGTCCATTTAGACACTGAGCCATAATTTGGCCTACCTCCCCCTCCTGATTGGCTACCTGACTTTGATTGACAGCAGTGGGAGTCAATGGCGACACTGCTGTGTCTCAGCCTCTTCAAAATAAGCTTAACCACTTACCAACCAGCCGCTGCAGTTTTACTCAATCCCTAGTCCACATATGGTGGGAGTGCCCGCTCATACAACCTTTCTGGAAGGAAGTACAACGCCTCACCGCCCAAATAACAACTTACACACCGGACTTTACCCCCCCAATACATGCTCCACCACTAGACATGTGCAATTAGTTTCAGACGAATCGAAAATTCATACGAATTTCCGTAAATTCGTACATTCGGGAGGATCCGAAATACGAATTGCTATGCTTCCAAACTTTGTACGAAATACGAAATTTCGTTTACGAATTTCGGATCCAAATTCCTAACAAACTTTCGTAATTGTTACGAAAAGTTAACAAACCTAAAAGTTAAAAACTCAGGAAGTCAGCACAGCACAGGGATGGTGGGAGCCCCTCATAATGATAAATTCATCATAATGAACATTCGTAATTGTTACGAAAATGTAATGAACCTAACGAAAATTTGTGTTTCGTACAAAATTTCGGACACGAATTACGAAATACGAATTAATTCTAATATGAAACGGAACAGAACGAAACTAAACAAATTTATTGATGGCGCACATGTCTATCCACCACACATCTATACCTCACTCGGACTACAAAAAATCCCTCACCCTCCACCTCATCAATGCTGCCAAACAATGTATACCTGTGTTTTGGAGACAGACCAACCCCCTAACTACTTCTCACTAGTTTCGCTGCATAGAAAAAATAGGAGAAATGGAGGCCCTCATTCACCAGGCTAGAGAGAACCCAACAAAGTTTCAGAAAACCTGGGCCTGCTGGTCACACTTTAAAGAATCTGCCGATTACCGCAATTCTCTACAATAACACACTTTTACTCAATCCGGGGTGTTCCACAAAACGTTATATGCCTTTACTATGCACTTGAAGGATACATGATCCCGCATACCCCTACTCACCTTTATATACTACCCCTGCCTGATGTAGTCCTTTATTGTCCTGATGACATTAGGTCTATACGAGATTCTATTCCCTTCACTGTATTGTCATTTAGTACCAAAGAGGTACTCCCCGAATATACCCCCTCTGGAGCTAACCACCCAACTTTTTTTTGTCCCACTGGCATAACATATAACAAACTATTGTACAGATAAACTACTTCTTTACTGACAACGCCGGTCAAGATTCATAGGTCCCCCATCCAGACACAGTTAGAGCCTGACAGGAGTGTTTGGATGTCGGGGGAGCATACATGAGTATACCTGTCCATAACCCTCACCAAGTTACACACGCAAGACCTTGTTCCCTACTCCAATAGCCACCAGTGGAGACATTTTCTTACCATACATGTCAACTTCTTTATTTGTTCCTTTCTTTGGTTTGGTTCTTCATCTTAGTTGTGTAGTTTATTGATTAATGATATTCATATATTAAACTGTAATTGTACTGTATACATCCAAACCGTGTTATTCCTGTAACATCTCAATCCTGTACTGTACTCTCCTTGTTATATTGAAAACTTCAATAAAAAATTTGAAACAAAAAAACTTTAGACTAAATATCAGTTCTGTTCCTTCTCCACTATTGGAGGGCCATCTGAACCAGATTCAATCTGATAACTTCCCACTGATCTCAGTGCACCAGATCCAGCACCTCTGAATAGACTAAAGTATCTCTAGGCAAACAGATAAGAAGATCAGCAGGGCACAATCTGAGTGTAGCATAGTAACATATTTATTGTGGTGAAAAGACAAATGACAACTCACAGTTTGACAGTTAAAACTAGGCTCATCACATAGTAAGGGCTCCCGATGGCCAGTCTCACAACAGCAGGGAAGCTCAGACCAAGATAAAAGCACTGGGTGGATGGATGGATACACCTGCAGGACCAAGCGAACACATGGGGGGTGCCAAGCTAAGTGCAACATTAAATATTAAATGTACTGAGAAACACTAGTAAATTGGCAACTCACATACAGTAAGAATAAATGGCACTTTTTTCATGTAACCTGTGAGCAGTTGGCTCAAGCCTCTTCCTAAAATTTGTAGTCTGGAAAGTCCAGACATCAGGCTGAATGACAGCTTAGATGAGGAAATGAAAACCAACAAGATCATGGAGGGCTTCTATGTGATGTAGAGCAGGCCAGAAGTGATGTCATCAGCCTGATGTACCATTTACCATTGGTTAAGCACTTGGCTGGTGCACCCTTTTTCCTTTTTGTTGTGCAGTGTTTGGGACCACCCTGCCTAACAAGCTACCCATGGAGAATACAAGCCTATGAGAATATCCACTGAGTTGTGTTATCCAGCTGCTTGCCAGTTTGATTTATTGCACTTGAGCATGGAGGAGTTGCCTCAGTAAATGCACTAATTCTGCATATACATTAAAACTTCTAAAGCCGTGTACACACGAGCGGCCAGTTTGATTTATTGCACTTGAGCATGGAGGAGTTGCCTCAGTAAATGCACTAATTCCGCATATACATTAAAACTTCTAAAGCCGTGTACACACGAGCGGAATGTCCGACAGAAAAAGTCAGACGGGAGCTTTTCATCGTATATTCCGATCGTGTGTATGCCCCATTGGACTTTTTACGTCGAAAATTCTGATGGACCTAGAAAGAGAACATGTCCTAAATTTTTCCGATGGAACCAATTTCAGGAAAACCAATCGTCTGTATGCTGTTCCAACGTACCAAAAACGATGCATGCTCTGAAGCAAGTACGAGATGGAAGATATTGGCTACTGGCTATTGAACTTCCGTTTTCTAGTCCCGTCATACATGTTGTACGTCACCGCGTTCTGGACGGTGGGAATTTGGTGTGAACGTGTGTATGCAAGACAGCTTGAGTGGAATTCCATCGGAACTCAGTCAGAAAAACCTTCAGAGTTTATTCCGATGTGAAAACCGGTCATGTGTACAGGGCATAAGTGTTTTATTTTCCAAACCCTTCACATTTATGTAGGGTAAAGGGATTAGTGTTCTTTTATTATGCCAAGGAAGCACAATATAGTTGCAATATTTAAAGATATTGCTAAATATTTTATAAAAACAGACCTTGATTACATTTCACTGAATACTTCATTTGCCATATACTGCCCCCATTTGCCCATATTGCTATATAAAAAAACAGGACACAAATAGATTCTATGTTGATTCTACTATATCTCCACTTCACACATTGCGAGAAAGTATATACCCTTTGTTTATGCAGAACCATAGGCAATATCAGGAAATCAACAAACATAAAAGTTTGCATGTATGAAAACGTATATGTTTTTGAGTAAAACTATAAACCTCAGGTACATGTTAACTCCTTACTATATTTATTGTGTCTTCACTAGCTGTTGGTCTTACTGCCTGCCCAGAACCCCTTGTGCCGATGAATGGTATTAAAAATGGAGATCGCTACATGGTTAATGATGTAGTATCTTTTCAATGTGAACCTGGCTACACATTACAGGTAGGTATATCTACTTAGTAAGTCTTATATTAAATATTTGTTATTAAAACAGCACAAAAATGTTTTGTAAACATTCTATCATGTTATCACCCTATGTTGTATATGCTTTGGTTCATACACTAATTCATACTAGTTCATATTCCCTTACTATGAAAATATACATGTTATTCTTTTTTTTATACTCTTTTATTTTTATGCTTTTTCAGACATATAAATATACCGCCTCTCAAGAGGCTCATACAATTCAAAAAACTGTTTGTTAACCATATTTACATCACCTCACCAGTTCTCGAAATTGGTTACCTATCTATACCTTATTGTAAGCCATTACTATTTGCTCAGCCTCTTTCGAAAGATAGAGGGAGTGATTTATTATACAGCATATCGGGAAATTGTCCCCTAGATAGGGACAATGAAAAATGTATGTGCTACTCTAATCGTGATTCCATGCCCTCTGTAAGTACTTTTTCCCCTTTTCTTCCACCCCTCCCTCTTCCCCCCACCCCCCACCCCAGTCTATTATAAGCCTTCCTCTCTATACACATTATTCATTATATGTGATCATTAAGTATAGTTTTATTCCTTTCTTTCTCCCTCACCTTTCCCCCCACCCCAGTCCTCTCCGCACCCCTCTCTACAGCTCCTACTTCACATTTTTTTTAGGTATATTCTCTATTCTCCTTTATAGTGGGCACCCTATTTTATTCAACCAGGACTTCCACATTTTTAAGAATTTATACAAATTCTTCTGCCTTGTAAATACCACTTTTTCCCTCCATACATTGGCGTCCATCACCTTACCCCATTCTTGCGATGTAGGGGGCCTTGCGGATTGCCAATTTTGGGCAATTATCTTTCGTGCTTGGACTAGACATCTTGTTACTGTCATTTTGATATTTTTAGATATACTGTTTACCTCTATTTTCCCCAGCAAACATAATGTAGCATCCATCTCAAGCTTAATCCCAAAGATCCTATTCATTTCCTCAAGTATATAATTCCAGTACCTGAATAGCTTTGGGCACCTCCACATCATATGGATTAAGTCACCTGTTCCTTGACACCTCGGGCATTCTATCATGTTATCACCCTATGTTGTATATGCTTTGGTTTATACACTAATTCATACTAGTTCATATTCCCTTACTATGAAAATATACATGTTATTCAATTAGATATTTATGCTATGTAAATTTTATTTTAGTAAACTAACTATAAAAAATGCATTCTTATTTCATTGATCTATCTGATCATTTGAGACTATGAGGAACCAGTAAATTTCTTCCTTAAATCAACAGGGGCATTCCCATATTTCCTGCATGCCTGGGACAGTACGACGTTGGAATTTCCCTTCACCCCTTTGCATAGGTAAGCATATATGCCTATTATCTTTTATGACTTTTTGGATGATAATTTCGATATTCACACATAAGACCCTGCAAAGTATTAAATTAAAAATACATATATGAACAAAACCAGTATTGCTTGGAATGTCATTATTAACTATTGACATTGTACCTAGCCCATCCAGTTCTGCTTTAAATAGTCATCTTTTGTTCATGTGAATAAATCTTCTTAAAACATAGTTGCTACAACTGCTCAAGTGCCCAGGAAGAAATATTTGAAAATTCACAAGATATTTAAAGCGGAGATTCCCCCCCCCCCCAAAAAAAAAAATAAAAAATAAAAGTAAGCAGCTACACATACTGTAGCTGCTGACTTATAATTTTAGGACACTTACCTGTCCTGGAATCCATCTGCACCCCAGCCAATGTTGTTGGGTGCTGCCGCCACTATTGCCGGTTTGGGACCCTGGCAGTAATGCTTTGCTGCTCTCCCTTACTGGCCCAGCAGCAGGGGAAGGAGGAGGGAGTAAGAGGGGGCCAAACTTTTGACGTACCTAGCTGCTGAAAGTGGGGACAGGGTACCTGTCAAAAAAAGGCACCTACTCCCCCCAAAATGTGGCACCGGAGGGGGGGGGGATCAGATAAGCAGAAGTTCCACTTTTGGGTGAAACTCTGCTTTAAGCTCCTGAATGTAATGTCATTGGGTAGGGTTTATATGTTTAATTAGTATCCAAACACAAGGGTGTGACACATATAGACTTTACAATGTTCTAAACTTTTTCCCTGTTAGCAAAATGTGGTGGAACACTGATGAAGATGGCTGGAGTAATATTAAGTCCTGGTTTTCCTGGAAACTACCCAAGCAACTTAGACTGCACTTGGAAAATTTCATTACCAGTTGGTTATGGTATGTATTTGGCTTAATACTGTTTCAGATTAAGGACCTGGGCATAATGATCACTGCTACAATTTAACCCACATTATCAATTTAAGTGGATGTAAACCCATGATCATGAAACCAGTCCAAAGCAATGATGTGCAGCAGATGCTGAACAAGTGTGCTGTATATAGGAAGTTGCTGATAAAAGCTGGAATAGATCTGCCACAATGAGATGCAAATAGGGATGAAAATTGGAAAAATAAGTATTTCATTAAAAAAAAGCCATGGTAATGGGTTATGATACACAGAGAAGATTTTCAAATCAGCTATATCTCTGGTAATGCATGTATTAATCAATGAAGAATGTAGCATAACATTTACCTATCATAGCCCAGAGAATTGTTAAAGCCCAATTTTAGGTTCTAGCCCCTATCCTGTAGTCAACCCCTGGTCCCCCTGAGACTCCCCCATACAGGGTCCTCTTCCTCTTCAGATATTCTCCTCACAGTTGTCAGTTCTTGATTATGATAAGAACCGTGCTAATATTATAATACTGGCATAGTTCTCCGCGTCATTATACTGTGAATGTAGAGCACTTTGTTGATGCCTTTCAGGGGGTAGGTCCATGATGCCTGCACTCAGAGTTTGTCCTAAGTCTTCTGGGCTGAATGACACTGGGCATCATTCATCCTGGAAAACTAAGAGCATTAAATGGGGAAAAGAAATTACTGGGAGCAGGTGAGTATTCCAGCATGAGCTGCATTTTTTTTTTCTGTTCATTGAAGGACACAGACATTCTTTATGATGGATGAGTTTGACATTGCCACCTACAGGAGCAGGATGCTAGAAGCAACTAAAATAAAAGTGCACCCTAGGGGTGGCTCTCTGGAGATGGCCAAACCCCCCATTTACAGCAGGGAATCAATTTGATTGCAATAACTCGGCGGGCACTTATGGCTGTTGGACTGGATTCTTCCATTGGAGCGCCGTGTATTGGCTGATGACATCCAGAACAACATAGGATCAGAGGTGTTTCGTCCCCCCACCTGAATATATTTTGCTGGAGTACTAAAAGTGCCAGGTTTGGCTCCTGCTGGACCGTGAGCATTTTCCTAGTTGAGGTTAGGTACATTTCTTTACAGCATAGGTAACCCCTTGCCTTTGGGTGAGTTGCAGCCTTCAGTTTGGATCTGCCTTGTACCTCTTCCCCTCCTCCATCCCTAGTTGCTTAGGTCCTCACTTCTGTCAGCCAGGAAGACCTTCCTTCCCTTCAATTGGCAGTTTTTCCTTCACCACCATTGGTAGTTCACATTCTGAGGATGGACAACTAGCAATCGGATTATCTCAATCGTCAGAGTCTGGACCAAGGGGAATGGTTCCTACATCCAGACGGTTTTCTTCAAATCTGCCATAAACTGGACACTCCAGACATCAATCTTTTTGCATTCAGGCTCAATTGGAAAGTTCTCAAGTTTGTAGCCAAGTCAAAGGTTCCCCGGACAGATGCGGCAGACATATTGGTGAGTTCATGGCACATGTATTCCCTGATTGTCAGAAACCATGAATCAGACTGAGACAGAAGTACAGTTAATCACACTTGTTTAATAATAATAAAAAGGTAAACAGAGTAAGCATAGTCAATACATAGCCAGAGTTCAGTAACCAGATCGGGTAGTCAGCCAATGACAATGTCAGGGAGCCAGAGATCAACGTATTAGTACAGCAAGCAGGATCAGGAGCCAGAAGGGACATCAGCCGAGCAAGTCTTCAACAGGAACGCAGGAGAAAGTCTCTGAGATGTGACCAAAGGCAAAGGCAGAGATGACGTGAGCTGGATGGCTTTAAGTAGGCAGGACTGACGAGCAGATCATCAACAGCTGAGTCACTGTGGAGAGAAAGGAGCTGGCAATTAGCTGACAGCTGAGCTGCCAGCTCAGAGAAGGAAGGGCTGAACCCAACCCTGACAGTACCCCTCCTCAACGACCCCTCCCCCTTGGAGGACCACCGGGCTTGAGGAGAAAAAATGTCTATGGAAATCATGAAGGAGGACAGGGGCATGTACGTCCGAGGATGAGACCCAAGAGCGTTCCTCCGGACCATACCCCTTCCAATGCACCAGGTACTTTATGCTCCCATGGAACCTACGGGAGTCAACAATGGATTGTACTTCACACTCCTCATGGTTCTCAACCTGTATAGGGTGAGGATATGGCACCGAGGTGGTAAAGCGGTTACAGAACAAAGGTTTGAATAAGGAGACATGAAACACATTAGAGATGCTCATACTAGGAGGAAGGTCCAACGCGTAAGCCACTGGGTTAATCATGCAAAGGATATGGAAAGGCCCAATAAACCGAGGTGCGAACTTCAAAGAAGGAACGCGAATTCGGAGGTTGCGAGACGACAGTCAGACTCTGTCCCCAACTTGGTAGGAAGGCGCAGGCAGGCGTCTGCGGTCTGCATGGAGTCTGTACCTATCGTTAGCATGTCACAAAGCCTCCTGGACTTGTGCCCAAGTGGAATGAAGACCACGGAGATGCTCCTCTAAAGCAGGAATACTCTGCTGAACAAACAAGGCTGGCAACATGAAAGGTTGGAACCATAGTTCCATCGCATAGTTTTCCCGGAGCCCCAACAAAAAATTTGAGTTCTAGGCATTGAATTCGGCCCAGGGGACTATGGTCATGCAAATTGGATGAACAGGCTGGAGAACGCTGATGCCAAGGTGGCAAGCTGGAAAGGTTGGCAGCTTTCCTTGAGGGAAAAGGTTGATCTGATCAAGACTTACCTGATTCTGATTTTTCTGTATGTCAGTTTTGTTTGCATTTTGTCAGTTTCTCTCTATACCAGGGTCTATAGTTGTTTCTTCCAGCTGTTATGGAGGAACAGAATAAACCTTGTCAAAAGGAATGTGACTTACCTTCCTAGGCAGGAGGGTGGTCTAGGGATGATCAACCCTGTAGTCTTTTTCTCTCTGATGTTTGTGAAGTACAATCTTGGTAACATGTTGGCAGAGAGACTGCCAGGGTGGGTTGGTATTTTCCAGTCCTGGTTTAGGCCCTTTCTGCGTGACTGGGAAAATGGTGGGCCAGTGAAAAGCCTGAGGGTCAAGCATGATAAGCTCCTGGCTTATATTGCCCCGTGTTTAAAAATGCTTTGGCAGTGGCAAGTAACAGCAGGTGAAGTCAGATCTCTTCCAAGGAAACTTCTTGAGAAATGGATAATAAGCTCTGCTTTTTGCGAGCCACTGGCCTTGAGGGATTGCCCAAGCCTGGTTTTGGGGGTGGGTTTGCGATTGATTAATTTGGAGAGAATCCCAAAGAAGTTTAGGGATCAGGCTTGGCTTGCCTTTCATGGAAAACTATATGTGAAGTGTCTTTCTATGAGTTATCAGGGCTGCCCAAGAGTGGAGTGTGGAGGAGTGGTGGAGTCCATGGATCACTTTCTACTTCAATGCCCTTTTAATATAGAGATGTACAAAAGGGTGGAGAGGGCTCTGAGTATACCCTTCCTCCCCCATATGAGTTATGCAGAGTGGGTGTATGGGGCATTCCAGACTCATCGGGATTATGATTTGGAAACACTTTTTTTAGTTAGTCTAGTTGTCCGTTATTTCACATGGAGTGCACGGTGTCAGGTATCCTTACGGAGTAAAATCCTCCCTATTGAAGTGGTGGTGCAGGACATTCTGGGTGAGGTTGGGAAGATTCAAGGTCTGGAGAAAGGCAGGTGGCAGCAGGAGGCCTGGATAAGAGCGTGGAGGAATATCAGGACTATGTAGCTGCTGCCTGTTGATCTCGGGGTGTGCGGCTTTTCTTTGTATTCTTGTTTCACTCTCCTAGATTTTCAAGATCAAATATATTTTTGATAAAAGGCTACATGCATGGTGACAGTGATGTTCCTTAGTCTGGCTCACCCGTAGGGATTGTGTTGTGCGCAATTGTGGTTTGTACCATTTATTATGTTCTTGTTTTGTATAATCATATTCAATTATTTTGTAAATATGTTTTATTTATTTATTATGGTTTTATTGTATATAAGTTGTTGTTTGTAAGATTTTTCAATAAACAAAATTAACCATAGTTCGCCATAAACGGGGACAAACGGGAAGCTGAATTCAAGGCACTATTGTGAGCAAACTCCGCCCATGGCAAGAGGTCTGACCAGTTGTTATGATGGTCAGAAATATAGCAACGTATGAATTGCTCCAAGGACTAATTGGCTCATTCTGTGGCCCAATTTGACTGCGGGTGATACGCAGAGGAAAAAACAAGCTGAATACTCAACTGTGCACAAAAGACTCTCCAGAACTGGGACAGAAACTGACTACCCCTGTCTGAGACAATCACCTTGGGTAGCCCATGTAAGCGGAAGATCTCTGGAGCAAAAATAGAAGTTAGTTCCTTAGAAGTAGGCAACTTCTTGAGTGGAATACAATGCAACATTTTCGAGAACCGGTCAACCACCATAAGGATAACTGTGTTGCCCTGGGAGTTGGGTAACTCCACAATGAAATCCATAGACAGGTGGGTCCAAGGCCTCTCTCCATTGGGTATGGGTTGTAGGAGGCCCACTGGAAGGTGTCGTGGAGTCTTACTCTGAGCACACATGGAACAGGCAGCTACAAAGGCGGTTATATCAGCATGTAGACTAGGTCACCAGAATTGTTGGGAAATGGCCCAGAAGGGTTGATTCTTCCCAGGGTGGCCAGCAGCCTTGGGAGAATGGTAAGTCTGGAGCACGGCAGTACGGAGACTCTCGGGAAAAAAGCAGCGGTCACAAGGTTTCTCAGGAGGAGCATCGACCTGAGCAGCAAGAATTTTGTCACCCAAAGGAGAAGTAAGACTGGTGCGAACCGTAGCCAAAGTACGATCAGGAGGAATCACAGGAACCGGACCCGATTCCATCTTGGAAGTGGAGAAAAATTGTTGTGACAAGGCATCAGCCCTTACATTCTTAGCACCGGGTAAGAATGAGACAATGTAATTAAAACTCGACAAGAAAAGAGCCCATCGCATCCTTCTGGGAGAGAGGTGCTTAGCCTCAGACAAGAATGTGAGATTCTTATGATCAGTAAGAATGAGAACCGGCATAGTGGTACCTTCAAGGAGATGTCTCCATTCTTTCAGGGCTAAAATGATTGCCAACAGCTCTCTGTCACCACTCTTGTAATTGCACTCTGCCGGTGACAATTTCTTGGAAAAGTAGCATAGCGCACTCAGAGTTAGGACGTTGAGACAGAAGGGCACCAACTCCAGTCTCGGAAGCATCAACTTCTAGGATAAAAGGCAATGTAGGATCAGGGTGTGCCAACACAGGAGCAGAAACAAAGGCAACTTTGAGACTCTCAAAGGCCTTAATGGACTCTGGAGAACAACTCTGTGGGTTGCCGTCTTTCCTCGTGATATCAGTCAGGGGCTTGACCAGAGATGAGAATGTACAAATAAACTTCCGATAATAGTTGGCAAAGCCAAGAAAACGCTGCAGAGAACATAAACCCACGGGTCGAGGCCACTGTAGGACCACTGAAAGTTTCTCTGGGTCCATTGAAAAACCAGCAGTGGAAATGACATAGCCCAGGAATTTCACCTGTTCACAATGGAATTCACACTTTTCCAATTTACAATAGAGATTGTTCTCTTGTAGTCTCTGAAGCACACAACAGACATCTGTGTGGTGGCTCTCCAGGGACTTGGAAAATCTGAGGATATCATCGAGATAAACCACCACACATAACTGCAACAAATCTCGGAGGACATCGTTAATGAACTCCTGGAAAACTGCCGGAGGGTTACAAAGGTCAAAAGGCATTATGAGATACTCATAATGACCTGATCTGGTATTAAACGCAGTTTTTCACTCGTCGCCCTCCTTAATCCTGACGAGATTGTATGCCCCTCTCAAATCAAGCTTCATGAAAACCGTTGCTCCCTTGAGGTGGTCAAATAACTCCATAATCAACTGAATGGGTTAGGCATTCTTAATCGTGAAACGATTGAGACCCCTATAATCGATACAAGGTCTCAGTTCACCACTCTTCTTCTTCACAAAAAAGAAACCAGCACCAGCAGGAGACGAGGATTTGCGGATGAAACCACAAGAAAGTGTGTCTGCAACATACTACTCCATGGCCTTATCCTCCAAGACTGACAAAGGGTAAACCCGGCCATGAGGGGGTATGGCACCAGGTTGAAGGTCGATTGCGCAATCATATGACCGGTGTGGAGGCAAAGTTCCGGCTTGACCTATGTCAAAGACATCGCTAAAATTGTGGTACTCCTCCAGCAGGGAGGAGAGTGAAGAGGTGCACAGGACCTTGGCTACCTTCTGGAAGCATCTCTCATGGCACTGTGGCGACCAGGACAGAACCTCAGCATGGAGCCAATCAAAGGAAGGGTTGTGCCTCTGTAACTGAGGATAACCAATAACCAGTGGAAACTTAGGTGAGGAAATTACTTGGAATTGGATTATCTTATGATGAGGGGGCCCCTATGGCCATGGACAACGGAACAGTCTCATGAGTCACATGGGCAGGCTGTAGAGGTCTCCCGCCAAGAGCCTCAATGGCAAGTGGAGTGTCACACAGCTGCAGTGGAATTGAGTGCTTCGATACAAAGGCAGCATCAATGAACAGGCCTGCAGCCCCAGAGTTGATTAGAGCCTGTATCTCGATGGATGACTCAGCCCAAGACAGGGTAACCGAAACAAGGGGTTTATCTTTCTGGGAAACTGGAAACAACGCCACCTAAGGTCTGTCCGTGACAGGACCTCAAGGTTCTGGTGTTCCCTGGGCGGGTAGGACAAGACTTCAAAAAGTGACCAGCATGGCCACATTAAAGGCACAATTTCCCCCTTTCACCTAAGGGCTCTCTCATCCACACAGATACGCATGAAGCCCAAGTGCATGGGTTCATCTTCACAGAACGACTCGGTACCAGGAGGCATGAGAGGTGAGGGAGGCAAGGGTGGGACTGCAAAGCTCGGAGACAAATATGCAGGAGGCTTGCACCAGTGCTCCTTAAAAGAGTGTGTTTATCTGAGTCTGGAGTCAATGAGGATGGCAAATGTGATCAACCTCTCCATCTCAGTGGGTATATCTCGGGCTGCTGTCTCATCCTTGATGTTATCCGAGAGACCATGAGAGAAGGCAGCCACGAGGGCCTCATTGTTCCAAGCAACCTCTGCTGCCAGAGTACGGAATTCAATGGCGTAATCAGTAACAGTTCTCGTACTCTGTTTGATGGACATGAGGCTCTTGGCAGCAGAAGCGGAGCGTGTGGGAAAGTCAAATACCCTTTTGAATGAAGCCACAAATTCTGGATAACTCTGGACCACAGGTTTTTGCGTCTCCCATATAGGGTTTGCCCAGGCCAAGGCTCTCTCAGAAAGCAAAGATATCACGAAACCTGCTTTGCTTCTGTCCGTGGGAAACGCCTGGGGCAGCATCTTAAAGTATATCTCAACCTGGTTGAGAAACCCTCTGCATTGAACTGGATCATCCCCAAATTGCTGGGGAAGTGGAGCGGAACTAGACATGCCTTTTATAAAGGTAATACTCGAGGTGTTTGCCTGCACAGAGACTGGAGCAGCAGCAGGGACGGCCTGCAACACAGGTTGTACCAGAGCAGCCATAGTGGAAGATTCCAGGTGAGCCGTGCGACTCAGGAGCATTTGTAACACCAAGGCAAACTGATCCATGCGGTGATCCTGGTCATCCAATCTGGAAAAAAAATATTACCAACAAGTGGACTGACTGCATCTTCTGAATTCATGGCTTTCGCCTACTGTCAGAAACCATGAATCAGACCGAGACAGAAGTACAGTTAATTACACTTGTTCAATAATAATAAAAAGGTACATAGAGTAAGCATTGTCAATGCATAGCCAGAGTTCAGTAACCAGATCAGGTAGTCAGCCAGTCATGTCAATGTCAGAGAGCCAGAGATCAACATAGTAGTACAGCAAGCAGGATCAGGAGCCAGAAGGGACGTCAGGCGAGCAAATCTTCAACAGGAACGCAGGAGAAAGTCTCTGAGATGTGACCAAAGGCAAAGACAGAGCTGAAGGGAGCTGGATGGCTTTAAGTAGGCAGGACTGACGAGCAGATCATCAAAAGCTGAGTCACTGTGGAGAGAAAGGAGCTGGCAATTAGCCAACAGCTGAGCGGCCAGCTCAGAGAAGGAGGGGCTGAACCAAACCCTGACACTGATCTACACCTTTCCCTCTCTAAAACTCCTTCTTTGCTTGTTACCAAGGATTAATCAAGAAGAAATTCTGATTATTCTGGTAGCTCCAGACTGACAACACAGGGCTTGATTCACAAATCTATTTTGATTGGTTGCAGATGTTCCATGGCCTCTTCTACTCTGCCCGGGCCTTCTTTCTCAAGGTCCAATCTATCACTCTGCTTTACATTTGTTGGCTTTAACAGCTTGGCTGTGGAGAGCCAGGTACTAGAAAACAAGGGCCTTATCCAGCCTTTCATTTCTACAATGCTTCATGCTTGGAATTCCCCTTCCCGGTTTATATACTATTGCATCTAGAAGGCCTACTTCACCTACAGTGAGCCTTTGGAGTTACGTTCCCACAGGTTTTCCATTGCTTGCATCTTTGCCTTTTTTCAAAGGGGCGTAGATCATCACTGGCCTCTCAACACTGTAAAGGGCCAGGTATCTGCCTTGGCTGTTCTCTTTCAATGTCCCTTGGCTTCCCTTTCCCTCATTCAGACTTTCATTCAAGGGGTTGCTCACATAGTACCCCTTCTAGACCCCTTTGCCTTTTTGGGAGTTCATTTTTGTATTGTTTGCCTTGCAATATCCTCCTTTTGAAAACATCCAGAATATTTCTCGCTCATGTCAGAAGCTGATCTTTCTAGTGGCCATCACATCAGCGCATCGGGTGTGTGAGCTTGAAGCTCTCTCTTCTAAACAGCTGCTTTTGGTGTTACATAGGGATAAAGTGGTTCTTTACCCTTGTCTTTCTTACCTAAGGTGGTTTTGGCTTTCCACTTGAATGAGCACATTGTTCTACCACCTCTCTGTCCTCAGCCTTCTTATCTTGAGAGGTGGTGTCAGGAAAGGTTCCATCCGCTGGTAATATCTATCATTTGGCATGCAGTCCACCAGCAGGTGTCTCCTGGCAGTTTGGAACTGTCAGGAGAGCTTTTCCCTGCTGGTGTTATGTCATCTTTGGGCCGCAGTACTGACATCCACCAGCGGATGGATCCTAGCAGTGTGGAGCAGACAGCACCGCCTGCCTTCAGGTGTCACTTGAAGCTAATCACAGGTATTCATATAAATACCCGGCTGATGATTGCTCTCATCGCCTTGGTATCTTCCTGGTGCCCTGATCTGTACCTACTGCCTGAAGATCTTAACTTGTTAACTGTGTACCTGATTTTGTCTCCCTGTCCTGATCCCTATCCTGTCCCACCTGTTACCTTGCATCCCTGCCCTGCAGGATGATATGTCCATCCTCTCCCTGTCCTGTGTTCCTTACCCCATCTGCTGATCTCCCGTTGATGACCCTGGCCTGGCTTACGGCTGTGATTATGGAACTGCCCTTTGTTTATCTGCTGTTCCTCTGCCTGGCTATTGTTTATGATCCTGGTATTTCCCATTTATTGTACATATCTGTCTATTGTTATTTGTGGGTCTCTGTCTGTTGATTGGTTTATTGCACCGTGTCATATTGGAGGTGGTTGTATTCATATTATTCACTTACCTTAATAAACATTTATATTCACTTACATGCATTTTGGTTCTCTCTGTGCAGTCCACACAGTCTGGTCTTACCAATTTATGACAGTATACCAAGGCCATCTCTGACCAGAAGTGGCTACACAGAGGAACCATCTTGGTTCAGGTTGCTTTACTGAATTGAATTTGGATGTGATTCGTTATTATGCTCTGCTGGCATCAGAGAGTAGTGAATATCTCCACCAGGCACTGAAAGGGTGGACCAGTGATCAGCTGCTAGAAATAATTTGTTTAGCTCACTCCTGGGTTGATCAGGGCTGTATGCTGTTTGGGGATGTTCATCCCAGAGGGCCATGATGATTTTTCTTCCCCTTTCAGTATTAATCAGGTCACATCACTGGTATGGCTTCTGGAAGATGACTCCCCTTACTTTTTTGAACATTACACAGCCTGTTCCCAACAGATTATAATAGAATGTGTGGATTCTGTACAATCTCTTGTCAATCAGGCAGTATGTAACCCGAAGTTTGTGCAATCAGTACTTTTAGCATGGTCTGGTATTTTGCAATCAGCCCCAGCTATTCCACAACAAACCATCTCTGCTGCCAGATATCTGCCTACCCAAGAGCCTTTTTCCCCTTCACCCATGGCAACCTCCGTTTCAACCCAATTTACCGGGCTTCCCACCAGATATCAATGCCCTGTTTCTACTCGCTGCACCTATCCTGCCTTTAACCCACCTGCCTCTTCTTTGCTACCTGCAACTTCCCCACAAAAACTTCCTCTGGCCGCTGTTCCCCCTTCCTCACCATATCCCAGCCCTTCTCTTCAGTCTGCTTCACCCCCTACCTACAGTCCCACAGTCACCTACAGAACTCCAACAGTTAAGCCAAAGAAGAAACGGAAGTTCTTTCCTACCCACATGATCCTGCCAGTAACCCAACCTGCTTCCGCACCAACCAACCTGCTCCAGTCTGCTTTCATGCCAGCTGATCCCTGATGACCCACCTAATCCTGCCAACTCTCTGCCTGCTATCCAGCCTGAAGTTCTGGTGCCAGTATTTCAGCCTGATGTTCCTGTGTCCCAGTCTGTTGTTCCTGTGCCCACTGATCAATATGATGTTCCAGTGCCCGCTGTTCAGTCTGACGTTCCAGTGCCCGCTGTTCAGTCTGATGTTCTAGTGCCCCCTGTTCAGTCTGATATTCCAGTGCCCGTTGTTCGGTCTCTTCCAGTGCCCGCCGTTCAGTCTGATTTTCCAGTACCCGCTGTTTAGTCTGATGTCTCAGTGCCCGCTTTCCAATCCGAAGTCTCAGTGCCCGCTTTCCAGTCTGATGTCTCAGTGCCCATTTCCAGTCTGATGTCTCAGTGCCTGCTTTCCAGTCTGATGTCCCGGTGCCCACTTTCCAGTCTGATGTTCCGGTGCCTGCCTTCCAGTCAGATGTTCCGGTGCCTGCCTTCCAGTCTGATGTCTCGTGCCTGCCTTCCAGTCTGATGTCCCAGTGCCTGCCTTCCATCCTGATTTCCCTGTGTCTGCCTTCCAGTTTGCTGTCCCGGTTCCTGCCTTCCAGTCCGCTGTCCCAGTTCCTGCCTTCCAGTCTGATGTCCCGGTGCCTGCCTTCCAGTCTGCTGTCCTGGTTCCTGCCTTCCAGTCTGCTGTCCCGGTTCCTGCCTTCCAGTCTGATGTCCCGGTGCCCGCCTTCCAGTCTGATGTCCCAGTGCCTGCCTTTCAGTCTGATGTCCCGTGCCCACCTTCCAGTCTGATGTCCCAGTGCCTGCCTTCCAGTCTGGTGTCCCAGCGCCCACTGTCTTGCCTAATGATTCAATGTCCAATCTGCTTAGTGATCCCATATCTGGTATCCAGCCCGACGAACCAGTTCCTGGTAGTCCTGTTCCTGATACCCTGTCTGAATGTTCCCATTCCTGATACCCTGCCTGATGTGTTCCTGTCTACTGCCATTTTGAAGTGCCCGTGCCTGCTGCCCAGATCGATGACCCGGAGCCTGCTGCCCAGCTGAATGACTCGGAGCCTGCTGCCCAGCCCAATCCTGATGTGTTCCTGTCTGCTGCCCAGCTTGAAGTGCCCATGCCCGCTGCCTATCTTGAAGTGCCCGCGCCTGCTGCACAGCTTGAAGTGCCAGTGCCTGCTGCACAGCTCAATGACCCGGAGCCTGCTGCCCAGCTCGATGATCCGGAGCCCGCTGTCTGCCCTGATTTGCATGCTGTCTGCCCTGATGTGCCTGCTCTCTGCCCTGATGTGCCCACTGTCTGTCCTGATGTGCCCGTTGCCCAGTTTGAAGTACCTGTTGCCCAGTTTGATGTACCTGATGCCCAGCCTGAAGTGCCCAATGCCCAGCCTGAAATGCCTGATGCCCAGTAGGGATGAGCCCGATGTCTGGGTCGAACGTAAGTACGACTCGAACATTGAGTGTTCGCCTGTTCGCCAAATAGCGAACAATTTGGGGTGTTCGCTGCAAATTCGAAAGCCACGGAACACCCTTTAAAAGTCTATGGGAGAAATCAAAAGTGTTAATTTTAAAGGCTTATATGCATGGTATTGTCATAAAAAGTGTTTGGAGAACTGGGTTCTGCCCCAGGGGACATGTATCAATGCAAAAAAAAGTTTTAAAAACAGCTGTTTTTTTGGGAACAATGATTTTAATAATGCTTAAAGTGAAACAACAAGAGTGAAAAATTCCTTTAAATTTCGTACCTGGGGGGTGTCTATAGTATGCCTGTAAAGTGGCGCATGTTTCCCGTGTTTACAACAGTCCCTGCACAAAATTACATTTCTAAAGTAAAAAAGTCATTAAAAAGTACTTGCGGCTATAATGAATTGTCGGTCCCGGCAATACACATAAAAGTCATTGAAAAAAATGGCATGGGATTCCCCCACAGTCCATTACCAGGCCCTTTGGGTCTGGTATGAATATTAAGGGGAACCCGGAACCAAAATTTTTTTTAAAAATTGCGTGGGGGTCCCCCCAAATTCCATACCAGGCCCTTCAGGTCTGGTATGAATATTAAGGGGAACCCCACGCCAATTTTTTTTTAAAATGGCGTGGGGGTCCCCCTCAAAATCCTCCTTAAAATCCATATCAGACCTTCAGGTCTGGTATGGATTTTAAGGGGAACCCCGCGCCACAATTAAAATTAAAATGATGTCTGATGGACTGTTGTAAACGTGGGAAACATGCGCCACTTTACAGGCATACAATAGACACCCCCCAGTATGAAATTGAAAATAAATTTAAATATTTCACTTTTATTGTTTCACTTTAAACATTATTAAAATCACTGCTCCTGAAAAAATGGACATTTTTAAAACTTTTTTTTGCATTGATACATGTCTCCTGGGGCAGGACCCAGGTCAAAATCACTGCTCCCAAAAAAATGGCCATTTTTAAAACTTTTTTTTTGCATTGATACATGTCCCCTGGGGCAGGACCCAGGTCCCCAAACACTTTTTATGACAATAACTTGCATATAAGCCTTTAAAATTAGCACTTTTGATTATTCATGTTCGTGTCCCATAGACTTTAACTGTGTTTGCGTGTTCGAACACATTTTTTGCCTGTTCACATGTTCTGCTGCAAACCGAACTGGGGGATGTTTGGCTCACCCCTCATGCCCAGCCTGAAGTGCCTGATGCCCAGCCTGAAGTGCCTGATGCCCAGCCTGAAGTGCCTGTTGCCCAGCCTGACGTACCCCCATCTGTTGTTTTGCTTGATGCCATAGACTATGGACAATTTCAACCAGTTGGAGCGTCCGGAGGCCGCTCCTTTGAGGGGGGTACTGTCAGGAAAGGTTCCATCTGCTGGTAATATCTATCATTTGGCGTGTAGTACTGAGGTCCACTAGCAAGTGTCTCCTGGCAGTTTGGAACTGTCAGGAGAGCTTTTCACTGCAGGTGTTATGTCATCTTTGGGCCGCAGTACTGATGTCCACCAGTGGATGGATCCTGGCAGTGTGGAGCAGAGAGCACCTCCTGCATTCAGGTATCACTTGAAGCTAATCACAGGTATTTATATAAATACCCGGATGATGATTGCACTCATCGTCTTGGTATCCTCCTTGTGCCCTGATCTGTACCTGCTACCTGAACCTGTTACCTGAGTACCTGATCCTGTCTCCCTGTCCTGATCCCTGTCCTGTCCCACCTGTTACCAAGCATCCCTGCCCTGCAGTCTGATCCGTCCATCCTCTCCCTGTCCTGTATTCCCTACCCCATCTGCTGATCTCTCGTTGATGACCCTGGCCTGGCCTATGGCTGTGATTCTGGAACTGCTGTTTGTTTATCTGCTGACCCTCTGTGCATGACCCTGGCCTGGCTATTGTTTATGATCCTGGTATTTCCCATTTATTGTATATATCTGTCTGTGGGTCTCTGTCTGTTGGTTGGTTTTTTGCACTGTGTCATATTGGAGGTGGTTGTATTCATACTATTCACTTACCTTAATAAACGTTTATATTCACTTACATGCGTTTTGGTTCTCTCTGTGCAGTCCACACAGTCTGGTCTTGCCAGTTTATGACAGGTGGCCCTTCATTGCCTCCATGTAGTGAGGGCTGTCAGGATCTACCTTTCTGCTACAGCCCCTATTCGATAATCTGAATCCTTATTCAATGTTCCTGATGGTCCTAGGAAAGGACAAGCGGCATCATCCTCCACCATTTACATTTGTCAAGCCATATATCCAGGTATATCCAGCTATATACCATTTCAGGCCAAGAACCTCCATTTCTGGTCATGACACATGCTACTATTCTACCAGGGTGCTTAGTGTATCTTGAGTTTTTAATAATTTGGCTTCAGTTGTTTAGGTTTGCAAAATGGCTACTTGTCTTGGCTACGTCTTTTGTTCATACCTTCACTAAGTTCTACAAGCTGTCTCCGTCTCTGTGGATCCCAGCTTTGGCCAGAAAGTTCTGCAGGTGGCAGTTTGAGTTCTGCTCAGGTGAAGTTCCCTGTTTTGTTGTAGTTTCTGTTAATGGACTCATTCTTCTTCTCCCAGGCACTGTTTTGGGATGTCCCAATCATCATGAAGTAAGTGTGACTGTGTCCTTTAATGGACAGAAGAGAAAATTATATTTTTGTACTCACTATAAAATCCTTTCCTTTGAGGTCATTGAAAGACACAGCACCCACCCAGTTTTCTTTTGGCTATTTTGGTGTGTATGTCCTATACTGCTGGCTATCGAGTTTCTTGCTGCAGATGGCTCCAGAGGGCCGCTTCCTGGCTGTACTTTTTATTTTTGTTGCACCTAGGTGGTGATTTCAAACCCATCCATCATGAAGAATGGCTCTGTCCTTCAATGAACTCAGAGAAAAGGATTTTACAGTGAGTACAAAAAAAAACATTTTTACTACACCTCGGGCAAATAAAAAATTTAGCCTAGCGTTGGGCTTAAATTGTATACATGTAGTTGCAGGGGTAAAATGGTACCTGTATGATTAAATGTATCATTTTTTTTTTCATTTTCAGGGGCTCACATTCAATTTGAAAATTTTTCAACTGAGGCAAATCATGATATTCTTGAGATACAAAATGGTCCCTATCATACAAGTTCCCAAATTGGACAGTTTAGTGGCCCCGAACTCCCATCATCATTGCTAAGCACAACTCATGAAGTTCTTATTCACTTTTTTAGTGATCATTCTGAAAACCGACAAGGTTTTAAACTTGTATATCAAGGTAAGAAACTATGTAGCATTACTGTTAATTTGGTTTTGTGAATTTAGTCAGTCTGATATTCCTCACTTTGATTGGAATGATTGTGCTATACTAAATAACATGGAGCTTAGTGGTCTTGTCCTGTGTACTGTGAAATGGTCATATATAGATCAGTATGACCGAACCATGTACCTAAGGCAGCCTATAGATTTGTATCACAGAGTGACACACACATAGGGGATTACAGATTGTTTTTATTTGTCACAGGTAAAAGCTATGGATCAAGACCCAGCACTTACGCATTTCAGCCCTATGTAGCCCTTAGTCATAGCATATGGTTACTTTGGGTTGAGTGTTTTTTTTTTTAACAGAAAAAAAAGACTCTATTTCCCCATCCACATGCTAGCTATGGATGGGGGAATCCTCCCCACTGAGCTATTGTATTCTGATAATGGGGAGACTTCCCTGCTGCCAGAATACAATGATCAGTGTTGCAGGCTATAGTCTGCAAAGCTAATTGAGCACAGAAAATCTGACAGGGCGGTTCTACAGAAGTTGATCAGTAGATTGACTTCTGCACAACATCCTTGCAAATACCGGGGATTGAAATTTGTTCGATCCTGCTAAACTGGTTACATTTTGATCTATTTAGGGCTGGTTTAAGCTAGTAAACTTGACTGAAAATAAAATAAATAAAACCGATCTTTAAGTGGAATGATTCATAAAACTTTTTTTTCCCAGTTTTGATAAAGCTGTGAAGTTGTGATACCCTGCAAGGCCATTATTGCTGCCTATCACTCTTTTGGTAAAATCCAACCATCCCTGTCCTGTCATTACAGCCAAAGCTCTGCTTTGAGTGTAATGTCCTGGTTACTCTCATTGTGCTTTCTCCAGTTATTCCTATGTGTAGCATCTACTACAGGACTGATGACACTATAATACCCATTAAAGATTTGATGTTACCTGAAGATAGTATGATTCATCATTTTAGTAAAGGGAAGCAGGAGTGAGAATATTTCACATTTTTACAATTTGTAAAATCATTTTTTGCAATTTATGTTTTTCTATCTGTCTACTTTCCAACTCTCTTTACACTATGTAGTGGGGAGAGGCTACTTATGCAACTAGTTTTATCTGTATGAGCAGTATGTGTAAGACAATGAGATCCTAATGCATAAGGTTCCGAGCGAGTCCTTTTTACATCGTAAAACGCATATCCATTTGCTGTTCTTGCACTGTCGGTGATGTTTTTATGATTCTATGAAGTTTGAATAAAGGATTCAAGGAAGTGCAGTGGATTATGGATATATTCCTTTTACTCTTTATACTATACTTAAGCATCATAACTGTCTATTCCTGGCTAATATAACCTTGTGGAGAAAAAAACAGGGTTTAGTGGCAACAGAGAACTAAATATAGCAAAATAAAATGCAGCTATCGCTGCAAACATGTTGAATAATAATGTGTGCATTATGTTACTATTGTTATTTTAATAAATGCCACCTCTCCATGTAAGAAGAAACTTTTACTTCTCAATGAGCACCGTAGGTGCCAATCCAACTGCAATCATTTAGCATAACCAAATGATGACTGTAGATCCTTCAAAAGACCAGTTTTATTGAATAAAATAAGGTCATAAAGGAGGTTGAAGTCTTTTACACAATTTATGCAGTTAGCATTTGATCAAAAAGAGAGATCATCTTCTGTTGATGCTACTTTTATTAATATTTTATAAAGTCTTATATACTATATATAGGGCTTTCTGGTTAGCTTATCTGGTATATAGTAAACATATCTGGTAAATAGTTACATATGTGGTACTGAATATGCATGCACAGTATATGTATTCAGTATAGTCGTGTTTTGCTTTTTATACTCACATTAAAGTGTATGCATGGCCAAAACTTTTTCTTTAAGTTTTGGATAGAGTGGGGAGGGGTTAAAATACCCAGCTAGTTATTTTCTGCAACAGGATATCAGTGGAAACCTCCCAAAGTAATGGAAATTTCCCTCTTATACAGTTGTTCCTGGAACATGTGTCCACAGTAGAAGATTTCCCTTGACCTCTTGATTTGGAGACTCTAAAATGTTGGATTTCTTCTTACTTTCAATCATGGTGCTAATGGTCACCAGTATATGAAGAGGGTGGATCTCTACAGTAGGGGCTCAGGCAGAAAAAAAAAAACTTGACAGAAGCTTTAATTTCTTCCAACTCTATCAAAAACAAAAAGAAACTAAAACAACTAAACAAAAAGGTTTTGCTAGAGATGTACTTTAAAACAGAATCAAAATGCTGCTTCACTGTCTGGCAATTCTAAAAGATTTTAAAAAGATTAATTCCGGTTATTTTATTTTTAGAATTATGTTTTCTCTTTTATCTGTTTTATGTCTAAAGTTCCCCAGGTTTTCATAAACATTTATTGCAAGTGCTGATTTTATTTTCCAGCCTATGAATTGCAAAACTGTCCAGCCCCGCATCCATTTAAGAATGGGTACATCATTAATTCTGATTATAGTGTGGGACAATCAATATCTTTTGAATGTTATCCAGGATATGTTCTGATAGGACATGCTGTTCTCACTTGCCAACATGGTATTAATAGAAACTGGAACTATCCTTTTCCAAGATGTGAAGGTAAGTAAATTATCCTGAGAGTTTGTTTGCCAATTACTTACTTTTTAGGTGCTTCACAAAAACAGCCTTGAAAGCTTTGTTTTTTTGTTTGTTTTTTTGTTTGTTTTTTCTTCTTAATAAAGAAAGATTAATTAAAACAGCCCTTACATAGAACATAAATGTATTGACTGCTGGCTGTAAATCATCTTAGGTGAACATTGACAATTATTTCAGTAGTGTTTCGAAATAACATTGAATTTTCCAGTATAAATAGCCTGGCTTTTCTAACAAGCAATTATTTATTGTTTCTGAGATTAACATTACAACTTGCACCTTCTATGAGGCTCTCCGGAGGGAACTAAATATGATAGCATAAATAGGGCAATTTGCTTTGTGATCCATTAGCCCTAATGTTTCATTATTGTGTAAGTATTCAGCAGTCCCTCATTGTGCAATGATTGCGTCTGTTTTTCATGCTTTGCAAAACCTTTGTTGCTAAGGTTAATAATCTGAAGAAAAAGTAGTCAATAACTTCTGCAGTCACATGATGGGAAAAAAAATGCTCATAGTGCCTGGCTTAAATGAAGTGTATCACACTGTACTTTCAGTTAAACTAAAGTAATGACTACATTAATTATACATTCATTATTTGTAAAGTGGAGCATAAGTGGTTTTCATGTGTACATTATAATAAAAAGTTTGTAGTTTTCCTTTTTAGATTAAACCTCCCTAAACCTATTTATGCATAGACATTTCTTTTAATGTTTTCAGCTTTTTATTTTTGTTTCTATTACTTTCTTGCATTGGTTATCTTAAAAAAAAGCTGCCAGGTACATCAATATGTTCTAATTAACAATATCCCAAACATACCAAACCAGTGTCAGAAACTATAACCAAAATACACAGACATTAGTTAGTGCTGCACATCCCCATACCTGTAGTGATTCAAACTGAATAAATGTGTAATAAATTCTAAATAACCAAAATTAACAACAATGACACACGCAGAAAATATGTATATAGATATGAATGAATGAAATGAAAAGTAGACCCAAAGCAAGTCCTTCACTGGAAATCAGCACCTGTTAATCAGTACAGAGCCCGGGGGTGGCTCCAAAGCGTGTTTTGACTCAGTGTAACAGCTGGGTCACACACTCTGAAGTGAGCACAATAACCTTGGGGGCCACTGAAGTGCACCGGAGCATGGTTTGCAGCACCAAGGATTTCCTGAGCATGTTGGATAACACCATTTATGGACACTGTAGGAGACCTGAAGGGCCTGGTATGGAATTTAGGGGGACCCCCACGCCATTTTCTTTTAAATTTTGGTTTGGGGTTCCCTTGTGGGGAAATCCCATGCCGTTTTTATCAATTAACTTTTATGTGTATTGTCGGACCGACAATTCATTAATAGCCGCGAGTAGTTTTAAATGACTTTTTTTTCCTTTGAAATGTCATTTTGCTGTCAGACTGTTCTAAACACAGGAAACATGTGCCCCTTTACAGGCATACTATAGACACCCCCCAGGTACAAAATTTAAAGGAATATTACACTTTTATTGTTTCACTTTAAGCATTATTAAAATCTCTGCTCCCGAAAAAACAGCCATTTTTAAAACTTTTTTTGCATTGATCCATGTCCCCTGGGGCAGGATCCAGGTCCCCAAACACTTTTTACGGCAATAACTTGCATATAAGCCTTTAAAATTAGCACTTTTGATTTCTCCCATAGACTTTTAAAGGGTGTTCCGCGGCTTTTGAACTGGCGAACAGCCGATGTTCGAGTCAAACACGAGTTCGACTCGAACTCGAAGCTTATCCCTACTCTCTACACAAATAATTAGGCCCGAATACTAAAACCTTAGCAAACAGATACACCAGAAGTCTAAAAAATGTAGCTGCACTGTTGAGCATCTGTGGTGTAGGGCTAAATCTCAGAAAAAGTGCAACCAAAAAAAATCTACAATTCCTGTCTCCAAGCAGACTTATTTTATCACTCTCATTAACACGCTCTCATCCAGTCCCATCAACTCTTTTCTATCTTTAAATCTCTACTTCACCTCCACTGCCCCCACCCACTAATTAACTCACTATCCAGGAGATTGTATCAATTCTAATTTTGAAGTGATTGGCAATTTGTGATGAATTCTCCTCTTTACAGATATCGCCCCCACTTAATACTCCATGTCTGCAGGTACAGTACATTCATTACTTTCCTCATTTAGCTCCACTACTATAGACAAGGTTGCTAAACTTTTTTCTAATGCCCACCTATACACCTGCCTCCTGGACCCTGTTCCCTTACAATTATTATGGTGACCTTCTGGCCCTATCCAACACTCTCTAACTCACATCTTCAATCTCTCACTGTCTTCTGGCAGTCGGTGGTCACCCAAAACTTGAAAAGTCCTTGTTGGATCCCACCAATCTTAGCAACTTATGACCAATCTCCTGGCTCCCCTTCACCTTAAACTCCTTGAACGCCTGGCCTACAACCGACTGAGCTACCACCTCACTGAATAACCTTCTTGGTCCCCTTCATTTTGGATTTTGCTCTCAACACTCCACAGAAACTGCACTCCTAAAACTCACAAACAATCTACTAATTGCTAAAACCAATAGTCACTATTCTGTACTCCTACTCTTAGACCTCTCTGCTCCTTTGATACAGTTGACCCCCTCCTCTTTAAAAAGCTCCACTCCTTTGTTCTCCATGACTGTACTTTTCCTTGGTTCTCATCCTACCTATCCCATTGCAGCTTCAGTGTCACTTAAAAATTCTACCTCCTCATCTCCCCTTCCTTTTTCTATTGGGGTTCTGTTCATGGATCTCTCCTATTATTGATCTACACCTTCCTGGGTCAGCCTCCCATGACTTTCAATACCATTTCATTGATGGTGACACCACAATCTATATTTCTACTCCTCAGCTCACTCCATCAGTATCCTCGAACATCACTAATCTACAGACAGACATATTAGTTTGGATGTCATACAACTTCCTCAGAACTCAGCCTACCAAAAACCAAGCTTATAAAATTTCCTCCCCCATGTGCCCCTTCCCCTGACTTTTCTGTCAAGATTTATGGCATATCTATCAGTCCGTCCCCACATGCCAGGGTACTAGGTGTAATCCTGGACTCTGAACTGTCCTTTAGGTCCCACATCCAATCACTTTGTAAATCTTGCCACATCAATCTCTACAACATGTACAAACTATGACCTTTCTAAACCGGTGACACCACAAAGCTTCTAATTCACTCCCTAGTTATCTCTTGCCTTTACTACTGAAACTCCCTCCTCATTGGATTACCTTTATGTAGGCTATTCCCCTTCAGTTCATCATGAATGCTACTGCCAGACTCATCTACTTTACCAACCATTTATGTCTGCTACCCCTCTCTGCCAATCTCTCCATTGGCTTCCACTCACCCAATGAATAAAACTAAAAATACTAACAACTTGCAAAGCCATTGTCATGTAGAAGAGCCTGATATGCATAGGAAGACCTCTCTCACACCTCTGACCCAGAGCCCCTGATAGAATAGACAGGTAGCGCAGGAGTGCGGAGTTGCACGAGTGCTGGTGGTCTTGCTGGTTGCTGGGCTACTGATAATCTGGTATACCATATGACAGCGGATGTTCTGTGAACTGGAACTGGCTGGTGCTTGGATGTAGTAAGCAGAAGAGCAGGCCCCAGTGGCTAATGGGCAGATGCTTGCAGCTGAATAGTTCCATGAGGACTGAAACACAGACAGGGTCAAACAAGCCAGGTCATACACATGCGATCAGATCAGGAACAGATGCTGAGGCTGTAGCGGAGTCAAGGTACAAGCCAGGGTCAATACAGGCAGAGAGCAGGAGTAGTCAGAGCAAGCTGGGTCAATAACTGGAACAGAAACAGAGCAGCAGGGAATAGGACAATCACAGGAACACTGTAGATGAGACAGCACTGATCCTGGGTGCTGATCCAGCTTAAATAGCCTATTTGGCATCCTTATCTGTCACGAGATGTGCCGCGCACAGCATATTTGTTTGCCTGCGCATATGCGTTTGAATGTTAGCACGCGCTAATGCACATCTTCTTCCAGGCATTCGGGGAACAGGGATTTGTCTGCCGCTATTATTCTGTCTTTTGACAGAGCCTTCCTGACAGCCATCCACAACTCTATCCCCAGCTACATCACTAACCTAGTCTCAAAATACCAACCAAAGACCATTCCTCCCATAACCTCCTGCTCTCTAGCTCCCTTGTCACCCCTTCCCATGCTCATCTCTAGGACTTCTCCTGAACTTCTCCCATTCTTTGGAACTACCTACCTAAGAGTTCCAGGTAGGGAGTGCACACCCCCTCCCAGCTGTGCTGTGATTTATCACAGCACATGCAGATCACCAGGTCCTGGCCAATGACTTGCCGCCAGCACCCAGTGATCATCTCTGAGCTTCCCTGAACACAGCTCTGTGAATGTAAACAACACAGAGCTGTGTTCAGTGACAGGGGATCTCATTAAAACAAAACAATACTCGCGCTATGTATCAAATTGTGAACGTAAATATATATACATGTGTATTATTATTATTATTATACAGGATTTATATAGCACCAACAGTTTACGCAGCGCTTTACAACATTAGGGCAGACAGTACAATTACAATACAATTCAATACAGGAGGAATCAGAGGGCCCTGCTCGTTAGAGCTAACAATCTAGGATATATATATATAAAAAATAAAAAACCTGCAGCTTCTGTCGACTAGGTGCTAGATTACCTCAAATAACAATCAAAAAATATTAATACAGCGCTAACAGTTGGTGATGATGTTCTGTCATAAAAACAATGATGGCAAAAAATAATCTCTTGTAAGGGTGCTTAGGTTCTCCAAAAAAATTGAAAAGAGCTTGGGTGCTTCATGTAAACATGCTGTGCCATGTGCCACACTCCCCTCTTGTATCCCCACTCACCAGAGAAAATGGACCCTCCGCTTTGCAGTCTGGGGATCAAACACGCTTAGATCTGGTGTTTTGTCTTGGGGGTAACTAGGATCTCCACCAGGCTTGATAAAACAAATACAGGCTCTTTGTGAAGTACTGCATAAAAATATGTTTATTGCGCAATAATATGTGCTACTTACACGATTGCTGATAAAACAATCATATGACAGAAAGTGAAGCTTTTTTGGGTTAGCCACAGCTTGGCGTGCATTTCATGGAGGGCAGAAATAGTGTCAATGGTTAGGAAACCCGAAATACGTTTTCACGTTTCGCCCCTCCTCCAGGGCCGCAGCGAACCCAGAAAAGCTTCACTTTCTGTCTTATGCTCATTTTATCAGCAATCTTGTAAGTCATTAAAAACATTATTTAGACTTTATAAATGCTAGTTCCTTTAATTATGAATTATCATGAAACATTTATTTTACACATTTTTATTTTCTTTAATTGATTGTCCAGATAAACCTTTAAATGCACTGACTTAATATTTTGTTTAAGAGTTATCTATGAATCGAGGTGCTCTAGAAAACCCCAAATCTCCTATTTCTATGTTAGAAGGTTTTTGACTTTGTGATAGTTGACATAATTCTGGTTACTACTCAAAGCAAGTTTGGAATGTAATTCTGAATATTTAGTAAGAAATAATGATGTGCTCTAATTAACCTTTCAATCAGTGCACAATTCCTATACTGAGTGAATACTAAATCCAAATTCCTCATAAAGTATTGATATTTCCACCTGTGATAAATCCAAACAAAAACATTAAAAAAAAACGATCTATATTAGTGACGTGTTGAAAATTATATATAGTGAAATGCCTCAATATATAGGTTATAATACTGATGGATAAAATCGATCGCTAGCAGCAATCATAAAACATAGTTTACAGCAGCATAAACAACTCTATGGGTTCACCATATGTGGTCAAATCTCATCCAAAGTTATTGGTACAAACATAATTAATATTACAATACACCAGTGTTGCTGTAATATATCAATATAACTGTCCAACCCAATTCACAGTACAAGTCCACCACAAATCTTTCCAACCACTCTGGAATGTTAACAAAAATAAAAAAATCTTGTGAGCCACAACGGTCCTGTACCAAACGTGTGTTAGTCTCCAGCTGCGTGCGTGGATCACGTTTCATATACCGTGCAAGTAATACTAATAGGAAATATGCGCTGCGCTAGAGTGAACCCAATAACTCTAATTAATAAATATCAAAAATAGCTGGAAATAACAAAGACTAATAAATATTATACATCTAATGTATAAAAGTGCAATGTGCAAATAAATAATAGATCTCTATAATAATAGTGGTAAATATAAAAAACATCAATAATCCATATTGCAAATGGTGAAGTGCATAAATAAATGCAAAAAGTGCTTAGTGATCCATAATAGACATCGCAGATGCCCATAATACATAATCTCAAAGTGATCACAATACTCCCCACAATGGGGTACTCACATAGTCCTGGGGCATATCCCCCTGATGAAGACACGTGATCCCTGTGTCGAACACGCGTAGGGGAGGGGCCAGGACGGAGAGAGCAGCACGGAATCCACACAGAAGGAGCATATCACACCATACCACACCATACGTCCAGCGATTTTTGCTTTTTATATCGGAGGCTGATTATAGAATGGTGCACTGATGCACCAGAACTATGTGAGTACCCCATTGTGGGGAGTGTTTTATTAATAAATTTACCCAACAATATTACACCATATAGTTTTTCTCTTATTTATACACATGGAGCTACATTGAATCAAGCTGGAGAGTTACGTCTGATATCAGCACTGAGCCCGGGGGTGGCTCCAAAGCGTGATTTGACTTAGGGTAGCAGCTGGGTCACACTCTCTGAGGTGAGTATATTAGCCTAAGGGGGCCACTGGAGTGCGTGCACCGGAGCGTGGTTTGCAGCACCTAGGATGTATGAGCATGACGGATGACACCACATTTGGACACCATCTACACGCACAGATTTGAATTGTTATATGAGACTTTTTCACCTATCACTTTGTGATTATGTATTAGGGCATCTGTGATGTCTATTATGGAGCACTAAGCACTTTTTACATTTATTTATGCACTTCACCATTTGCGATATGGATTATTGATGTTTTTTATATTTACCACTATTATTATAGAGATCTATTATTTGCACATTGCACTTTTATACGTTAGATGTATAATATTTATTGGTCTTTGTTATTTCCAGCTACTTTTCATATTTATTATTTAGAGTTATTGGGTTCACTCTAGCGCAGCACTCTGGAATGTTGCTTGTTACTGTTTATAATTGGGGTCTTATTGCCGCTCTCAGATGCAAGTAGATTCATGCAATAAAGCAAAGGTATATATCATTGCGCAGTGATTAAAATGCACAGAGAGATCGCACAGCAAGAAATTCACTCACATTTTTCTGAGTAATCTGCACTTAGGTAAAAACAATCAGCCACTCAGAACGTGATACCTCCTCACACCACTGCTATCGTGCTGATATCCAGCCTCAATAGTATTCGTCACTGGCTCCTTCTACACGTTACGACCTGTGACGCAATATATAGAAGGAGCCAGTGATGAATACTATTGAGGCTGGATATCAGCACGATAGCAGTGGTGTGAGGAGGTATCACGCTCTGAGTGGCTGATTGTTTTTACCTAAGTGCAGATTACTCAGAGAAATGTGAGTGAATTTCTTGCTGTGTGATCTCCCTGTGCATTTTAATCACTGCGCAATGATATATAACTTTGCTTTATTGCATAAATCTACTTGTATCTGAGAGCGGCAATAAGACCCCAGTTATAAACAGTAATAAGTAACATTCCGGAGTGGATTGGAAAGATTTGTGGTGGACTTGTACTGTGAATTGGGTTGAACAGTTATATTGATATATTACAGCAACACTGGTATATTGTAATATTAATTAATTGTGTACCAATAACTTTGGATGAGATTTGATCACATATGGTGAACCCATAGAGTTGTTTATGCTGCTGTAAACTATGTTTTATGATTGCTGCTAGCGATTGATTTTATCCCTCAGTATTATAACCTATATATTGAGGCATTTCACTATATATAATTTTAAACACGTCACTAATATAGATAGTTTTTGAAAATGTTTTTGTTTGGATTTATCACAGGTGGAAGTATCAATACTTTATGAGGAATTTGGATTTAGTATTCACTCAGTATAGGATTTGTGCACTGATTGAAAGGTTAATTAGAGCGCATCATTATTTCTTACTATATATTCCTTTCATGGTGCCTGATCACTTTTAGAATGATTGCAGCTTAATTATTTAGTTATTTTTCAGTCATCTGGTTTCAAATATTCAATTCAGCGTTTTAGTATTTTTATTTTTGTAATTCTGAATATTGTCTATAAAGAACCCTATGTACCTAGGCTGGTTCTTTCTGTATTATAATGCACATTGTTTCCATTTCAGCACCTTGTGGATATAATGTGTCATCGGAAAATGGCACCATTTACTCTCCAGGATTTCCAGATGAATATCCCAATTCAAAGGACTGTACTTGGTTTATTTCTGTTCCACAGGGTCATGGGGTTTATATTAACTTTACTTTGCTCCAGACCGAACTAGTGAATGATTACATTGCAGTATGGTATGTGACCCATAGTAAATAAATTGCTTTTAAATTGATTATTTTTCCTTGACTCTGCAACTATGTAATGGATGTAGGACTACTGCCTGACATTTTTAAGAAGTAAAATAATAACACATAAGGTCAGAACATGAATTTGAAAAACTAATCAATTTTTATAGATACATGCATAGCACAAATTAAATAAGTAGTCAATCACTAACATTTTACCTCTCTCTCATAGCCTGAGGTCTTATTAGAAATTCTCTGGCAGGGATAGTTAATATACTGTGAAATGCAGTATGTATCAGGAAAACCTTTCTCATTCATTTAAGGTGAAGTATATAACATTCACAACAAGAAGCTGTAAAATTATACGGTAGAAATTGTATGTAACATACATTGCTTCATGCCTTGGTCTTCCAGACCATCTAGCACCCATCCCCAAATGCTGTACCTCTTCCAGCTCTGTGTCTTTCCTTAACAGCTCTCAGCTGTTTTGTCTCTCATAGACTCTCTCTCTGACTCAGGCCTCTGGTTTGAAGCACCTCTGACCCATTGGGTGAGACCCTGTCTCTCGGCTCCTTTCGCTCAGACTCAGGCCTCTGGTTTGAACACCTCTGACCCTGCCTCTTGGCTTCTTGGCCTGTCCAGTCCTGGACAGCAAGGTGTAGATGTGCACCTCTTGTCTTCCTTACAATCACTGACCCCCTTCGGGAGGGTGGGGCATGACCTCTAATCCTGTCTTTCCTAAAAGAACAGCACACACCTGTGCCATTAGTGAGCCCATTTTCTTCAAAACCTGGCCCAGACAGCCTTATCACATAGTGGCATGGCCTCATCCTGCCACACCTTTTTCTGTAGATGTTCCTTACACCTACCTTAAAGCACAGTATATCTAAAGTTTAGAAAAAATGTAATACTTTATATTTCCGTTTTCACTCCTTACATGTTGGGGCTGCATTACTCTTTTAAATTTGCATTACTCTATATAAGGCTCAGTATACTTTTTTTATCCTGATAGAAATCCAGTATCTTCCTGTGCATTGAATTGCAATCTGAGCTAACTTCTGTGAACAGTGGAAAACCTAACCCCTAGTTAATAGGGATAAGGAGAGGTAGAGATGTTAGTAGTCCAAATCAGGAGAAAAGCTAGGGTGACTACAGTGTAGTTAGTAAGCACGGTCACAGGGAGTTTCTTACTGACAAAATCACCAAGTGAAAATGTAATTGAAGCCTAGATTGTTAAAAAGTAGCATTTATTTACTTATTTATTTTTCCACACATAGGATTTTAGTTTATTTTAAAAATAAAAGATTGAAAAAAAAATATGCAGTTTCTGCTTAAAAGAACAGGTAAGCTGCAATATATTACTTTTCTTTTTTTGGGTTTAGATTTAACCTAACCATAATTCTTAACCCTATTCTCAAATTACAGTAAAACTTACCAGAAGAAACACTGTCACCTTTCCCTTGCAGATCAAAGTGACAATGTCTTTGCAAAAGGCATACACACCTAATCTACGCTCAATCACAGGTCCTTGTTGCTCAACAGCTTTAACAGTTAACTCCAATGTAACTTAACTGCTAACTTAACCTGCAACACTAACTTTAATCCTGCAACCTGACACACTTTGTTGGGTATAAACTACTAGACATGTGCATTCATTTTTGTCCCAATGCATTTTCGTCCAAATTTTGGGTATTTTCCTTATCGTTTTAACAAAGATTTGACGAAGCAGTCGCCGCGAGCAGACATTTACGGTCAAATGCTCCGCCCATAGGCTATATAAGAATTCTAATGTTGGTTGACTAGTAATAATAATTAATAAATATAATTAATACTAGTGTCATACAACATTAGAATTCTACTATAGCTTGTAGGCGGAACATTCGACCGGAAATGTAAGATTGCCGTGTTGTACAGTTTAGCTGCTCTGTCGAATTTTCTAAGAACATTAGACAGACACCATAAGCCTTCAATGACAGATTCGACCTTAATTATTTCGGATTTTCGGACAAATGAATTTTTTTAATGAAACTAAATAAATAAAAACTAATTTCGAGAGTATCTAAATAAATTTATTTTTTGGACGAAAACAAAATTCCGAAACAAAATATTTCAGTGTGCACATGTCTATAAACTACGCAGCTTTCTATACCACACCAAGATCCACCAACACTCTACCAGCAAAGCAGGGATAGGAATCAAAGAGATATTTATTAAAAAGCAGCACACATTATACAAATGAACACTTGTTAGGCACACATTTAACCCCTTAATTACCTGAGATGTTAACCCCTTCGCAGCCAGTGTCATTAGTATAGTGGCAATGTATATTATTATCACTGATCACTGTATTAGTGTCACTGGTTATGTCAGTGGCAGTTACCCACTCAGTGTCAGTTAGTGTTCGATTGCTCGCCGCACTATAGCAGTCCCATTATAAGTCCCTGATCACCATTATTGGTAGTATAAAAAAGAAAAAAAAATCTTCAGTATTTATACCATAGTTTGTAGATGCTATAACTTTCATGCAAACCAATCAATATACAGTTATTGGGATTTTTTTGTTTTTGTTTTACTAAAAACATGTAGCAGAATACTTTTTGCCCAAAATTTATGAAGAAATTCGATTTTTTATATATGATCTAAAGAATTTAGGATTCCCCAGTGGGGCTTTAAAGCAGCAAAGTACACCATTACAAAAAATCATTAATAAGACAGTTTATTGACAAAGTGTCCAGTATCATATATTCATGTAGAATCTGGTCCAATGATAAATTCATATTTCATAAAATGGCAAAAATACATTTATAATCCATAAAGTGGTAAAAATGCATATCACATCATTACATTACATAGTGTAGTAAAATGCCGAAGCCCCGACGCGTTTCGACCTATATGCGGTCTCTTCAGGGGGCACATCTGAATCTATAAAGTAATACAAATATTCAGAATTGTGGATATTTTCTAAAAAGGATCACATTAGATAAATCATGATGATGGGTTTTACCATTAAAATGAGGTAGATGTCTCTGATAGGGGCATTGGGGAGCCATTGAGAGGTCCGAGTGGTACGCAGGCCATCCCCACCCCCCCCAGACGGGGAAAGAGCCAGCCCCAAGGGGCTTACAAGGAGCCACACTGGTGCACGCCCCCCCTGGGGGAGCGAAAGGGTGAACACCTGCAATAGACATCCATAGATAGCCAATTAGTGAAGTAATGTATTAGTATTTAAGTCATCATTGTAAGTATTAATTTTAATTTTAGATAATACTTACAATGATGACTTAAATACTTTGAAATACTATGAAATAATAAATAATATGAATTTATCATTGGACCAGATTCTACATGAATATATGATACTGGACACTTTGTCAATAAACTGTCTTATTAATGATTTTTTGTAATGGTGTACTTTGCTGCTTTAAAGCCCCACTGGGGAATCCTAAATTCTTTAGATCAATCAATTTCGGGGTGCGCAGCTCTTTTGTTCTCTCCTATGTATGTCTCCCCCTAGTTGCCGATTTTTTATATATTGGACAAGTTTTATAGCAGAAAGTAAACCCAGTGGTGATCAAATACCACAAAAAGAAAGTTCTGTTTGTGTGGAAATAAATTATATAAATTTTGTTTGGGTACAATGTTGCATGATCGCACAAGTACCAGTTAAAGTAAAGACAATTTTAATATCTACTGGACAAGGTGGCAAGCTCATTATTTAAACATAGCCTGCTAGACAAATGCAGCTACATAAATAGCTGCAGCACCAAACATTATATTTTCTTTTGACTTATCCTGAATTTTCAGAACATTGAAGTAGGTATATGTTCTACAGCTTTGATAACAGGCATTGTAAAATAATGTTAGCTTTTGTGTTTAAACATTCACTATTGAATTCATACTCAGGTGGTCAAAAAATTGTCTCAAAGAAAGAACAGACCAAGAGTTAAATGATTTCAAACAACCTCTTGCTAATCTCTGATGTACTTCAGTACATATCACAAAAGGATGAAGATGCTGTTGAAATTCAGACATTGCTTTCTACAAAGGCAAGACAAAATAAATGTTTGATGCTTGCAAAGGTTTCTTAAGTGACAACGGGTTCTTTTTTTAAAAATTCCAATTGAACAACTGCTTAAGACCATAGTGAATAGTGTTTAAAAAATGCTGTTGTCAGGTATTATACTCATGCCTTATAGGTGGTCAAATGATTAAAAAAATCTATCTACTTATACATTTGCATAGGTTATAAAGTGTAACAAAATGTATCAGTTTCTTGAAATAATTTACAGTCAGGTCCATAAATATTGGGACATCGACACAATTCTAATCTTTTTGGCTCTGTGTAGGAATTATAACAGTTTGTATATGTGCCTCCCACTTTTTAAGGGACCAAAAGTAATGGGACAATTGGCTACTCAGCTGCTCCATGGCCAGGTGTGTGTTATTCCCTCATTATCCCATTTACAAGGAGCAGATGAAAGGTCCAGAGTTCATTTCAAGTGTGCTATTTGCATTTGGAATCTGTTGCTGTCAACTCTCAATATGAGATCCAAAGAGCTGTCACTATCAGTGAAGCAAGCCATCATTAGGCTGAAAAAAACAAAACAAACCCATCAGAGAGATAGTAAAAAACATTAGGTGTGGCCAAATCAACTGTTTGGAACATCCTTAAAAAGAAAGAATGCATCGGTGAGCTCAGCAACACCAAAAGACCCGTAAGACCACGGAAAACAACAGTGGTGGATGACCGAAGAATTCTTTCCCTGGTGAAGAAAACACCCCTCACAACAGTTGGCCAGATCAAGAACACTCTCCAGGAGGTAGGTGTATGTGTGTCAAAGTCAACAATCAAGAGAAAACTTGAGAGGGTTCACCACAAGATGTAAACCATTGGTGAGCCTCAAAAACAGGAAGGCCAGATTAGAGTTTGCCAAACAACATCTAAAAAAGCCTTCACAGTTCTGGAACAACATCCTATGGACAGATGAGACCAAGATCAACTTGTACCAGAGTGATGGGAAGAGAAGAGTATGGAGAAGGAAAGGAACTACTCATGATGCAAAGCATACCACCTCATCAGTGAAGCATGGTGGTGGTAGTGTCATGGTGTGGGCATGTATGGCTGCCAATGGAACTGGTTCTCTTGTATTTATTGATGATGTGACTGCTGACAAAAGCAGCAGGGTGAATTCTGAAGTGTTTTGGGCAATATTATCTGCTCATTTTTAGCAAAATGCTTCAGAACTCATTGGACGGCGCTTCACAGTGCAGATGGACAATGACCCAAAGCATACTGCGAAAGCAACCAAAGAGTTTTTTTAAGGGAAATAAGTGGTATGTTATGCAATGGCCAAGTCAATCACCTGACCTGAATCCGATTGAGCATGCATTTCACTTTCTAAAGACAAAACTGAAGGGAAAATGCCCCAAGAACAAGCAGGAACTGAAGACAGTTGCAGTAGAGGCCTGGCAGAGCATCACTAGGGATGAAACCCAGCGTCTGGTGATGTCTATGCATTCCAGACTTCAGGCTGTAATTGACTGCAAAGGATTTGCAACCAAGTATTAAAAAGTGAAAGTTTGATGGATGATTGTTAATCTGTCCCATTACTTTTGGTCCCCTAAAAAGTAGGAGGCACATACACAAACTGTTGTAATTCCTACACCGTTCACCTGATTTGGATGTAAATACCCTCAAATTAAAGCTGAAAGTCTGTAGTTAAAGCACATCTTGTGCATTTCATTTCAAGTCCATAATAATAATTATGGATAATAATAATAATAATTCATTCAGAAAGAGAAAATTTGCTTGCAAAGTGAAAATTCCCTTGCAAAGTAAACAGTATATTTGCCTTTAGTAAATCAATCCTATGATCTTCTGTGTCACTTTGCAAGGGATTTTTCCATTAACTTAATGAACGAGGTGAAACTCTTCTGACTTCATTCATCCAATCATTGTTCATGCTTGTGATTGCGTACTCTTTGCTAGATGAATTTTCACCACATTCACTATACAAATTGAAGAGTCCCTTGCAAAGCAAAAATTCACCTTGTAAAATGGACATTCCTTTAGTACTATAAAACGCCAGTATTACATACAAGTATAATACTATTGTTACTTTTAAATGCACAGTTTTTACTGGCTATTTATGTTTTTTTCTATATATTTTTAGGGATGGAATTGATCAGAATTCTCCTCAGCTTGGTGTTTTTAGTGGAAATACAGCCCTTGAGACAGCATATAGTTCATCTAATCAAGTACTTATTAAGTTTCACAGTGACTTTTCAACTGGGGGATTCTTTGTTCTAAATTTTCATGGTACGTTTATGGAAATATGTTTTGTATATGTATACTAATTGCAGCCTATAGTTTTCAAAACTGTGTTATATGTGCTTAGCATAGTACCTTGGCTAGCTTTAAGCACTGTTTCTTGAGTGTTATACAGCAATCCTCTCACATAGAGGCATGGTGTAATTGTCTTTATTTTCCTCCTATATTTTTTAACAAAATCATTCTAGTTGTATCTATGTTATGCAATAACTACATGAAACTGAGATAAACCCACTGACCAAGGGTTCAAATCAGGTTGATGTAGTATAAAGCAGGCTACATTCTCCTTATTATACATATGCCACCTTTGTCATCTTTATCCAACTCTTTGCTGGTCTCCTTAACTCTCCAGTAGTAAATCATAAACATATTCTAATGGAACAGATCCTAGACCTGACACCACTGGTATCACAGTTAGAGTCCAGTTCTTTGGTCAACTTTAAATCTTTACATACTTTACTGATGTTTTAAAAAGTTTGTGATGTATTTAAATTTGTGTTACACAATGGGGGCTATTCTGTGTATACCCCTTTAAGGGACAATAATGCTCTCATGAAATGCTTATCATTTTTTTTATATCTCCGAAAAACAAGCGCGCAACCATTAATTAATCAGTGAAGATGATTAAACACAACCATACAAACTCATATAAAGATATATATAGTACTGTGCAAAAGTGATACAATAAAGTAAAAAAATGCTACCAAAAAATGCTACCAAAAAACGCCCATGTGAACAGTGGTGTGCACCATCAACCTGTTACAAGGACCTAAAGCAAAAGTACTCTGATATATACAAAATCCATTAAGGTGAGTGTATCTAAGTGATCAAAAATATATAAGCAAAGTCCATAAAAATGGCAATGTGAGTATGGAGAAACTCAGTAATCAGGAGAGATGGGAATGAGATGTTCTTGCAGCCCAAAAACTTGTGATATTACTGCCGCTTACCAGATCAGTTGGACCTCAAATTATAGAGATAATGGAATAATGATCTCTTTGGAATAAAAAAGAAGTTTCAAAGTTTATCTGCACAATGGATCTTTTTTTTTTTTTCCCTTGAGTGTTAACCACTGAGATCATCCATGAGAAGAGATCTGAATCAAGGGTGATTATAACTTTTCCTGTGTGTGGATTCTAAAAAGAGAGAGGAGTTAGCTTCGGTCATTGAGGGTGATTGTAATCATGATCCCTGGATTGAAAGACAGGTGGAGCATTTCAATGCCGCCAGGCTGATGCAACAGGCTCCCATGATCTCTATAATTTGAGGTCCAACTGATCTGGTAAGCGGCAGTAATACCACACGTTTTTGGGCTACAAGAGCATCTCATTCCCATCTCTCCTGATTACTGAGTTTCTCCATACTCACATTGTCATTTTTATGGACTTTGCTTATATATTTTTGATCACTTAGATACACTCACCTTAATGGATTTTGTATATATCAGAGTAATTTTGCTTTAGGTCCTTGTAACAGGTTGATGGTGCACACCACTGTTCACATGGGCGTTTTTTTGTGGTAGCATTTTTTTACTTTATTGTATCGCTTTTGCACAATACTATATATATCCTTATATGCGTTTGCATGGTTGTGTTTAATCATCTTCACTGATTAATTAATGGTTGCGCGCTTGTTTTTCAGAGATATATGTTTTTGAGCTTTTTTGTATTTAGGCTTACACAAGCAGCTGCACTTTTTTCACTTAGTTAGCGCAGAAATTTCCTTTACAGCTATCATTTTTTTTAGAACAAAGTGTTGAACAACTGCAAGAATTAATACTTCCTAGGGTTTGCATCTACCAGTTTCTCCATTTGCAACACAAAATCACCCCAACAAAGCAAGCCTAACTTATACTTTATAGACTAGTGGTATTTATTACTGTGCTTAAAGCAACAGTTAAAAAGGGGAATGTCTCTCATTTCCTTTTTCGAGTACCTAATTCTCATTTACACTTATAGTCCCCCTTACATGCAGGTCTAAGACTGCTTTCACACTGAGGCGCTTTACAGGCACTATAGCGCTAAAAATAGTCCCTGCATCTGTAAAGAGCTTCTCCTCTCACTCCAGTGTGACAGCCTGAGTGCTGTCACACTGGAGTGGTGCGCTTGCAGGACGGTAAAAAATGTCCTGCAAATCAATAGGCAGAGCCGCCGAGGCGCTGCAGCGGCGCTTAGCTGGCGGTTTTAACCCTTTTTGGCCGCTAGCAGGGGTTAAAAGCTCCCTGCTAGTGGCCGAATAGCGCCGCTAAAATGACAGTAAAGTGCCGCTAAAAATAGCGGTGCTTTACCGCCGACGCCCCCAACGCCTCAGTGTAAAAGCACACTAAGTGGGAACAGGACATAGGTACAATAGCTAAAGAACAGTAGGAATTTATTCTGCAAATGGTTACCTCTGCAGCTCTTTCAAATTCTAGAAGAAATTTTATACATAGAACATTTCGAACAACCGAATGGCTACATAAATATGGCAGTAGGGACTCTCCTTTACTGTATGCCCCAGATACCTGCGGAATACTGGGGATCTGATGCATATATTGTGGCGCTGCCCCAAATTGTTTACATACTGGAAAGACATTGTAAATCTACATTGAGCAAAATTATAAATGCAACACTTTTGTGTTTGCCCCTATTTATCATGAGCTGAATTTAAAGATTTACGTCTTTTTCTATGTACACAAAAGGCTTATTTCTCTTAAATATTGTTCACAAATCTGTCTAAATCTGTGTTAGTGAGCACTTCTCCTTTGCCAAGATAATCCATCCACCTCACAGGTGTGGCATATCAAGATGCTGATTAGACAGCATGATTATTGCACAGGTTCCACAATAAAAGACCACTCTAAAATGTGCAGTTTTATCACACGGCACAATGCCACAGATGTCGCAAGTTTTGAGAGAGTGTGCAATTGGCAAGCTGACTGCAGGAATCTCCACCAGAGCTGTTGCCCTTGAATTGAATGTTCATTTCTCTACCATAAATCATCTCCAAAGGCGTTTCAGAGAATTTGGCAGTACATCCAACTGGCCTCACAACCGCAGACCATGTGTAACCACTAGGGCTTTTTTTCTCGGAGAATAGGTGCAGGAACTCCCCCCGTCTGAGTCACCCCTTGTCTCTGCCCCCTACCCACCTCTGACCACCGTCCCTTGATTCCACCCCCTACCCACCTACCAGTACTGCCCCTTTTAGAGAATACAGAACCAAGTATAATTTTGTGGTGCTAAATCATTTGTATGGAACATGTTAATGATAAAAAGAAAAGCAATAAAATAGATCCCCTGCAGTCAGCAACAATAGAATCTCAGCAATAGATCCCCACACAACAATAGACTCCCCCAGCAACAATGGACTCCACTCTAACAACAATAGATTCCCTGCAGCAACTGTTATCCACCCACAACAAAATATCACACCCAGTAACAAAATATCCACCCAAGCAACATTAGACGCCCCCCCCTCCCAGCAGCAACAACAGATCTCCCAGCAGCCAGCATCAATGGATCCTCCAGCAGCCAGTAAAAATAGACCTCTCCCTCAACAGTAGATCCCTTCCAGCAACATAAGACCCCTCCAGCAACAACAGATTCCCCATCAGCAACAATAGACCCTCACAGAAAAATCAGATCCCCACCAGTGACAATAGATCCCCCAACAGCCAATATCAATAGACCCTCCAGCACACCCCACACTCCATGCTATTACATACATTTAGTGCTGGAGGTGCTGGAACTGTGTTCCCCCGCGTTCCCGCTGAAAAAAAGCCCTGGTAACCACACCAGCCCAGGACCTCCACATCCAGCATCTTCATCTCCAAGATCGTCTGAGACCAGCCACCCGGACAGCTGCTACAAAAATTGGTTTTGCATAACCAAACAATTTCTGCACAAACTGTCAGAAACCGTGTCAAGGAAGCTCATCTGCATGCTCGTCGTCCAAATTGGGGTCTCGACCTGACTGCAGTTCGTCGTTGTAACCGACCTGGGTGGGCAAATGCTCACATTCAATGATGTCCGGCACTTTGGAGAGGTGTTCTCTTCATGGAGGAATACCATTTTTACTGTACAGGGCAGATGGCAGACAGCGTGTATGGCATTGTGTGGGTGATTGGTTTGCTGATGTCAACGTTGTGGATTGAGTGGCCCATGGTGGCGGTGAGGTTATGGTATGGGCAGGTGTATGCTATGGACAACGAACACAGGTGCATTTTATTAATGCCATTTTGAATGCACAGAGATACTGTGACAAGATCCTAAGGCCCATTGTTATGCCATTAATCCACGTGACAAGGCTATTTTTTACCTACCTCACTTATATGCTTAATGATACATAACATTAGAGTCATAAATACCTTTTATCCATATGAATCAACCCTTGAAAGTAAGAACGATTGATACTTGTGCAAAAAAAAGATAACAATCTAATTTATTTAAACTTACTATTGTACAGAAAAGAAACTTGTAGTAATCCGAGATTAGCAACTTCAACATGAATGATACAATCTTAGAAACAACGATGTTACCAATGATACAAAATATTGCTATAATGGTCATACCCATGCTATCAAGAGATTAATAATATATTAAGGCAAAATCCTACGATAGAAAAGGTTAGGGAAGAAGTAAAGAGATATAAGAGCATACATTACACAGATATTCTTATGTGTGGCCATCTTTCATCTAGACTGTGAGCCAAAGAGAATGGGGGTAGCTCTCTTGACTGCGTTATACCCCCATGCCCCTTTTCCCACCAATCCAGGTTCTACCCCCCTGGGACCTTCTCATTGGTCTAGAGTTGCTTACATAAGTATTGGCTACCTCTAAAGCCTCCTAAATGTTCATTGGTTTATAGTTGCCCCAAATTCTGATTGGCTGCACCTCTTTGCCTAACATGCCCAGGTCTAAAAACTTCCGGTGCCTTTCTGTCTATATTTGTTAAGCAACCTCCTTTGATCCCCAAGTCTACCAGTTCCGACATTAGCATGTCAAAAGACCCCCAACCAAGTGGTGACACAAATTCTGATATGACAACGAAAGAGTAACTTAAATACCACCTGCCTAAAACATTCAACAGCTTTTGAGAACCAAGCTAAAATCTAAGCTGGGCTCAACCTGATATCACAAAATATATACAGTTCTGTAAAAACATATATATATGTTATATATATATATATATATATATATATATATATATATATATATATATATATATATATCCAATGGGGCATGGTAATTTAATTAGAGAGTCCTTTTATTAGAGAGTTCCCTTGAAGATATAAATATGGATTTCAAAATCTCCACCACAGTCACCCCTGAAGTTCATTCTTGAATTTATGTCCTCCTTCAATGATTTTGCATCCACCCACAACCGCCAGAAGCCCTGACCCTTCACCACCACCACCACTGCAGCCTCCTCTTCCTTTCTTGAACACGCCTGAAACCATCAAGGTAGACTTGAGACAGCAAAGTAATCCTGGTTCCTTTGAGACTTTACATTCAAACCATGAGTGTCTGTACTGAAATGTTTCATAGCCCCTTGGAAAAGCGGAACACCAACATTGATGGTGGGATCCTGGCATATCTAGTCCTGTAACTTGGGAATATGGTGTAATGATTGTAACGACTGGATAGGACCGCGAGACAGCACTTTTCAGCATGGTGAAGGAAAGTTCAGGAGGGTCTTATTTGTTGCACATTTGTCTCAAGAGATGACTTGGTTGTCATTGCTTTTGCAGGTGGTGGTCGGGCGGGCCTCCGGACAGTCATGCATAAATACAAAAAAAAGAAAGGAGAACATCAGTGTACAGTTATGGGAGGAATGTCAGACAGGAGCAGCGGTGTGGCCATTAAGGCTAAATACTTATAAGGGCTGTAATGTGGATGAGTAAAGTGGGATCACCACAGGGTACAGAATCCGAGCAACAGCCAGTATCATCCATGGCTCTTGATGGTAGGGATAGTCAACTCTGCCTGCTATTGCCAGGTCCCTGGATTCACCACACCTACTCATGGGGCTCAGGTTAAAGCAGTAGGCAGACAAGGGGAGGTAGAATTACATTAAGACATAAGACCTGGATGTCCAGGGATACTTTGTGAAATAGGAAAACAGTCTATAGGACCCACTGGACTTTTAAAACTGAGTCAGGCAGAAACGGTAAAGCCTTACAATTTACAGCTGATCTCTGATATTCAAACAAAAGTTCCGGAAGACTAATACATTTACTTTTAAAGATATAGAGGAGTATTATCAGCTAATGGAATGGTACCATCACTTAAGGTAATTAAAGATAAGAATTTGAAACAAAGAAAGTAGGAACGAGAAAGAAGAGAAAAAAATAAAAATAAGCAAAAAATTAAAAAAAACATACAGGTTTAATGCTGCTTCAACCCAGACAGTTAATCACACACATTTCACTTTATGTCAAAGAGCATTGCATCTGCATTCATAAAAACAAATGAACAATATATAACTGTCCTGAAAAATTATTATAAAGTGCCTTGAAAAATAATACATTGCAGCTGTTGCAGCAGCAACTTAGCAAAAAAAAAATAAAGAGGAACAAAAAATAAAAATAGATAACTTATCTCTCATATTAGTGATCAACAGGTGAACAGGATCACTGTCACTAAAATGTACAAGTCAGGTACAAAAAAATATAAAAAAAGGAGAGAATAAAACAATGGTTGCCAAAAACTTTTAGAATTTAGTTAAACCCGACTGCATTTTATTGCTCAAAATTATTTTAGAGGCTTTTTCCCAAAACAACAAAAAGAAAAATATAGTTCTAAGGTCCTCTTTTTAAATGCGCACAATACTCTACATTGGTCTCTTAATAGTTACCCACATCAGGACAGCAACAGGGTGGAGTTTACTAAAGCTGTGGCCCAAAGACGGAAACCTGAATAAACTTTTCCCATTAAGAAATTTTAGTTTGAGATATTTGGATTAACCTCTTTTGATCTTGAGATCACCCAAATCGTTCACTTCACTCCTCCTAAGACATCCTGATTTCCAGCTCCCTTGTTACCTCCTCCCATGCTCAACATCAGGACCACTCAAGAACCTCTGGAACCCCAATATGTCCAGCTCCTACCCTTTCCACCACTAGGTGATACCTAAAAACTCTTTTATTCCTTTATTACTGCCTAAAATGTTACCTCAGCCAGCTCCATATCAGATAATTCCCAGCAGCTATTATTTTTGTACCACCCTCCTCTCCTTAGATCATAATCCCCTTGAGCAGGGCCCTTCTATTCACGCCCTGCACAGACTGTTAGCATTATCTGCCTGTTGCCCAAACTACCCAACTCCCCAACTTTTAACTCCTCCCCGAATCCCAATGGAAGTTTCAGTAGGTGTAAGAGTATGTCAGGTTTGCTAGAAAACCTTTCTTCATGGGTGAGCGGGGTACAACCCAGTGTTCCTGCTATATCCATGCCAAGGGCAAGAGGGGATGTACAATAGACTCCCCAAGGTAGTGTACCCTGCTGAGTACCATTTAACCTGATGCTGAAAACAGTGCATCATTAGACATGTGATACCAGCACCAGTACCCTGGTCTCAGGTCTCAAGTATTTTTAACTTTGCTTAGGACCAGTTGGGACACTACCCCGGCATACATTAGACATGACCCCCTCCTGTGCCAGCATTGTTGCCTTTTCCCATAGCACAACCCCTTCCTTTCTCCAGCACTCATCAGTACCAGTCATCTGAGGCTGTCCAGACTCAAGCCATCAAAACAAGATGGACTCCAGGGTGTAACACAGTAGGAGAGGATAGTACCCAGATTGACCGTGATATCTGCACAATGTTCCATCCCTGCCATTAGAGATGAGAACAGTGCAAGTTAGATTTTGACGATCCTGGAACTGAGTCATCCACCAATCTATTACCACTCATAGGCAACCTGGATACTACCCCCAACTGCCTGTCCTTGCAAAGTGACGCTGGACAGAGTAAGTTGGTTTTCCTAACTGCTTCCCTGGTATATAGCAAAAGACCTCCCAATGTGAGCTCAAGTATCTCCAGTTCCATAATGTTTTAAGGTACCCAGTGCCCCACCTCCAGCTCCAAAGGCGGTCTCCATTAAGCCTTTCTTTATCCTACGTATGGGAAATAGTCTGAATACCCAGACTGAAAACCACCTGCCAACAGGTAAACTCAATTCTTTATAGAGGTTGCACGCCTTCTCCCTCCTTTATCAATTTGGTAATCAGACCATGTTATCCTTCACCCATACAAAATAAACTGTCTACACTATTCAGACAGGACTCACATGAATGACGGGGTATAGTGCAATAATGGGGCACTGGTCTTCCTGGCATGCAGGACACAGACAACTAGTTAAGGTACACAAGGAGTCTAGGACAGGAAGGACACCTATAGGTATTAACTGAGGAGAATACGGCATGCCCACACATATATCGGAAGTGAAGGCCCTTGGAACAGCCAAGAGCTGGGAACACCCCATACAATCTTCCTGCACAACTGTTCTCCAGGCTCAACCAAAACTATACAATATGAGGCCAAACCTATACACTTTCAACTTGTATGCAATCCGGCAGGCCCTCGTACTACACATCTGCAGGTAAATCTAAAGGAAATTGGAAAACAAAAATTGTATAATGTGTATCCAGCTTGAGGAACTGCTACTACCAGACACAACTGGCCAAAGGGCAAAGAAAAATCCCTTGCAGCACTGAGGCGCCGGGATCACTGAACAGTAGCGGGTACACGAGCCAACCGGTATGCCTTGAAACACACAGATATTAGTGACAGATACTCCACAGACACATTAGACAATTGGTAACAAATAGCCACGTAAAAACAATGACACTGGGCAGGAAGCATGCTTGAACTACACTTGGGGACACACAGACTGCTAAGGGACATGAGGTAATGAGCAGAGCTGGAACAGCTAGGCATGGCTGGGCGTGTAACTAATTACAATAACAACAGGAGGGGATAAGTAGTCTTAAACACAAGTCTTGTGAGAAAACTTGTAATAGCCGACCCTTAACAGTTAAATCCATGGAACTACAAGTATCAACATGGCTAATCAGTGGAGCAAAGAAACTCATTCATACCACAGCTTCATACATTTTGGATCAGAACATACCACACATACCCAAGTTAGTCCAACCATAGCCAAACGGACTGAAACGAAAGCACCAACTAAATAATGGTGATGAAAACCTAAAAAAACGGATACCAGGAAAAATAAAAACATTGTCTATGGAGGTTGTGACATCCTTTTGTTCTGAAAGCCATGAAACCCAATTGTCAAATCTGAGGGATAAAACACCAATAAAATTTTAGTATTAAACATTAAATTTTTTCCTCCTAGAAACAAAATAAACCAATGGTTATATACCTGTAACAAGACATTAGCATATGAAACAAATATACATTACAATACATAAACAGTGCACTTTTTTAAAATACCAAAAATTGGTGAGCTCAACTTATTTTTAATATGTATTACTTAATACATATTAATACCATGTGGATTTTTGTTTTATGGTATACCAATAAGTCCCCAAAAAAAATGTATTCACCATGGTGAGAAAAAAATTAGCAACTCATAATAAATCTTTTATCGGTACCATTTATCAACAAATTATAATACCTTGCCACAAACCTCTCCCAGAACTGTCTTCTCTGGAAAACAAACACAATTTAATAAATGCACCTTTCAATTCAGTATTACAGATAATTATCTTGGCTCAGGCCATTTGCATGTCAATACAGTTCGCTTTACATTCTCACTGACCTGGTCAGAAAGGGGGGGTCATTTGGGGGGGCAGCTGAGAACAAACATCATACGACACAAAATATATTGCATATTCCACGCACACACTCACACAATTGGCTAGGTCAAATATGACCTCTAGACATCACACATATCAACATGTTTTCTATAATAACCTGTAATTCTTCTTAAACCCATAACATCTGTTTGGTAAGTTTGAAATTCTTTCAGAAATCCATCCCCTTTCATTAGCCCCTTCTCTGCCTGTATGGGGGCAATTAAAAAAAAAAAAAAAACTCTTACCTTCCAGGGATTTATTCTTGCATAAAACACCAGGGATGGAACATTGTTGGTACTTACCTTAGGTGTGGAGGATGTCCCTCTGAAATTCAGACATACCCAAATCCGTTGCTCTGTTATCTCCTCTGACTGGGCAACTGAAGATACATGGCCGTGTCATCTTGGGTGATGAGCACGATACAGATCTTCCCATACTTTAACCTTTCCTAGAAAACTCTTCCCAGTCCAACAATCCCAATCACAAATATCCTAGGGCCCATATTTAAACCAGCTTGGACCCTGCCCCGATTTTCCATCCTTTTATAGGTTGATCCTCCAGAAGTAGCGACCCTCTGGCCCCGCATCCCGGTTATTGTACATGGCCTGAGCGGGTCTGCTAGCGTACTATTCCTCATGTTCCCTGTTCTGACTATAGTCCTTCAAAAAAATTAGCCAGGAGATTTTACAAACTATAATAGTTAAATCTCCCCCGTGGACTTTTCAGAAGTATTAAAAAAAAAATGGCTTAAAGTTTTGTCATCTGCTGATAGATGACAATTCCTATCAGCTTCTGAGTTTCTTGCCAACAAGGACCGGTGATAAGGCCCCAATCCTGACAATTCCTCATCGTCCCCCTGTTCATCACTGTCACTACTCTGGGGATGTTGGTTTAGTGGCTGTCCCTGCTTGTCCCTACTCCTCATTTGTAGCAGTTACAATATAGCCAGTGTTTACAGGTCTAATTACAAAACTCATAATCCCCAGTTAGTAGTTTACAAAGAGACAGATTCATACTATGGCTGAAACAACTAATCGACTAATCGACAACCAATCGACCATGAAATTAACTATTACGATTACTATTTTCACAATCGATCAATCAGCCAGTAACACAATGGGGTTACAAAAACAAAATAAGCCCTCTATAGTACAAAAAGAGCAAACAATTGCCACTGCAAATATTACTTAACCCTTTACAGTAGTGACTATCTGCCCCTCCCTGCACCACAAAGGGCCAACCCTAGCCTTCTCAACTCCATTATGTTAATAATATGTCCTAGACCTGGCTCACATCCATGTGCCCTCTGGTGCATCTTGCAGAAACGCACCACAGTTCACCTACATGGCTTCCCATGAGACACGTTCACATCTATGCTTTTTCCAGCTGCCGCGTATTTGTAAAGGGTCAGGGACTAACTCTTTAATGCAAAACGGCACCTCTTCTGTTCAATACACTTCAATGGAGAAGCTGCAGAAAAGCATGTAATGTGCCCCTGCAGCAACCCGTGTCCTCCAATCTGACCAACAACAAACTGGCCAAAAAAAAATCAAAAAATGCGCAAAACTCAAAATGCACAGCAAAAAACACTGCAGAAACAGATCATAAGAAAACTGCATAGGCGTGCACTGAGCCTCATGCTGGCCACACGGATTAACCCTCAGACGAGAATACTCAGACGAAAAATCCATGTACATTCGCTGAATGAAAGAATGTTTGAAATTTTAATTTGTTTTTAACATTCTGTTTTAAAAAGCAATGTAATTTTTGAACGAAAACCACACACAGCGCCCGAAAATTCCTTCGACCAAGAAGTTCCCTATTATCTCCAAATCTTCCCATCACTGTAGCTGAAAATAACTAACGATTAAAAAATCGAAAGAACGCTCACAAAACGACACTTTTTTTTTTAAGGAAGACATTGCTCTTTTTAAATAAAATTAATTTGATCTCTGAGTCTGATGATATCCACCAGACTCACCAACCAACAGTACACATAGCATACATCCTCCAATAGCATACACAGCATATCTCTCCTCTAATAGTCCACACAATACATCTCCTCCAACAGTACACACAGTATATCTCTTCTGTCTGCAACTTCCAGAGTGGACCAGACACCCTGCTCCTTAACCATAACTGCATAGAGATACCTAGGAATTAATTGCCCCCTTCCTAAACTCTATATACCAACCAAATCATACACCACACTTTCTTCCAAGGCCATTAACCGATTAATCGATCAATCGAAACAACAATCGGACAACCAATCGACCATGAAAACAATTGTCAGTTGCAGCCCTTATTCATATCATTCAGTGTGACCTAGGCTCCGTTTCCATTGAAAGCTACAACGACTATGAAAAGGTACCAGCACCACTCTGATGTGACTCTGGACGAGACTCCGACCCAGAGTGTAAATTTGGATCAAAGCCACACCAAAGTCGCACCGCACAGTCACACTCTAAATCATGCGACTTTGGAGTTGCACCAGTGAAAACGTAGCTCTATGCCCACCGGTCACAACAATTAGCCTAATCTTATTCAAAGGGTCAACTGAACTTGCTTTTTGGCAGAGAGGCACATATCCTTTTCCACTGCCTCCAAGATTCAAAATGGAGCCCTCATCATTCGCACTTACAATTTCATTTTTTATATACCTTATTCAAAATCAGTCTCATCAAAGTATTTGTGTAGACAAAAGGTAAACAGGAAAGTTCTGAGAAGTTTTTTAGTCTGGGTATTCAGACGGGAGACAGGTGAACATAAAAGACATCTCTGTCTTCCATACAAGAAATCGCATTCACCCAAACGTTAAACTTCCTCCCACAAAGAGGCACCATCTGACAAGGTTATTTTTAACTACCGCATTTATATGCTTAATGATACATAACATAAGTGTCATAAAAACCTTTTATCTATATGAATCAACCCATGAAAGTAAGAACGAATGATACTTGTGCGAAAAAAAGATAACAATCTAATTTATTTAAACTTACTATTGTACAGAAAAGAAACTTAATTAATATTAATCTGAGATTAGCAACTACAGCATGAATGATACAATCTTAGAAACAACGATGTTACCAATGATACAAAATATTGCTATAATGGTCATACCCATGCTATCAATAATATAATATAATATAATATAATATAATATAATATAATATAATAATATATTAAGGCAAAATCCTACGATAGAAAAGGTTAGGGAAGAAGTAAAGAGAGATAAGAGCATACATTACACAGATATTCTTACGTGTGGCCATCTTTCATCTGGACTGTGAGCCAAAGAGAATGGGGGTAGCTCTCTCGACTGCTTTAACCCCCCCATGCCCCTATTCCCACCAATCCAGGTTCTAACCCCCTGGGACCTTCTCATTGGTCTAGAGTTGCTCACATAAGCATTGGCTACCTCTGAACCCTCCTAAATATTCATTGGTTCATAGTTGCCTCAAATTCTGATTGGCTGCACCTCAAGCCTCTTTGCCTATCATGCCCAGGTCTAAAAACTTCCGGTGCCTTTCTGTCTATATTTGTTAAGCAACCTTCTTTGATCCCCAAGTCTACCAGTTCCAACATTAGCATGTCAAAAGACCCCCAACCAAGTGTTGACACAAAGTCTGATATGAATGTACACACAGCACCCCATATTGATGAAAAACACGGAATTGTTGACATTTTTGCAGATTTATTAAAAAAGAAAAACTGAAATATCACATGGTCCTAAGTATTCAGACCCTTTGCTCAGTATTTAGTAGAAGCACCCTTTTGATCTAATACAGCCATGAGTCTTTTTGGGAAAGATGGAACAAGTTTTTCACACCTGGATTTGGGGATCCTCTGCCATTCCCCCTTGCAGATCCTCTCCAGTTCTGTCAGGTTGGATGGTAAACATTTGTGGACTTTTTTTTTAGGTCTCTCCAGAGATGCTCAATTGGGTTTAAGTCAGGGCTCTGGCTGGGCCATTCAAGAACAGTCACGGAGTTGTTGTGAAGCCACTCCTTCGTTATTTTAACTGTGTGCTTAGGGTCATTGTCTTGTTGGAAGGTAAACCACGGCCCAGTCTGAGATCCTGAGTACTCTGTAGAAGGTTTTCGTCCAGGATATCCCTGTACTTGGCCACATTCATCTTTCCCTTGATTGAAACCAGTCATCTTGTCCCTGCAGCTGAAAAACACCCCCACAGCATGATGCTGCCACCACCATGCTTCACTGTTGGGACTGTATTGGACAGGTGATGAGCAGTGCCTGGTTTTCTCCACACATACCGCTTAGAATTAAGGCTAAAAAGTTCTATCTTGGTCTCATCAAACCAGAGAATCTTATTTCTCACCATCTTGGAGTCCCTCAGGTGTATTTTAGCAAACTCTATGTGGGCTTTCATGTGTCTTGCACTGAGGAGAGGCTTTCGTCGGGCCACTCTGCCATAAAGCCCCGACTGGTGGAGGGCTGCAGTGATGGTTGACTTTCTACAACTTTCTCCCATCTCCTGACTGCATCTCTGGAGCTCAGCCACAGTGATCTTTGGGTTCTTCTTTACCTCTCTCACCAAGGCTCTTCTCCCCTGATAGCTCAGTTTGGCTGGACGGCCGGCTCTAGGAAGGGTTCTGGTCGTCCCAAACATCTTCAATTTAAGGATTATGGAGGCCACTGTGCTCTTAGGAACCTTAAGTGCAGCAGAATTTTTTTGTAACCTTGGCCAGATCTGTGCCTTGCCACAATTCTGTCTCTGAGCTCTTCAGGCAGTTCCTTTTGACCTCATGATTCTCATTTGCTCTGACATGCACTGTGAGCTGTAAGGTCTTATATAGACAGGTGTGTGGCTTTCCTAATCCAGTCCAATCAGAATAATCAAACACAGCTGGACTCAAATGAAGGCGTAGAACCATCTCAAGGATGATCATATGAAATGGACAGCACCTGAGTTAAATATATGAGTGTCACAGCAAAGGGTCTGAATACTTAGGACCATGTGATATTTCAGTTTTCCTTTTTTAATAAATCTGCAAAAATGTCAACAATTCTGTGTTTTTCTGTCAGTATGGGGTGCTGTGTGTACATTAATGAGGAAAAAAAATGAACTTAAATGATTGTATATTTATATATATATATATATATATATATATATATATATATATACAATGGGGCATGGTAATTTAATTAGGGAGTCCTTTTATTAGAGAGTTCCCTTGAAGATATCAATATGGATTTCAAAATCTCCGCCTCACACGACCATCACCTCATGTTGCAGCATGATAACGCACGGCCCCATGTTGCAAGGATCTGTACACTATTCCTGGAAGCTCAAAGCATCCCAGTTCTTGCATGGCCAGCATACTCAATGGACATGTCACCAATTGAGCATGTTTGGGATGCTCTGGATTGGCGTATACGACAGCGTGTTCCAGTTCCTGCCAATATCCAGCAACTTCACACAGCCATTGAAGAGAAATGGACCAACATTCCACAGGCCACAATCAACAACCTGATCAACTCTTTGCGAAGGAGATGTGCTGCACTGCGTGAGGCAAATGCTGGTCACACCAGATACTGACTGGTTTTCAACCCCCCCTGAAACTGCACATTTTAGAGTGGCCTTTTATTGTGGCCAGCCTAAGGCACACCTGTGCAATAATCATGCTGTCTAATTAGCATCTTGATATTCCACACCTGTGAGGTGGATGGATTATCTCGGCAAAGGAGAAGTGCTCACTAAAACAGATTTAGACAGATTTGTGAACAATATTTGAGAGAAATAGACCTTTTGTGTACATAGAAAAAGTTGTAGATCTTTAAGTTCAGCTCATGATAAATAAGGGCAAACACAAAAGTGTTGCGTTTATAATTTTGCTCAGTGTAATTAACCAGGTTTTTATTTTTTCTGGCTAGAAAGCTGGTGGCCATGAAATGGCTTCCGTTTTTCCCCTCCCACAGTTGCTCATTGGATCATAGAGGTTGAAACCTAATTTTAGTTGGAAAAAATTGGGGTTGCCCAAAAAAATTTTAAAAATTGCGGGGAGTCGGTCTGACATAATACGAAATAGGTTGTTATCTTGATACCCCATTCTCTGTATTTGGAATTTGTACCTGTATTATTGTGGTGTTTATCTCTTCTGATTTGTCCATCTATGAGGATATACAATGCTTAAGGGCTACTTTGGTTCCTCTATCAAAGCTCTGATAATGTTAATGGTGGTGATATAATAACAATGTTAGCTATAGAAATAACCACAATGCTCAAATAAGCAAAGATCTAATTTATTTACAAAGAAAATAGAAATGCTAACATAAACCACTAAAAGAATACTACAGAGCATGTAAAACAAATAAGAACATAGATGATACTTTAAGTATAGTCATCCTCAATATTCTGTGTCTCTTTGCTGAGCTCAATGAGAAAAGAGGGAGCCTAATTTTTAAAGCACACTCAGACACAACCCAAACACACACCCTCTGCCCGCCTGTGTTGTCCTCTGTCCAATGAGATGCCATAAAAGGCCATCCTTCTGAATTGCCAGGAAGTATATTCTTCCCCCAAACATCTTCCAGGAAGTATGCTGCGGTCTCCACCAGATGGCAGCATTAGTCCATGAACCACTGCTTTGACCCAGGCCATCTTCCAGTAACAGCTGGCCTTTGATGCTGCTGTAATTCAGGAAATCAGTCATTTTAATTGGTAACTCCCCAGGAGATCTTAGCTGATACTCCTCTACCCCCAAACATCACATCATTAGGCCTATGCGAGAACATCCTTTAGGACAGGGATATGCAATTAGTGGACCTCCAGCTGTTGCAGAACTACAAGTCCCATGAGGCATAGCAAGACTCTGACAGCCACAAGCATGACACCCAGAGGCAGAGGCATGATGGGACTTTTAGTTTTGCAACAGCTGGAGGTCCACTAATTGCATATCTCTGCTTTAGGAGATGAATTCCCATTTGTGACTTCTTGTTACAAACATCCTGCTGGGTAAACTTGGTGGTTATTAGGTTATATGCTTCTGCTATTCATCTGGTGTTTGTTCTTTTCTTCATCCTTCTCTTCCTCATTTTCCCGTCTACTTTTGTAGGTATATGTCAGGGCTGGGCTCAGCCCTTCCTTCTCTGAGCTGGCTGCTCAGCTGTCAGCTAATTGCCAGCTCCCATCTCTCTCCAGAGTTACTGATTTGTTGTTGATCCTGCTCATCAGTCCTGCCTACTTAAGCCGTCCAGTCCAGAGGAGCTCTGCCTTTTCAGAATTCAGAAGATACAGTCAATCCACTTGTTGGTAATATTTTTTCCAGATTGGATGAGCAAGATCACCGCATGGATCAGTTTGCCATAGCGTTACAAATGCTCCTGAGTCACACGGCTCATCTGGAATCTCCCACTGTGGCTGCTCCGGTACAACCTCAGTTGTAGGCCGTCCCTGCTGCTGCGCCAGTCTCTTTGCAGGCAAACACCTCGAGTATTAGTATGTCTGCTCCGTTTCCCCAGGGATTTGGGGGCAATCCAATTCAGTGCAGAGGCTTTCTCAACCAGGTTGAGATATACTTTGAGATGCTGCTTTGCTTTCTGTGAGAGTCTTGGCCTGGGTAAACCCTCTCTGGGAGACGCAAAAACCTGTTGTCTTCAGTTACCCTGAATTTGTGGCCTCCTTTAAAAGGGTATTTGACGTTCCTGCACGCCCCGCTTCTGCTGCCAAGTGCCCCATGTCCATCAAACAGAGTACAAGAACTGTTGCCGACTACGGCATTGAATTCTGTACTCTGGCAGCAGAGGTTGCTTGGAACAATGAGGCCCATGTGGCTGCTTTTTCTCATGGTCTGTCGGATTCCATCAAGGATGAGATAGCAGCCTGAGATATATCCACTGAGCTGGAGAAGTTGATCACATTTGCCATCCTCATTGACTCCAGACTCAGAGAAAGACTCTCTTTTAAGGAGCACTTGCGGAAGCTTCCTGTACGTTTGCCTCCGAGCTTTGCAGTCCCACCCTTGCCTCCCTCACCTCCCATGCCTCCTGGTACCGAGTCGGTCAGTGAAGTTGAACCCATGCACTTGGGCTTAACGCATCTCTCTGCACATGAGAGAACCTTTAGGAGGAGGGAGAGATTGTGCCTTTATTGTAGACAGGTCACTTTTTGAAGTCTTGTCCTACTCGTCCAGGGAACGCCCGAACCTTGAGGTCCTGTCATGGACAGACCTTAGGTGGCAGTGTTTCATCCCCAGTTATCCAGAAGGATAAGCCCCTGGTTTCGGTCACCCTTTCTTGGGCTGAGTCGTTCCATCAAGATACAGGCTCTAATTGACTCTGGGGCTGCAGGCCTGTTCATTGATGCTGCCTTTGTATCAAAGCACATCCACTGCAGCTACGTGACACTCCACTTGCCATTGAGGCTCTTGACGGGAGACCTCTACAGCCTGCCCATGTGACTCATGAGACGGTTCCATTGTCCATGGCCGTAGGGGCTCTTCACCATGAGACAATCCAATTCCAAGTTATTTCCTCACCTAAGTTTCTACTGGTTATTGGTTATCCTTGGTTACAGAGGCACAACCCCTCTTTTGATTGGCTCCGTGCTGAGGTTCTGTCCTGGTCACCACAATGCAGTGAGACATGCTTCCAGAAGGTAGCCAAGGTCCTGTGCAACTCTTCACTCTCCTCCCTGCCGGAGTAGTACTGCGATTTTAGCGATGTCTTTGACAAAGGTCAAGCTGGTAGTTTGCCTCCACACCGGCCGTATGATTGTGCAATTGACCTTCAACCTGGTACTATACCCCCTCGTGGCCAGGTTTACCCTTTTGCAGTCTCAGAGGATAAGGCCAAGAGTATGTTGCAGACTCACTTTCTCATGGTTTCATCCACAAATCCTTGTCTCCTGCTGGTGCTGGTTTCTTCTTTGTGGGGAAGAAGATGGTGAACTGAGACCTTGTATTAATTATAGGGGTCTCAATCATTTCACGATTAAGAATGCCTATCCGATTCTGTTGATTACAGAGTTATTTGACCGCCTCAAGAGAGCAACGATTTTTACGAAGCTTTATTTGAGAGGGGCATACAATCTTGTGAGGATTAAGGAGGGTGACGAGTGGAAAACTGCTTTTAATACCAGAACAGGCCATTATGAGTACCTTGTAATGCCTTGTGGCCTTTGTAACGCCCTGGCATTTTTCCACAAATTTATTAACAATGTCCTCCAAGATTTGTTGCAGTTATGTGTGGTGGTGTATATCGATGATATCCTCATATTTTGCAAGTCCCTGGAGAGCCACCACAGAGATGTCCGTCATGTGCTTCAGAAACTAAGAGAGAACAATCTCTATTGTAAACTGGAGAAGTGTGAGTTCCATCGTGAACAGGTTAAATTCCTTGGCTATGTCATTTCCACTGCTGGTTTTTCGATGGACCCAGAGTAACTTTTGGCAGTCCTACAGTGGCCCTGTCCCGTGGGTTTACATCCTCTGTAACATTTCCTGGACTTTGCCAACTATTATCAGAAGTTTATTCGTAACTTCTCATCTCTGGTCAAGCCCCTGACTGATATGACCAGAAGGGACGGTAACCCACAGAGTTGGTCTCTGGAGTCCATTAAGTCCTTTTAGAGTCTCAAGGCTGCCTTTGTTTCTGCTCCTGTGTTGGCACATCTTGATCCTATGTTACCTTTTATCCTTGAGGTTGATGCTTCTGAGACTGGTGTTGGTGCCCTTCTGTCTCAATGTCCTACCTCTGAGAGCGCTATACATCCTTGAGGCTACTTTTCCAAGAAATTGTCACCTGCTGAGTACAATTACGAGACTGGTGACAGAGAGCTGTTGGCAATCATTTTAGCACTGAAAGAATGAAGATATCTCCTCGAAGGTACCACTGTGCCGGTTCTCATTCTTACTGACCATAAGAATCTCACATTATTGTCTGAGGCTAAACGCCTCTCTCCCAGAAGGGCGCGATGGGCTCTTTTTTTATGTCAAGTTTCAATTAAATTGTCTCTTTCTTACCCGGTACTAAGAATGTAAGGGCTGATGCCTTGTCATGACAATTTTCCTCCACTTCCAAGTTGGAGTCAGTTCAGGTCCCTGTGATTCCTCCTGATTGTATTCTGGGTACGGTTCGCACCAGTCTCACTTCTCCTTTGGGTGACAAAATTCTTCCTGCTCAGATCCATGCTCCTCCTGAGAAACCTTGTGACCGCTGCTTTGCCCCAGTGAGTCTCCGTACTGCCGTGCTCCAGACTTACCATTTTCCCAAGACAGCTGGCCCCCCTGGAAAGAATCAACTCGTTTGAGCCAATTTCCAAGAATTCTGATGGCCTAGTCTACGTGCTGATGTAACTGCCTTTGTAGCTGCCTGTTCCGTGTGTGCTCAGAGTAAGACTCCATGACACCTTCCAGTGGGCCTCCTACAACCCATACCCAATGGAGAGAGGCCCTGGACCCACCTGTCTATGGATTTAATTGTGGAGTTATTCAACTCCCAAGGCAACACAGTTATCCTTATGGTGGTTGACCGGTTCTTAAAGATGTGTCATTGCATTCCACTTAAGAAGTTGCCCACTTCTAAGGAACTGGCTTCCATTTTTGCTCGGTAGATCTTTCGCTTACATGGGCTACCCAAGGTGATCGTCTTGGACAGGGGTAGTCAGTTTGTGTCCCGGTTCTGGCGAGCCTTTTGTGCATAGCTGGGAATTCAGCTTGCTTTCTCCTCTGCGTATCATCCGCAGTCCAATGGGGCCGCAGAACGAGCCAATCAGTCCTTGGAGCAATTCTTACGTTGCTATATTTCTGACCATCATAACAACTGGTCAGACCTATTACCATGGGCAGAAATTTCTCATAACAGTGCCTTGAATTCTGCTTCCTGATTGTCCCGGTTTATGGCAAATTATGGTTTCCAACCTTCCATGTTGCCTGACTCGTTTGTTCTGCAGAATATTCCTGCATTAGAGGAGCATCTCTGTGGTTTTCGTTCCACTTGGGCACAAGTCCAGGAGGCTTTACGTCACGCTAATGATAGGTACAGCCTCCATGCTGACCACAGACGTCTGCCTGCACCTTCCTACCAGGTTGGGGACAGGGTCTGTCTGTCATCTTGCAACCTCTGACTTTGTGTTCCCTCACTGAAGTTTGCACCTCGGTTTATTGGGCCTTTCCATATTCTTTGCAGGATTAACCCAGTGGCTTACGCATTAGACCTTCCTTCTAATATGCATATTTCAAATGTATTTCATGTCTCCTTATTAAAACCTTTGGTCTGCAACCGCTTTACCACCTCCGTGCCATGTCCTCACCCTGTACAGGTTGAGAACCATGAGGAGTATGAAGTACGGTCCATTGTTGACTCCCGTAGGTTCCGTGGGTGCATACAGTACCTGGTGTATTGGAAAGGGTATGATCCGGAGGAACGCTCTTGGGTATCATTCTCGGATGTACATGCCCCTGTGCTCCCCCGTGATTTCCATAGATGTTTTCCCCTCAAGCCTGGTGGTTCTCCAAGGGGGAGGGGTCGTTTAGGAGGGGGTACTGTCAGGGCTGGGCTCAGCCCTTCCTTCTCTGAGCTGGCCGCTCAGCTGTCGGCTAATTGCCAGCTCCCATCTCTCTCCACAGTTACCCAGCTGTTGTTGATCCTGCTCATCAGTCCTGCCTACTTAAGCCATCCAGTCCAGAGGAGCTCTGCCTTTGTCTTGGTCACATCACAAGAAACTATCTCCTGCGTTCCTGTTTATAGACTAGCTTTGCTGACATCCCTTCAGGCTACAGATCTTGCTTGCTGTTCCACTACTTTGATCTCTGACTCCTGGATTGGCCGACGATCCGTTCAGGTTATTGAACTTTGGTTATGTTTTGACTATGTTTGTTCTTTTTACTTTTATTATTAAACAAATGTGATTTAACTGTACTTCTGTCTCGGTCTGATTTCATAGTTTCTGACAGTATATTTTTTCTCCCAAGTACTAAAATATGACTATTTAACCAAAGGGTATTTTGTGTCCCTGACTCCCTGTAACTGAAATGTGTGAAAAAAATGTTTTTGAAAATGTGAAAACACACTTAGTTTTGTACCTCATTTATCGTATCTTCTTTGTTGTGTAAATGTCTTGCACTGTGTAAAATTCTAAATAAAAATTATTCAATATTCACACAATACTGTTCCACACAATGAGGTTGATTTACTAAAGGGAAATAGACTGTGCACTTTGCAAGTGTAATTTCCACTCTGCAAAGGGATATGCCCCAGAGCTTTGTAAAATTGATGAAGCTTCACTTTGCAAAACAATACCCAATCACAAGGAAAACAATTAAAAAAAATGTTTTGCTTGCAAATGACTGGATTATGGAAGACAGCAGAGCTTCCCCATCATTTACTAAAGCTCTGGAGCAAATTCCTTTGCTTGCAAAGTGTGCAGTCATATGTATATCTACAATACAAAAAACAAATTCAACAACAGCACCATCATTTACTTTGTCAACATATAATTTTAACATATGGGTATATGCTTATTTCCTTTGCAGCATATGCACTCAAGAAATGCCAACCACCAGCATCTGTGCCAGAAGCTGACTTAATATCTGACAATGATGACTTTGAAATAGGTATCGTGATTTATTTTGAATACTTGAAAATATGTTTATATAAATGTTTGCAGTTTTAAAAAGTGTGGAAAAAATAGAGATCCCAGAACATTTTTATCTATTATCTTAAGTGCCCAAGGAGCAAAAATGCAGTTGGAGCGCTGGCACGTCATTCATGCATTCCAAGACTCTTTACTGGTTAGAGAGGCATTGAAATGCATCTAAATCCAAAAGCAAAAATATAATTTATTGCAACTTACCAGTCCTTAGATGCGGTGGCTGCATTACTTTTAAGCAGCCCATAATGAATCAGTTTTTTTTTTCCTTCAACCAGTGGGTTGATTGAACAATAAACTGACCTGGTTCCCCCATCCACACATGGGAGATGGGGGAATCACTCCCACTGAGCTATTGTGTTCTGACACTGGCGAGAGACTGAGACTTATGGCTATAGCTGGTAGCTCTGACCGAATGCCATTTATCCAACAGGCTGGTTTCAAAGAAGACAATCACTGGACCGTCTTCTGTACAACCACTGTCCCCATACATGGATCAAACTGTGGGCAGTCCCTGCTAAATGGACAGATTTCACCATGTATAGGCAGTTTTACAGTATTTCCTATTATTTCATTTGGTTATCCTGCAAATAAGAAAATTCTTGTTCCTTTATGTATAAACTTATTTTTCTGTTGGGGCAGCCTTGGTTGTCATGCAAGCTGGACTTTACACATCTACCCTTGTTCATCTCCTTTACATGGTAGATTGTGGGAACTGATAGTATATATTATTTACAGTATAAAGATAAGGGTTTTTTTGTGCTTCACAGGAAATGACAAGGTCACTGCATATCAGGAAAGATTAACAGTTGTTTTCTGTACTTGCTAATAATGTCCTTAACCTTAAGGTCTCATGCACACTGGACATTATTAAAATGCCAGTAGCATTAGCTGTAGGTAGCTGTAGAATGAGTTGTGTAGCATTTTTGCATTTTGTAGCATTTTTGCAATAGTGGTTTTCAGCGTATTGCTCAAAAACACTAATAAGCACTGAATAGCTGTGTTTTGCAGTTTTTCTTTTATCAAATTTAGAGTGTTTTTCCGGCTGAAAAACTCCTCTCAAAACCCACTAGTTCTAGGTTTTTTTTTTCCAGCCAGAAAATGCTAGGATAACATGCTGGGGAGTCTACTGGCTGCAGATAAAAAAGCCTGCAGCCAAAAACAGCAGCTGTAACAATGTCCAGTATGCATGAGGCTTTAAAATAAAAATGAATGCATAATCCAAAGATTGATAAGCTACAATACATTAAACTTTAGTTTTTTGGTTTAGATACACTTAAAAGGAAGATAAATAAAGGTGCTTAATGACAGACCTTAGTGCCTGTTTTTAAATGGTTAGCCTAACTTTATAGTTTTAGCCCTTTTACTGTCACTGATGTGGAAACTACTTTGGTGGCTTTGTTGTTTGCTGAGTTTTATGCACACTCCAGGCAGTTGCAGCCACCAGTGTGTATAACCAGTGTGTGTAAATATGATAGGCTGACTGTCGACTGTCAGATAGAAGTGTTCCAGTCCCTCTTGTGTGCACTTCTGCCATGTTTCCCGGGCTTCACACATGGCAGAGCCAGAATCAGTATGGCAGGCGCTGCCAGGTAGAGGGGAGAGGAATACCCTTCCTGTTACTGACCCAGAAGTGTGATGTAAAATTTTACTTGTGGGTCCCCATGTTACATTTTCCCATCTGAATTTTATAAGTTTCACGTGAGACAGGTGAGACATCAGACCCCTGATGTCTCTTTAAAGGGGTTGTGAAGACAGAAGGTTTTTTTTATCTTAATGTATTATATGCATTAAAATGGAAGTAAACCCTCACATATACCCAGTGAAGTGAACAGCCTCGGATGATACACAGTGATGAAACAAATCTCCCCACATAAGTTTTACATGTATACCTGCTGTCTTCAGCTTTAATTATTGTTTAGAAAGTTTAGATCATGTTAGGAGATTTTCTCTTCCTGTTCAGCACTGCGGTGAAGCTGGGGATTAAGCCAAGACAGCTGATTGGAGGAAAAGCACACACCCCCTCTCGTCATAGGTAGAGACTTTCAGCTCTGTTTGTTGAATAGTTCAGCAATCTGCTAATCTATTTATAGCATCCTCCCCAATACAAAACTCAGGCTGCTTTTATCATATGTGACAGAGAACTTGTCAGAAGTTATCAGGCTGATAACAGAAGAACGAAGCAGGAGAAAGCTACGGGACACAGTGTTTTGAAGAGAGATAACAAAACACTGCTCAAGTTTCATTAATCGGGTTTACATCCACTTTAAGATAAAAAGCCTTTTGTGTGCAGCAGCCCCCCTCACACTTGCCTCAGGGTCCCTCTCTGTCCAGCGATGTCCACGAGTGTCTCAGCCATCCAAGTTTCTCCCTCCTGATTGGCTGAGACACAGCAGTGGCACCATTGGCTGCCGCTGCTGTCAATCAAGGTCAGCTAGGCAATCAGGGGAGAGAGGGGCGGGGCCAGGGTTGGGCTCCTGTGTCTTATGTCTACATGAAAAACAAAATCCTCCTTTTGCCGGGACCCCTTTTCCTAGGCCCTGAAAGGTAGTCCTTTCTTCCTACAACTTCAAAACTGAAGAACTCCCATACTGTTGTGTGTTTTGGTCTAACTAGGAGGAGTTTTATCCAACCAGTAGTATGTGATGAATCTGTGTAATTGAATTTACATTGCACAATATAATGTAAAATGTTAGCTCTATTAGTACAGTTAGATAATTTTGAGAAAGTTCTATAGAGTGCTGAATATTTTGCTATTTGGCTTATGCTGTCTAAAACAGCCCATAGTTTCATAATGAATTAATGTGCTCAGAATTACAAAACAAAAAGATACAGGTTTTAATTCTTCCCCTTGCATGTGAAGAGCAAGGTTTGTCTTTGGAGCTAGGTGTGGGTCTTAACATCTTGCTAAGTGATATATTATGCTTATTACTTTCTCCCCGTATAACCCCTAGGAGAAGCGCTCCCCGGGGGGGGGGTTACCTTGTGGGTGCGCTCCGAGTCCAGCATTTGGCATCCATAGACACCAAATGTAGGACTCGGCCCCGCCCCCCGTGCCCGCATCATTGGATCTGATTGACAGCAGCGGGAGGCAATGGCTGCGCTGCTATCAATCTATCCATTCAAGAGCCGAGAACCCTGGGCAGAGAGGAAGAGCACGTCTCCAGCGGGGGAATACAGGACTCAGGTGAGTAAAATGGGGGAGATGGGGGCTGGTCAGTGACAGAAGTTTTTTCCCCTTAATGCATAGGATGCATTAAGGTGAAAAAACGTGAGGGTTTACAACCCCTTTAAGCTAAATAGATATAAATGTTCTTATTCCACTCTAGTAATTTTTGTTGATATTTAAGTCTGGTTTCTGCCTAATTTTCTACAGATCTGTTCAATGTGTGCTACATAATCTGCTGTATTCTCTTTATGTATCCTTCTTGTTAAATTAACAAAGTATTCTGTTAGAGTTGACTGTTTTCTCAATAAAAGTTTTAATATATAATCCTTACTTTACAGGAGATTTTGTAAAATACAAGTGCCACCCGGGGTTTACCTTAGTAGGAAATGATATAATAACCTGTAAATTGATTACCCAGCTGCAGTTTGAGGGTTCCTTACCTACCTGTGAAGGTAAGTTAATTATTTTCTAAATGTGAAACAAAATTAAATGAATATGCAAAGTTATTTGATTCTGCTGGATTAGTCAATGCATGTAATTTGCATTATTACTGATTTTCAAAATTAATGACTCTCCTGTGGCATCTCTGACTGGTAAATTTACATTATTTACAGCTTTCTTCATTTATATGTCAGTCACTATAAATATAACATGTAAAGTAAATTTTTTTTTTTTAACAATAGAGCCAGCTGCAAAATTAATTATTGAAAGTAAATTATGTGCCCATTTAATAAGATAATGCAAATATGAGCAAGTTTGTTTAAAGTGCAATAACCCATAGCAACCAATCAGATTTCAGGTTACCAGAGTCATAACGAAAAGGAGGCAATACAATTGGGTATCATTGGTCCCTGCATTTTATACACAGTATTGGCACTTATTAAACATTTAATGCTTAATTAATTACTTACTATTTTCTGTGTCAAATAGTATTTGCAGGGAATCATTTATAAAAAAAAAGTTTAAAAAAAGGCTTATATAGTCATCCATCTATAGCTATTAAAACATTATACAGCTTTATTGATTAATCATATAAAATACAGAGTCTGAGAAAAAAAACTTTAGAATAAAACATAAAAGTTAGTAACCTATGCAGTTTCCACACCAAACCCACACAGCCCCAAAAACATGTATCAATGTATAAAAAATTTTTTATGGTAAATATACAGTGTATCTCTCATAGATACAGTTGTGCTCAAAAGTTTGCATACCCTTGGAGAATTGGTAATATACAGGAAGACCAGGTGCAGATGGAATCCCTATCAGCAGTATATGATGTATAGCACAACATGACATTTTTTTGCAGTTTACTACCGCTGTAATACTGTTTATTTATCTCTTAATAAGAGATTGATCAGTACTAACTGGCATATTCAAGGCTTATATCCTTTTCCATCTTTATAAAGTTCCATTACCTTTTTACGCAGGTCTTTTGACAGTTATTTTCTGCTCCCCATGGCTCAGTAACTAGCCTGCTCAGTGCATCCATGTGAGAGCTAATAAACTGATTGACTATTTATACAGAGACACTAATTTAAAAAGCCACAGATGGTAAATTAACCTTTAATTTACATTTTAACTTGTGTGTGTTACCTTGTCTGTATGGGGGGCAAACATTTCAGGCTATGTAAACTTTTCATCAGGGCCATTTTGGTGATTTCTGTTATCATTATGATTTAAAAAGGAGCCAAACAACTATGTGATAATAAATGGCTTCATATGATCACTATCGCTAAAAAAAAAAAAATACATTTTTGTTGACATGATCAGTCATGTTTTCAATATCAATGCCAAAACTTCACAATTTCTGCCAGGATATGCAAACTTTCGAGCACAACTGTATAAAGTCACAGAAAGCCATGCTATGAACTATGTGTTTTGATAAAATTTCTCCAATATATACAAAGAATATTTACATAAAAGTATTATGTATTATGTTTATCAAAACAATATTTTGGCAATATTTTGGCTCTAAATACTGTATACGAAAATCATTATTATCAGACACAGCCATGATATAGCTTATACAATTCCTACAAATTTCCTATTTAATCTAAAAGATAAAACTGTATTGATTTATTAAGTAACAAGTATTTGTAATTATTAAATTATGCTGAGAGTGTGAGGAGAAAAAAAAGCTGATCACCAACTTATGTTCAAGGGACATCGGTCCCAAAAAGGAAGGAGGCACATCTGCCTCCTCTTCTGTGCCTGCCAGTGCCACCTGCCATTGCCACCTGCCAGTGCCCACAGTGCCCTCAGTGCCCACCAGTGCCACCTATCAATGCCCATGAGTGCCACCTATCAATGCCCACAAGTGCCACCTATCAATGCCCACAAGTGCCACCTATCAATGCCCACCAGCGGTGCCAATCAGTGCCTCATCAGTGCCACCTAGCAGTGCTGTCTTTCAGTGTAACCTATCAGTGCCCATCACTGCCAGCTATCAGTGCCACCTATCAGTGCCACCTATTAGTGCCACTTCTCAGTGCCCACCAATGCCACCTATTAGTGCTCTTCAGTGCCACCCATCAGTGCCACCTCTCAGTGTCACCTCTCAGTGCAAACCAGTGCCGCCTATCAGTGCCCACCAGTGCCGCCTATCAGTGCCCACCAGTGCCGCCCTATCGGTGCCCATCAGTGCAGCCTATTGGTGCCCATCACTGCAGCCTCATCAGCGTACATCAATGAAGGAGAAAATTTACCTGTTTGCAAAATTTTATAACAAAATATAAAAAAATATAATTTTTTTTTTTTTTAATTCGGTCTTTTTAAATTTTTTTAACAAAAAATAAAAACCGCAGAGGTGATCAAATACCACCAAAAGAAAGCTCTATTTGTGGGAAAAAAATGATAAAAATTTCATTTGGGTACAGTGTTGTATGACCGTGCAATTGTCATTCAAAGCGCAACAGCACTGAAAGCTGAAAATTGGTCTGGACAGGAGAGGGGTTTAAGTGCCCAGTAAGCAAGTGGTTAAATAACAGTGTATAAATAAAGAATACAAAGTAAAATAAATAAGAAAAAAAAAATTAACGCGCCTTGTTCCGCCGAGCTTGCGTGCAGAAGCGAATGCATATGTCAGTAACGCTTGCATATGTAAACGGTGTTCAAACCAGACATGTGAGGTATTAATAATAAATAATTCTAGCCCTAGACCGCCTCTGTAACTCAAAACATGCAACCTGTAGAATTATTTAAACATCGCCTATGGAGATTTTTAGGGGGAAAGTTTGTTGCCATTCCAAGAGCGGGTGCAATTTTGAAGCGTGACATGTTGGGTATCAATTTACTCGGCATAACATCATCTTTCACAATATAAAAAAATTGGGCTACCTTTACTGTTGTTTTATTTTTTAATTAAAAAAAGTGTATATTTTCAAAAAAAAGTGCTCTTGTAAGATCGCTGCGCAAATACGGTGTGACAGAAAGTATTGCAACGACTGCCATTTTATTCAATTGTTTCATTAGTAATTGACTATTGTAGTTCCATAATTTGTAAAGTCATTCAATTAATTTAAATCATCAATCTAGCTACTAATTCAAAATAGTAACAAATTGCAAGATGTTTTATAGGACAAGGGAATGGTAACATTCACACAGATGCTACTGAAACTTATCTAGGTACATAAACTACAATTATAGCAACTAATGATGGTATACTTGAAATAAAGGCTGCAGATTGTGCAATAGGTATAATTATGTGTAAGAAGCACACATTGATAACAACTGTGCCTAAGGAAAATTCCTCAATTCCTTTATCAACACAGTCAGTATTGATGAGGAAATCCTTTCTGCAACGCTATTGTATTCTACCTGCCGGGAGGGTGGGGAGCCTTCCCCACACAATGATCACTGCTGTCTTCTATAGCCACCGACAGTGATCAGGTGAAAAATCCAACATGCTAGTTGTACTGAAGGCAATTGATGGAGCAACTTCAGTACAATCAGCCTGCCTATAGATGGATCAAAAAATATGCAGTTTGTGCTGAATCTGAGGAATTTCGATGCATCAATGGCATCCAAAACAAATGGTTCACAATAAGTATTCTGTATAAGCAATGGCATACAACTGATTAACCACTTCCCGACCAGTCTCCGCAGTTTTACTGCGGTACAATGGCACGGGTGGGCAAAGCGTTGTTATGTTACGGCGGCCGGAATGATCGGATTAGTTTCAGATCCGATCAGACTCCAGTCCCAGGCCAATGATTACTGGCCTGAACTTGCTGATCGGTCCTGACGAATGAAATCCTCCCCTGCCTGTGTAAGTGTAAACACAGACAGGGGAAGTGATGTAATCTCCCCTCGTGGAACTCTTTTCCGTTCCAGAGAGAGGACAGAGGACATCCAAACGTGAGTTGCACCAACACTACACTGACACAGTACACATAGGCACATATTTCACCCCTCGATCGCTGCCCCAGCTAACCTCTTCACTCCCTGTCACTATGTCACCCAGTACAGTGTTCATATTTTTCTTTGATCACTGTACTGGTGTAATTTGTGACACTAATCAGCATTAGGGTACTTAGTAGTAGTCCCAGATAAGTCTAGGGACCGCCCCTAATCCCCTTAATAAAGGTTTAACCCCTTGATCACCCCCTGTAAACAGTGATCGTCGTATTAGTGTCATGGGTGATGCTGGTCAGTCAGTTATTTCTTTATAGCATCAGGGCCACCGTATATTACCTAATAAAAGGTTTAACCCCCTGATCACCCAGTGGGTCATATCAGTTAGGTTTTAGGGTCAATTAGGGTCTGCGTCGCCCCAGGCAGAGTCAGATTAGTGCCAGTAGCACTAACACCCACCCACGCACCATACATCTCCCTTAGTAGTATAGTGTCTGAACAGATCAATATCTGATCTGATCAGATCGCTACTAGCGTCCCCAGTAGTTTAGGGTTGCCAAAAATGCAGTGTTATCAGAATCAGCCCAGATACCTGCTAGCACCTGTGTTTAGCCCCTCTGCCCAGCCCAGCCTACCCAAGTGCAGTATCAATCAATCACTGTCACTTACAAAACACTAAACACATAACTGCAGCATTAGCAGAGTCAGGCCTGATCCCTGCGAATGCTAACAGTTTTTTTGGTAGTATTGGAAGCAGTCGCTGACAGTCAAGTGCTCTTTTTTCCTGTGAGTCTCACTAGTGTACCAGTAAATTTAGGGGCCAAAATGTCCAATCGAAGGTACACTAGTGAAGAGGCCTACACGTTTCTGAGCATGACAGGAGGAGGAACTCACCCATCTGTCAGATTCAGGCTCAGAATACGAACCCGTAGACAGCAGCGGCACCCTGACAGATAGCTTTGACGATGGAGTAGTGGTCCCTGCCAAAATCAGGCGTACCCGACCCCATTCTTCTGCTGTTGTTGAGGTGCAAGAACCACATGGTTCTCGTATGGAGCAGAGAGCCAGCAACTAGTGCCGCTCATCATTCTGGTGAACTGGCAAGCACCAGCGGCCTAGTACATCCTGGTTGTGCATCCAGCACTGCAGTATCACGTAGTGATGTGGCGCGTTCCATAAGTGCAGTTCAAGCTGGTCCAGTGGCTAGCACAACTAGTGTCCCTGCAGCCACCAAGAAGACAAAGACAGGCCCATCGAGCCCATAGTGCCCTTCCTGCTGCATTTGCCAATCCGAATTGGGAGCCCACCACTTCTGCAGCACCCATACTTCCCCCATTCACTGGCCAACCCAGAATTCAGGTAGGAACAGTTGATTTTACGTCAATTGATTTTTTATTTTCTGTTTTTCTGTATAGATCTATTGTGGACCAAAGCAATTTGTATGCTGATCAATTCATCAATTCATCGCTGCTAATCCCCAGTTGACCCTTGCCAGAGCTTGGTAACCTATTACAGTCTTCACCACCACAGTTAAAAAAAAAAAAATGGTGCATGTATGCCCATCATTAGAAGTGGGTGGATGAAAGACAGTATTCTAATGGTGGGCATACCCACCAATCAATCTTTTTTCGTTCAGCCCACAGGCTGCATGAAAAAAAGAACATTACAATGTATGCCCAACAAGGACCAGCGACGTATCAGTATGTTGCTGGACTTTGAGTGGTTATACCAGAATGCAGGTTTAGGTATCATCTTGGTATCATTCTTTTCAGCCAGCGGTCATGTTTCATGTAAAAGCAATCCTAGCAGCTAATTAGCCTCTAGACTGCTTTTACAAGCAGTGGGAGGGAATGCCCCCCCACTCCCACCATCTTCTATGGTTTTCTCAGGCTTTCCTGTCCCAAGAGGGAACCCGAGAATGCAGTCGGTGGTTCTGTCAGCTGACCATAGAGCTGATTGTAGGCCAGAATGGCTCCAATCATCTCAATGGCCTATGAAAACGGAAGCTACAAGCATTTCATGACAGCGCCATTGGGAAATTGGAAAAGCATTTTATCACACCAATCTTGGTGTGGTCAGATGCTTTGAGGGTAGAGGAGAGATCTAGGGTCTGATAGACCCCAATTTTTTTCAAAAAAGAGTACCTGTCACTACCTATTGCTATCATAGGGGATATTTACATTCCCTGAGATAACAATAACAATGATTGAAAAAAATAATGACATAAATAGTAAAGCAAAAAAAAACGAAATAATTAACAATAAAACAAAAAAGCATCCCTGTCCCCCTGTGCTCACCTGCAAAGGCAAACGCGCAGTAATTTTAGCAGTAGACCTCCTCTGTAAATCTAAAGTGGTAACCTGTAAATGATTTTAAAGGCTTTTAAAAATGTATAAAAAGCAGAAAACATGCAGCGCTAAATGTATATATAAACCCTGGAATGTGATGCAGGGATGTGACCCAAACTATAACAAGCTAAGGAAAAAGTGCCAAGTGCATATACAATCAGTAGGTGAACTGAAAAGAACAATAATATTAAAAAAAGTTCCAAATGGTGTATAGTGCTAATTGCATATATAATCAAGGAGTAATCCTAACGGTGTATAGGCAGTGAAACCTAATATGATACTCAAACCAAAATATGAAGACATGTGATGGCCACAAAATATTTCATAAATGGTACCATCTATGTGAGGAATAAAGGCCAAAACAGCTACATGAAAGTCACTCAAATAAAAATAAAGTTCATCATATCATATGCAATCCCTTGAACATGATAACACAATGAAAAATCGCATGGGAAACAGCAATGGAACTGGATGCAAAACAAGGTGATATTCACACACAACACCCCAGAATGTGCATTTATAATCAAGAAGTAATCCTAATGGTGTATAGGCAGTGAAATCTAATATGGTACTCAAACCAAAATATAAAGACTAGTGATGGCCACAAAATATTTCATATATGATACCATCTATGTAAGGAATAAAGTCCAAAATAGCAACATAAGAGCTACTCAAATAAAAATAAAAATAAAGTTCATCATATTATATGCGATCCCTTGAACATGATAACATGATGAAAAATCACATGGGAAACAGCAATGGAACTGGATGCAAAACAAGGTGATATTCACACACAACACCCGGGCACGTGCCTCCAACACCAGGGAAAGGGGGTGGGTACTCTTACCCGAAGCTGTGGACCCACATGCCAGCGGCAGTGAGTCAAAAAAGCATGGATGATGTTCCAAAGTCGCTCTCCAGCTCAAACTCCTTCAAATGGACTGGCGTGCATCCATGAACATCAGGCCAGAAGTAGCATGAACACTCGAGCCTCAGTGATGATGTTCCTGGTATATGTAGTACTTCAGAGGAACAGCATAGATCATATGGAAAAAAGAAGGCCTCCACGTAGTGCAGATCAATCCAATATAAAAAATTTATTTAAATAAAAGTACAACTATCGCTTCTGATGCGTACAAAAAGTGATCACAAAACAAATAAAAAAGTGTGGTATACAAAGTTAAGAGCAGGCTATGTACCCGACATGTTTTGTACGAAAGTACTTCAACTGGGGCATTTTAAAAATGTATGTAGTTTGTCGCCGCTGCACGTTCGTGCGCAATTTTAAAGCATTTTGTGTTTGGCATCCATGTACTCGGCATAAGATCATCTTTTTTTTTATTTCATCAAACATTTGGGCAATATAGTGTGTTTTAGTGCACCAAAATATAAAAAAGTGTTTTTTTTTCCGAAAAATTGCTTTTGAAAAATCGCTGCACAAATGCTGTGGGAAAAAAGTTGCAACACCCACCATTTTAATCTGTAGGGTCTTTGCTTTAAAATTTTTTTTTTTCATGTAAACAAAAAGTGTCAGAAAGGGCTTTGTCTTCAAGTGGTTAGATGAGTGGGTGATGTGTGACATAAGCTTCTAATGTTGTGCATAAAATGCCAGGACAGTTCAACCCCCCCCCCAAATGACCCCTTTTTGGAAAGTAGACATCCCAAGCTATTTGCTGATAGGCATGTTGAGCCCATGGAATATTTTATATTTTGCCACAAGTTTCGTGAAAATTACAAACTTTTTTTTTTTTGCACAAAGTTGTCACTAAATGATATATTGCTCAAACATGCCATGGGCATATGTGGAATTACACCCCAAAATACATTCTGCTGCTTCTCCTGAGTACAAGGATACCACATGTGTGAGACTTTTTGGGAGCCTAGCCGTGTACAGGACCCCGAAAACCAATCACCGCTTTCAGGCTTTCTAAGGGTGTAAAATGGTGATTTCACTTCCTCACTACCTATCACAGTTTCGGAGGCCCTGAAATGTCACGATAGAACAAAGCCCCCCAGGAGGGGTGAGCATGTGACGTGCCAGAACTGGGGGAGGGGCCTGACGGTGGCGTGGTGGAGGAGGGCGGAGGCTTGAATGGCGATGGCAGCAGGGACGACGTGGGGTGAGAGCCCATAATTGTCCCGCTAATCATCTGCCTCGGCACACTGGGAGGAGACGCTCCAGAAGAGGAAGCCGGCGTTTGTAAAACCGGCCACAAAGACTACCAGAGCGGGGCTAGGAGATAGCTCCTGGTTCGGCCAGGGGAGCGCACAGCACGCTGATACGTCCTCCCTGCACCCGGCTTCCTGGCTCTGCTCTCTGCTCGGGATCTCCCCTTCACAGCTGTGTACGGATAAAGATCCATAGGCTCGCTTCTTTTTGCAGCCCCCACCACAATGTAAGTCATCTGAATAATCTTGGAAGACCCCTGAATTCCAGGCCACCCCTTGAAAAAGTTTCCATATCCCCCGCGGACCAAGAGACATGACCGTGTTGGCTGCTTGGTCTCCCCCTGATATCTGCTGGCTCCAGGTAGGATCAGCTGTCACTGAGTGCTATTCATATTGAGCTGGACTCATTTATTTCTCTCTGTGTATCTTTATATCCATTCAGTAAAAGAGAAGTACTGAGGTACTGTGGAATAGTATTGTGGTTCAATAGAACTGAATAAATAATTTAAACAGAGTAAATGCTGATGGGATTAGCTGTGGTGAGATAAAACCGTTTGTCTAATACTTCCGGTTCCGGCGCCGCATGGAGTAGCTGCTCTCCTCACCAGCTCCCGCAGCTCGACTCCAAAATCTGCATATAAAGCCAGAAAACCCACAAAAAACACCGGCACTCACCCCACGCCATCCCAGGGCACAGGATGGACCGATATGTAGAAAAAACCGGCTCGTGATCGTACGCGGCCGCGGCGGCGCGGACCCCACAGCCGCAAATCGAGGCCCCGGGTTCGGCCTGCACGGAGCCTCCCACAGAGCCAGAGCCTAACATGGAGGTAAGCGGCGCTGCGGCCCCCTCCTCACCTGCTGATGCAACTCCACAACTCACAAGCCCATCCAGCACATCCAACATAGAAATGATAGCACAGGCTGTGGCAGCCCTCCTCTCCCCAATGATTACAGCCTCGGTGGAGAAAGCAGTCAGCGCAGGCATGCAGCAACTACAAGCTCAGCTAGGGGAACATGCCTCCAGGCTTAATGAAACTGAGCACCGTATAACTAATATAGAGGAAGAACTATACCACTCTCAATCCTTAGTACAGGCCCTAAATAAAACCAACAAATATATTCTTGAAAAGCTGGACGATTTGGAAAATAGATCCAGAAGGAACAATTTGCGATTTGTGGGCGTCCCTGAATCGCTGCAACCCTCAGCTCTCACTGACCTATGCGCCAAACGCATCCCTGAAGCATTAGGCCTGCCAGGCCCCTGCACAGTAGAACGGGCACATCGCATGGGATCTTTTAACTCAGAACGCAAATTGCCCCGTCCCATAATCGCAAAATACCTCAATTACTCGGATAAAGCCTACATTTTGCAAAAATTCAGGCAATCTAGATCTCTTCAAATCGATGGCATGAAAATCCTGATTTTCGCAGATTATTGTATTGAAGTGTCCCAGAAGAGGAAAGCCTTTCAACAGATATGCTCGGAACTGCATCATCAACAACTCAAATTCACTTTGGCTTTCCCGGCCACCCTCCGACTCAAAGCCCCAAATGGCGACCAACTCTCTTTCCAAGACCCAAAAGAAGCTGAGGCCTTCCTACGGTCGCTACACTCAGGCCCCAACCTCAACCCCTCTCCTAGAGCGGCTCCTATCAACCGTGCTCTAGACCAAAGGAGCCCACGCAAAGACTCTCCAAAACGTTTCAGAGCATCGGCACCGGACCAACACCGCTCCACTCCTTACGGAAGACCACAAGCACGGTCCCATATTGCTACCACATACCGCCTCGCCTCTACGGCTATGGTGGTCTAACTCTTAACGGGATATCCCACTCAAGAGACGAAGTTAAAGGGTTCTCTTTCAAGCTTGTTCTCTCCTCCTTACCAGGCATGATAGCTACTGGTAGGCCAAGCGATTTCTCTCTCTCTTATGTTTTATACTTACGGTTTACATGTTACTAACTGGTAAATTTGTTTTTTGTGACAACCAAGGTTTTGACTCTCTCCCCTGGCTCACCTGTGTATCCAACCCCCCTGTCAATTACTGCACAACTCAAGCTGCCAATGCAATTCACCTTTTTAATAAGGGTTCTCAAATACAACAGCCCCTGAGTCCTGCGATGGGAGGTGGATTACACAGTCGACTCCATGCGGAAAAAAGTGAAGTTCTTTGAATATGTTTTATTGTTTCTCTTTTCTACCCCCTCCCTTTTACACCCCTCCTTATACTATGCACCCCCATTTTATGGCACACACGCCCTTAGCGGCCACACAAACCTTCGTTCAAACAAAACAACCCCCTCTACAACCCAGCCTACTTTCACACCACATCACCTATTAACAGGCGAAAATTATACAATATCTTCACATACCCCCCCAGTGTCCCCCCCTATATGAAACTAGTCTCCTGGAATGTTAAGGGGCTTCGATCACCCAATAAGAGAATGAAAATGCTCCGTCACCTCAAAAGACTTAAAACTGACATTGCCCTACTCCAAGAAACCCACCTTTCCACCCCTGACTTCCACCGAATGAAAAAACTATGGGTAGGTACAGTACTAGGCTCAGACTCCAATGGACGCAAAGCAGGAGTCCTGATACTCATCCACAAAAACCTGCCATGTGAGGTCTTATCTACCAAAGCAGATGCACAGGGTCGCCTTATCTCAGCCCACATCAAAGTAGGAACCAAGGAAATGATAATATCAAACATATATGCGCCCAATAACCCCACAAAACAATTTTATAGTGAACTGTCAACATGGCTCCTCAGCGACCCGACTCTCCCGCACATAGCTGGCGGAGACTTTAACTCCACAATACACCCGATAGACGACAGATCCACCTCAAAACGCACATATCTCCCCTCAGATCTCGATTTACAAACCCTACTAGCCTCAACGATGGAATCCCTACATCTACACGACATTTGGCGACTCCGGCACCCAGCTGATAGAGATTTTACCTTTTACTCCAATCCCCACAACGTATTCACCAGAATTGACTATCTCTTCTGCTCGGACGACCTTCTACCACTGATATCAGACGCAGACATCCACGACATTGCCATATCCGACCATGCACCAATCTCGACCACGATTGATAACCCTGACTTACACCCGAATCCTAAAATATGGCGTTTCCCTTCTTATCTCCATAACAATTCTGACTTCCGTCAGTACATGGAAAACGTCTGGTCAGAATATACTTCGACCAATGACGAACACTCCGACAACCCCAATTTATTCTGGGAAGCAGGCAAAGCATTCCTCAGAGGCCGTATAATCTCATACGCAGCATCCTTTAAAAGAAACGCACTCAAAAAATACAAACAAGCCAGCTCCCAACTGCACCTAGCCCAAAGATTACTTTACATTAATAACTCCAATGACAACAGGAAGGCATGGCAATCAGCAAAACAATCCTTTGATACTTGGGCTGAAACCCTAGAACAAACAAAAAAAGCACACATGGATGCCACCCTCCACAAATTCGGCAACAAGGCAGGTAAACTCCTCGCCAACCTATGTAAGGGACCCTACCGACCGACACACATCTCATCTCTCCGCGACTCTCAGGGTAACATAAATACCACCCAAAAAGACATAAATAGAACCATGCTACGTTACTACTCATCCCTATACGGACCAGATCCCATAAACCCAACACAAGCACAATCCTTTCTTGAAAAGGTAACCCTTTCTCAAGTAACATCCTCACAGTTAGAAGCACTAAATGCCCCAATATCCCCCCTTGAAATCTCCACTACAATTAAAAACCTAGCCCCTTCAAAAGCCCCAGGTCCTGATGGATTCACGGGAGAATTCTACAAGTCACTACAACCACTCTTAGAATCCACACTTCATGAAGTTTATCAACATATCTGGTCAGGGGGAACATACCTACCCACGGGCAATCAAGCCATTATCAAATTACTAGCCAAAAAAGGTAAAGACCCCCAAGAACCAGGCTCATATAGGCCAATTTCACTTCTAAACCTAGATGTCAAAATCCTTTCCAAAATTATTGCCACAAGGCTAGCGGACATCATTCCCTCTCTGATACACCCTGCCCAATCAGGGTTCGTGAAAGGCAGAACTGCCACTATGAACATCAGGAAGGTAATGATGGCCCTGGAACATGCCAAATGCAACTCAGAGGGAAAGTATGCTATCATCACTCTGGACGCGGAGAAAGCCTTCGATAACGTCAGCTTCGAATGGCTTTCTCTGGTCATGAACAAAATGGGATTCTCCGGTTCCTTTACCCATCTTATAAACACTATGTACACCGCCCCAGCCGCTAGACTGGTAGCGGCAGGCCTCCTATCAGAAGAATTCCGCCTATACAAAGGAACTCGGCAAGGTTGCCCCCTATCACCTCTCCTCTTTAACATCGCATTAGAACCACTATCTAGGTACTTATCACACGTAGCCCCACTAAATGGCATCCCCATCGGCAAACAGGAAATTCGCACCTCACTCTTTGCTGACGATGTCCTTATATTCACAGCAAACCCCTCCTCTGACATGTTCACGATTAAGCTAATCTTTGACCAATTTAGATTATGCTCGGGCCTTCGCATAAACTACAACAAAAGTGAAATCCTCCCCCTAGGCACCGTATCCAACCCCCCTTGGACACAGAATTCCATATTCTCGGTAGCACATTCCCACATCACCTATTTAGGCATAAGAATAGGAAAATTACCCTCCTCTCTCTATCACCTCAACTACCCACCTTTACTCAAAAAGATCTCTCAGGAACTAGCAAACTGGATGAATCTCCCTCTCTCGCTACTGGGAAGATGTCATCTAGTGAAAATGGTCAGCTTCGCCCGCCTACTTTATCCGTTACAAACCATTCCTTTACTCCTGCAGCATAAAGATACAAAAATTCTTAACGAGGCAATATCCAAATTTTTATGGCGGAATAGACGACCACGAATTGCATTCTCTAAACTATACCTTCCCAGGCGCGAAGGGGGTATTAGTCTCCCTAATGTCAGGATCTATAATTTAGCTTGCCTCCTGAGGATAAGTCTAGATTGGGTAGCGCAAACATCTCGTTACTCCAACTTTTACCTCGAAACCGAAATGGTCAACCCATACTCCCTGGTAACCCTCCTCCACTGCAAGTGGAAATCCATCCCTCCACCCCTTCAATATAACCTACTACTCCGGGACACGGCAATTGCTTGGAGGGAGATCCGGAAAACCCTCAAACTTTCACCGTTTATCTCTAGACATCTCCCAATACAAGGAAACCCGAGCTTTCCCCCAGGTCTGGAACGTCAGCCATATAATACTTGGCAACAAAAGGGCATCTCCAACTTTTCTTCGCTTTGTGATCCAGAATCTGGCCGCCCTATTCCTTTCAAGCCATTAGCGGAGACATTCCAACTTCCACAGTCACACATGTTCCATTATGGTCAATGTATAAGCTTTCTCAAAAACGCTTGCAGAGACGATCAAAAAAGATTTAGAACGTCCCTATCGGACTCTCTTCTTTCAAAGGGCTCCTACAAAATTTCAGACATTTATCAGCCTCTCCTCCTAAAAGCCATTCCCTCACTGGAGACCTCATCAGTAGCTAACTGGGCAAAAGACTTCCCTGAGGCCGACTTGGTCAACAAAATTCTTCAAGGCCTCAACACTATTCACAAGCTGGTGTCCAATGAATCCTGGAGGGAAACCCAACTTAAGATCGTCCATCGAGCCCACATACCTTTCCTCTCGAACAAACAAGCTCAAACCTCCTCCACGTGCCCCCTATGTATTCACCCCAGACCTTCTTTGACCCATCGTTTCTGGGCATGTACTTACATATCCAACTTCTGGGACCAGGTCCTACAATACATATTTGAGGTGACCCTGCTAAAAATACCTAAGGACCCCCTACTCCTCATTTTTGGACACTGGGACCCCCAACTGCTACCCTGGTCTTCAATCTCTACCCCTTCATGCAAGGATTGGATCCTGATATGCCTCCTCTTCGCTAGAAGAGCCATATTAAAAAATTGGATCTCCAACTCCTGTCCCAACACCTCTCAAATCAAAAGGGACCTCCTACAGTTGCTCTACAAAGACAGGATCAACACGGACTTCACGAATGAAAGAACCAGGACACGCTTCCACCACAAATGGGGAACTTTCATGACCTCAACACTCTCTCCCACGGATATAGCTCATCTGGAGACTTTCTCTTTCCTTTATTATCAACCTCCCCCCCCCATCTTAGACGGAATGATCCCCCCAAACCAAGATTCTACAATATAAGGAATCCAACTCCTACCAAATACTACAACATAAACCAGGACGTCCTCACGCTCTTCAAAACCCCATATTCTCTCCATATAGGAAAGTGGTGGCCACAACTGTTACAAAAGACATAAACGACATTACCACAAAACCATAATTAGTATTATCATTTTAACCTTATTGTTATCATTTTAACCTGTATTTTCTACCCACAGGCTGCATATTTCCGTCCAAAACATGATCTTGGTGCTCTTTCCTTCTCACCCCCCCCTGATGTTGTTAATCTGCATCTACCTGGCTTCCCCCACTCCCCCCCCACCCTACGCGGGGTACATCCAGTAACATTCTGTTAGCAACCTCAGGGAATCCCCCCCCACCTAGATCCATCCAGTTTTACCTCCTCTTTTCCACATAAAAAATAGTCAAGGTATATATGTACCGCAGGATCTCCAAAGGCGGAAACTGAGTCTCACTTAAAATACCTGGACTGTAACCAGCCTTGCAAAGCGGGGGGTGAATACATGGTGAGGAGGCTAAGCGAGGTGATAGAGTTACAGGGAGAGATTAAGAGCAAGCCAGACACAAGGAAGTGGAATAGAGCTGGGTGGCGAAGAACATGAAAGGTCGCTCCCAAAATGCGGCAGAATCTAAAAAGCCCAGAGAAAGTCTGAACTCAAGCTCCATTCAAAAATATTAAAAGAAGCGCAACTAAAAAGTCCGGGCCTGGATAATAGGCAACAGAGCATGAAAGATAAGAAGAAGGATCCAGCTAAGAACAAAGGTGCCCAAGGGGGGACCCCCAGAGGGGAGATTCTTCCAGAAGTGGATTTAGACCTCAGCATGGAGGCAGATATGGATGCACTTCCAACAAAAACAGAGATGCAGGACATGTTTTCCAAACTAGAGAACTCAATTAAAGCTGAGATTCCCAATGTAAGGTCAGATTTGGGTCACCTCTTGAAGCGAGTAGAAGTAATTGATGAGGCATCAGAACAACAGGCGCTGGAGATTACAGCTCTTAAAAATCAACTCAAAAAGCTACAGTCAGATCAGCGGGAGATGCTTTATAAATTGGAGGAACAGGAAAATCAAAATAGGCGACAAAACTTAAGGATTAGATCCATTCCAGAACAGAGAGGAGAGGATTTGTTCCTCAAGATGAAAGAAATTTTCAACCCACTCCTGGGAAGAAGCTTAGAAGAAGAATTAAAAATCGATCGAGTCCACAGTATAAGAAAACCCCCAAGTGTAAGGGAGGATGTACCCAGGGACATTATTGTTAGGTTTCACCAATATGAGGACAAGTCTAAGATCTGGAGCAAATTGAGAGGAGTCCAACCTGTGAAGTTTAACAATGGTGAAATTCAAATATTCTCCGATCTGTCGACCAGAACCCTGTCTAGGAGACGGCAATTAAGGCCATTATTGGACTCACTGAGGGTGGCTAATTTAAAGTATAGCTGGGGTTTCCCATTAGCTTTGAATGTGATGAAAGAGGGTAGGAACTTCAAATTGAATCATGTGGAGGACTTACAGGACTTCTGTAGAAATTTAAATATTTCAGTACCAACTATCCTGGGAGGGGGGATCCTATAATCAAGGGGAAGGCTTAGAAAGTGGGGTGGGAGATGTGGGGAATAATTAATGGATGGTGGGAACAGGTAATTGTAAAAAAAAAAAAAAAAGAGTCTAAAGGCTGTGGGGGGAGGGAAGGAGTGGGGTGGGGGTGGGGAGGGGGGTGGAGGGAGACAAGGGAAACGGTATTGGGACCTCCGTGTTCTTCTTCCCCCTATCCCCATTGGAGGGGGGGATCACCACGGCCCATTGTGGGAGTTTCACCCCACTGCACGGGGGGACGCAGGTTGAGATGGTGGCAACCTCGAGGTTGCGACCCTGGGGTCAGGTATTGGCAAGGGGGGGGATATGGAGGTGGAGGGGGGAGTGGTGGGGGAGAGGGGGAGGAGGGGGTGGGGAGTTCCCGCAGATTCCTTATAAACAGTGGGCAAGGAGGATGTGTATGAGCGTGAAATAAGGTGTATTTTAAAAATCGGGTCTGATGGAAATTAAATGCTTGACATATAACGTAAAAGGGTTAAATTTCCCGGTAAGAGGCTCAAAGTGCTTAAAGAGTTGCAGCACTATGGTGCGGATATAGTTTTTTTGCAGGAGACCCACTTGGTGTTGGAGGAGGGCATTAAGCTATACTCAAGGAATTTCCCAAGTTGGATCTACTCCGATTCCCCCATCAAACGGGCGAAGGGAGTGGTAATCGGTTTCTCGGAACGGACCAAATATGCACTGAGAGAAAGGAGAGCGGACGCGGAGGGCCGTTTCCTATTATTAAAGGTTACATTGGGGGAAAGGATATTCACTCTCGCCAATGTCTATTGCGCGAACAGAGACCCGATTAAATACCTCTCCCAGGCCCTGAATAGATTGATGGAATTTAAGGAGGGGGAAGTGATATTAGCAGGAGATTTCAATTTCTGCCTAGATCCGACCTTGGATAGGTCATCTAGTGCAAGGGAAGTAAGCAAAAACCTCTTAACGAGCATAAGGTGTAAGTTGCACTACTGCCAATTGATAGATGTATGGAGGGTACAGCATGCGAAGGTGAGGGATTATAGATTCTTCTCTCCTGTGCACAGGACCTATTCAAGGCTGGATTACTTGATGGTGGATCACAGTTTATTGGACTCTATAGGGGAGTCGAAGATAGAAATCATGACATTGTCAGATCATGCCCGTCATGATGAAGGTGAAGATAAAAGGGCTTCAAAGGTTTCCATATACTTGGCGTTTGAATGAAAAACTAATTGGGGAGGATAAGATAGCTGAGGAAATCCAACAGGAAATAGATGCGTTTTTTTTTTTATCAATGATACCGGAGAGATCTCGGGGGCAATCCTTTGGGAGGCCTTTAAGGCATATATTAGGGGGGTTTAATTTCTAGTGGAGTGGGTGAGAAGAAAGAGAGAAATAAAAGGAAAGAAAGTCTTGTCGTTGAAATTCATAAACTAGAACAACTACATAAAGCCTCTACGGGTTATGATAGGCCCCTGTTACAACAATTGATAATTAACAGAGAAGAATTAAAAGACCCATTGGAGAAGAAGTAAACTAAGATTATCAAAAAATATAAACACCTGGCAGCAATTGTGAGGGAAAAAAAGGGATGTGAATTTCATAGATAAGATTCAAAATAAAAAAGGAGAAATGAGGTATACATCCAAAGAGATAGGAGAAGAATTCAGCCAGTATTTCTCATCCCTCTACTCTGTCGGGCAGAGGGAAAATAGTGGTGGGAATAAGAAGGAGAGGGTGAGAGATTTCCTGAAAGGGGCGGGGCTTCCTGTTTTGTCTGAAAACGACATAATAGAATTAGAGAGACCGATAAGAAGAAGAGATATGTCTGGCTCTGAAATCATCTCCTCTGGGGAAAATCCCTGAACCGGATGGCTTCACAACTAGCTTCTATAAAAGATTTAAAGACTCCTTGGTTCCAAGGCTCTGCCAGGTTTGGAATGGGCTGGGGAGGCAAGGAGAATCAATGACGCTAATTCTTAAAGAGGGCAAAGACCGCACCCTATGCTCTAGTTACAGGCCAATTGCGCTTTTAAATGCAGACATCAAACTATATGCCAAGGTGTTGGCGCTTCGGCTTAAGGAAAAAATGTCCTACTTGGTCCACCTGGACCAAGTGGGATTTATCCCAGGGAGAGAAGGAAGAGATAATTGGATGCGGTCTCTTCTCATTTTTGAGGCTATCAAATCAAGCAGATCCCCAGGCCTATTTCTCTCAATAGATGCCGAAAAGGCATTCGACAGAGTACACTGGGGATTTATGTTTAAAACGCTCGAAGCCATGGGAGTTGGACCTACAATGCTAAAATGGATTAAAATCTTATAAAACCAACCCACAGCTTTTGTGAAGGTTAATAATTTAGCCTCAGCACAGTTCGACATGGAAAATGGGACTAAGCAAGGATGCCCGCTGTCCCCGCTTTTATTCATACTGACTTTAGAGCCCTTATTGGCCAAGATCCGAAAAAACCCGAACATTAGTGGCTGCATAGTGGGAAAGGAGGAGCACAAATTGGCTGCTTTCGCCGATGATGTTCTTTTCTTCATCACGAAACCCAGGATCTCGATCCCCAATTTGCTGGCTACACTGAAGAAATTCGGAGAGCTGTCAAATTATAAAATCAACCTTGAGAAATCCGAAGCCCTAAAGATAAATGTTGATAAACAGGAAGTTGCAAGACTTAGAGAGGTGTTTCATTTCCCTTTGAGGGAAAATATTAATTACCTGGGGGTTAAGTTAGCAGGATGCCTTAGGAGGATTTATCTGCTGAATTTTATCCCATTATTAGATGAAATTAGATCAGAAATAAAAAGAATATCGCACCGCCGATCTCATGCATAGGGTGAATTAACACAGTTAAAATGGTGCTGGCCCCAAAGGTGTTCTACAAGATGCAGATGCTCCCTATTCCCTTACCTCAAACATACTTTAGAACGTTAACAGGATTAATAAGTAGTTTTGTATGGAATAATAAGAAACCTAGGATGGCGTACAAAGTGTTGAGTAGAGAGAAAGCATGGGGGGGTTGGCTATTCCAGATTTTAAAAAATATTATAAAGCGATTGTTTTATCACGGGCGATAGATTGGGCAAAGGGAAGTACTAATAAAAGATGCATAGAAAACAAATTAGAAAATCTGGATGGCCGCACTTCCGTGAAAAAAAAGCACCTTTATTGTAGAAAAAAGTTTACAGGTCACATCAAAGTGGATACATAGGTGGATACATAGGACAATTCCAAGCTAACGCGTTTCACGTCATCGGATGCTTACTCATAGCTATGGGAGTATAATTCACCCTTAATTTATTTAAAGGATAACACGTATTTCCCCCCGGGGATGGTGGAAGTGGGAGGAAATTGGATTTTAAATAGTGAAACACAATTAAAAGATATCACTAATAGAGGAAAATTTTGCACATTTCAGGAATTATTAACACAAAGGGATCTAATGAAGGTAAATGGTTGGCGGTACGGCCAGCTCTCACATTTCGTCGGAAGCATTCCTGGGTCTTTGAGAGAGGAAGAAGATTACAGACCGATAGAGAAATTATTTTGCAGGGAAATAGCAAAGAGGAATGTTTCTGTATTATATAAAATTCTGTCAGGTAGAGGAGGGCTGGAAGTACCGCCATTCATTAAAAAATGGGAAGATGAATTGGGAGTAGTATGCAATAAAGGTTCGGTGGGGAGCATCCTGGGGGCAACACATAGTTCAGCAGTTGACATGAAAATGATTGAGATAAATTACAAGTGCTTGGCCAGGTTGTACGCGACTCCTATTAAAATCAGCAAAATACAACCTGACAAATCTCCTAATTGCTGGAGAGGATGTTTGGCCCCGGGAACGATGGCGCATCTTTGGTGGGGTTGCCAAAAATTAAAACATTTTGGCGGGAGGTGATCCAGCTAATCGAGGAGATTACGGGTTCTCCCGTATGACCCATGGATCTGTCTGTTTCACGGTTCTGAGGGCTTAAATGATGGTATAAAGCATCCCTAATCCCCGTGTTTCTAAATTCAGCAAAGAGTGTAATCCAAAAAAAATGGCAGGAAGTGGAAGGGCCTAGGATTGGGGATTGGATTTCAAGGGTAAATGAAATGTATATCTTAGAGAAGACTGAGGTAGCTGATTCCCCGATAAGGGATCAAGAAGAAAGAGGGGGCAGATGGGTCAAATGGAAAGCCTTTAAAAAATATGAGAGATTTGCTGAAGTCATCATGAATTAATATATGCACATCTATATTTCTTGCTGTTATGCTTGTTTCGGAAGGAAATCACCTGCGGGGAGGGGGGGGGCTATTGGGGAGGAGGGCAGGATGGGGATAATATTGGGGATTAGCATTGTCCTATCGAGATATGTATACTTTGAAGAGTGTAATTTCCTTTTTTTTTTCTTGTGTTTTTGTATTTTTATATATAAAATTAAATAAAGAGTTAAAAAAAAAAAAAAAGAACAAAGCCCTCCCAAATCACCTCATTTTGAAAAGAAGACACTTTAAGCTTTTTGCTGAGAGGCATGTTGTGTCCATGGAATATTTGAAATTTTGCCAAAAGTTTTGGGAAAATTCCATTTTTTTTTACACAAAGTTGTCACTAAATGATATATTGTTCAAAAATGGCATGGTAATATGTGGAATTACACACAAAAATACATTCTGCTGCTTCTCCTGAGTATGGGGATACCACATGTGGGAGACTTTTTGGGAGCCAAACACCGCCTTCAGGCTTTCTAAAGGCGTAAAATTGTGATTTTACTCCTCCCTACCTATCACAGTTTCGGATGCCCTGAAATGTCCAGATAGCACAACCCCCCCAAATTACTCCATTTTGGAAAGTAGACACCCCAAGGTATTTGCTAAGGGGCATGGTGAGTATTTTGCAGCTCTCATTTATTTTTGAAAATGAAGAAAGAAAAGAAAAAACATTCTTTTTTTTCTTTTTTCAATTTTCAAACTTTGTGACAAAAAGCAAGATCTTCAAAATACTCAACATGCCCCCCCAAATAGCTTGGGGTGTCTACTTTTCAAAATGGCATTATTTGGGGGGGTTGTGCTATCTGGGCAATTCATAGCCTCCAAGACTGTGATAGGCAGTGAGGAGGGAAATCAAAAATGTATGCCCTTAGAAAGCCTGAAGGCGGTGATTGGTTTTCGGGGTCCAGTACACGGTTAGACTGCCAAAAAGTCCCACACATGTGGTATCTCCATACTCAGGAGAAGCAGCAGAATGTTTTTTGGGGTGTAATTCCACATATAACCATACCATGTTTGAACAAAATATCATTTAGTGACAACTTTGTATAAAAAAATATATATATTCTCAAAACTTGTGGCAAAATATAAAATATTCCATGAACTCAACATGCCTCTCAGCAAATAGCTTGAAGTGTCTTCTTTCCAAAATGAGGTCATTTGGGGGGGTTGTGTTGTCTTGACATTTCATGGCCTCCGAAACTGTGATAGGTAGTGAGGAAGTGAAATCACCATTTTACGTCCTTATACCGCGTACACACAATCGGACTTCTCATCAGAAAAAGATATGACGGCTTTTCAGATGGGATTCCGCTCAAGTTTGCCTTGCATACACACGGTCACGGTCAGTTCACTGAACTTACGACCGTCAAGAACGCGGTGACGTACAACACTATGAGGAGCCGAGAAAATTAAGTTCAATACTTTCAAGCATGTGTCGAATTGTTTCCAAGCATGCGTAGGAATTTTGCTCGTCGGAATTGCCACAGACGATCGCCTTTTCGGACAGGAACTTTTTTGACCGAAAAATTAAGAACATGCTCTCAGTCTTTTGCTGGCTGGAATTCGGCCAGCAAAAGTCCGATGGAGCATACACACGGTTGCATTTTCCGACGAAAAACTCTCATCGGTCTTTTGCGGGCCGAAATTCCAATCGTGTGTACGCGGCATTAGAAGACGATGATTGGTTTTTGGGGTCCTGTACATGGCTAGGCTCCCAAAAAGTCTCACACATGTGGTATCCCTTTACTCAGGAGAGGCAACAGAATGTATTTTGGGGTGTAATTTCACATATGCCCATGGCATGTTTGAGCAATATATCATTTAGTGACAACTTTGTGCAAAAAAAAGTTTGTAATTTTCCCACAACTTGTGTCAAAATGTCAAATATTCCATGAACTCAACATGCCTCTCAGCAAATACCTTGGGGTGTCTACTTTCCAAAATGGGGTCATTGGGTTATGCTATCTTGGCATTTTATGAAACTGTGATAGGTAGTGAGGAGTGAAATCAAAAATTGACGCCCTTAGAAATCCTGAAGACGGTGATTGGTTTTCGGGGTCCTGTACATGGCTAGGCTCCCAAAAATTCTCACACATGAGGTATCTCCATACTCAGGAGAAGCAGTAGAATGTGTTTTGGGATATAATTCCACATATAACCATGGCAGGTGTGAGCAATATATCAATTAGTGACAACTTTGTGTAATTTTTATTGTCATTTTCCAATCACTTGTGACAAAAAAATTAAATATTTAATGAGCTCAACATGCCTCTCAGCAATTTCCTTGGGGTGTCTACTTTCCAAAATGGGGTCATTTGGGGGGGGGGTAATTTTGGCCTAAATGTATGACTAAAATTGAGTTTATTGGATTCCTTTTATCAGGGCTTTTTTTCTCAGAGAATAGGTGCAGGAACTCAACCATGCCCACCACACACACGTACCTGCAAAATGGCATCAAATAGTAGCTCTTCCTTCTGCATACAACACCCTCCCTCAACTGCCCTTATCTTCTCCCCCCTTCTTAAAAGCTCCACCATCTGTCATATGTCTTACCTTTGCTGCAATATTAAGGTGAAATACCTATCCGGCTGTAGTACCTCCCAACATACTATACTATACTACAGTCACTTGTAAGGGAGATTATACAATAGGAGCATTAACAACTGGCCACCAGGTAAAACATGGAGACCACAGAGGGTACAGCCTACCACGCACCCTCTCCTGCCCATGACTGCATTGAACCCTGGGCACCCTTTCTGTATCTCCCTTGTCCCTATCCGGCACACAATGGGATCTGCTCAGGAGATCTGACCTGTGGGAGCTACTGGGAGATAAGCTATCACTTGTAAACGCAGAAGCTGGACTTTAGTCCAAGTGATAGTGGTGATCAGGGATGAGCCGAACACCCCCCTGTTCGGTTCGCACCAGAACATGCGAACAGGCAAAAAATTTGTTCGAACACTGGTTCGAACACGCGAACACCGTTAAAGTCTATGGGACTCGAACATGAATAATCAAAAGTGCTAATTTTAAAGGCTTATATGCAAGTTATTGTCATAAAAAGTGTTTGGGGACCTGGATCCTGCCCCAGGGGACATGGATCAATGCAAAAAAAAGTTTTAAAATCAGTGATTTTAATAATGCTTAAAGTGAAACAATAAAGTGTAATATTCCTTTAAATTTCGTACCTGGGGGGTGTCTATAGTATGCCTGTAAAGGGGCGCATGTTTTCTGTGTTTAGAACAGTCTGACAGCAAAATGACATTTCAAAGGAAAAAAAGTAATTTAAAAGTACTTGTGGCTATTAATGAATTGTCGGTCCAACAATACACATAAAAGTTCATTGATAAAAACGTCATGGGATTTCCCCACAGAGGAACCCTGAACCAAAATTAAAAAAAAAATGGAGTGAGGGTCCCCCTAAATTCCATACCAGGCCCTTCAGGTCTGGTATGGATATTAAGGGGAACCCCGTGCTAAGATTAAAAAAAAATGGCGTGGGGGTCCCCCTCCAAATCCATACCAGACCCTTCAGGTCTGGTATGGATGTTAAGGGGAACCCCATGCCAAAATTTTTTTAAAAATGTCATGGGGTCCCCCCAAAAAACCATACCAGACCCTTATCCGAGCACGCAACCTGGCAGGCCACAGGAAAAGAGGGGGGACGAGAGAGTGCCCCCCTCCTGAACCGTACCAGGCCACATGCCCTCAACATTGGGAGGGTGCTTTGGGGTCCCCCCAAAGCACCTTGTCTCCATGTTGATGGGGACAAGGGCCTCATCCCCACAACCCTTGCCCGGTGGTTGTGGGGATCTGCAGGTGGGGGGCTTATCGGAATCTGGAAGCCCCCTTTAACAAGGGGACCCCCAGATCCCGGCCCCCCTGTGTGAAATGGTAAGGGGGTACAAAAGTACCCCTACCATTTCACAAAAAAGTGTTAAAAATGTTAACAATGACAAGAGACAGTTTTTAACAATTCCTTTATTTAAAGTCTTCTTTCTATGTTCTTTCTTCTATCTTCCTTTGGTTTCTTCCTCCATCTTCTTCTTCCTCTGGTTCTTCCTCTGATCCTCTGCTTCTTGCTCTGGTGTTGTTGTCCGGCATCTTCCTCTGCGGCGTCTTCTTCACCTTCTTCGTTCTCGGGCTGCTCCGCATCCATAATGGGAGGCTCCCGCTGTGTAACGCTTCTCGTCTTCTGACACTTCTTAAATAACGGAGGGTGGGGCCACCCGGTGACCCCGCCCCCCTCTGACATCACGGGGAAACCCATAGGGAAGTCCTGTCAAGGACTCAGGCCCTCAAACACTTTTTATGACAATACCATGCATATAAGCCTTTAAAATTAGCACTTTTAATTTCTCCCATAGACTTTTAAAGGGTGTTCCGTGGCTTTTGAATTTTCCGCGAACACCCCAAATTGTTCGCTGTTCGGCGAACTGGCGAACAGCCAATGTTCGAGTCGAACATGAGTTTGACTCGAACTTGAAGCTCATCCCTAGTGGTGAGCAGGGAGCAGAAGATCTGAGCCAGAGGTGGTGGAACTGAGTTCCCCCTAGTTCCTGCTGAAAAAAAGATCTGCTTTTTATAACAAAAAGTAGAAATTATCATTTGTTTTTCAAAATTTTCGGATTTTTTCCATTTATATCGCAAAAAATAAAAAACGCAGAGGCAATCAAATACCATCAAAAGAAAGCTCTATTTGTGGGAAAAAAGGACACAAATTTTGTTTGGGTACAGAATTGCATGACCGCGCAATTACCAGTTAAAGCAGCGCAGTGCTAAATTGTAAAAAGTGCTCTGGTCATTGAGCAGCCCAATCCTCCAGGGCTGAAATGGTTAAAGCAAACCTAATCTGTAGCGAAAAAACTATAGGAAAATTTCTAACAGAATGATGCAGCACCAAGAGTTTGAATCAACAGACGTATTACAAGACCCAGCAAGATAATAAATTCCCAAGTTTCAGGAGTATAAGTTCATAATTTAAGCAAAAATATAGCCAGATGGATCTTATATGCATTCCAGACAGCTAGTTCAACAAAAGGCAGTGCAGGTTAACAGATGTACTACAAGTCCCAGCAATCTATCTATCTATCTATCTATCTATCTATCTATCTATCTATCTATCTATCTATCTATCTATCTATCTATCTATCTATCTATCTATCTATCTATCTATCTATCTATCTGTCTATCTGTCTATCTGTCTATCTGTCTATCTGTCTGTCTGTCTGTCTGTCTGTCTGTCTGTCTGTCTGTCTGTCTGTCTGTCTGTCTGTCTGTCTATCTATCTATCTATCTATCTATCTATCTATCTATCTATCTATCTATTGTGTAGCTGTGAAGAAAAAGAAAAGCATGTTGCTAGCAATTTTCATCCTCAGAGATATTATTAAGGCACAATACTAAAGCATTAGTCTCCACCTATTTTATTAAAATGATTATATACTGATATGGGATTTACTGATATACCGTATTCTATATATGAGAAGACATATACACATCCCTTCTTATCCGTAGTACCCAGTATTTTCTCACCTCTTCTCTTACATGGACTGATATATGCTGCTTTTAAACCTCTGTCTAAACACACTAAATCCATTCACCAGGATAAAGGTGGTGGTTTTAGAGTAAGGTAAAAGTAAGGGTAGGCAGATGTCTCACTGACGTTTATTCTTGGGTTTTGTTATTTCCACTCTTACAGTTTTTCTCCATTGTTTTGGCTCATTTCTTGAAACAGAAATGACATTCTCAAAACTCTAAGTTCATTTGGCAAAACAGTCTTACAGTTCAGCACAACTCTATAACTCACGTGCAAAAGCTCATATCTCTCCCAAAACTGTTCACTCATGGTTCAAAACCATATTCCTTTCCCATATAAAGAGTCAGTGCTACCAAAATGGCAAAGATTCTTCTCAATTGCTTTGGCTCATTTCTTGAAACAGACCAGACATTCTCAACTCTCTTGGTGCTTTTGCCAAAATAACCTGGATGGTTCAGCACTACACCATGGTTCACCTTCAAAAGCTCATATCTTTCCCAAAACAGTTCACTCATGTGTCAAAAATAAATTTCTTTCTCATTCAAATAGTCAGTGCCCCCAAAATGCTTCATCCCTTTGGCATTGTGTAAGCACTGCAAGTTAAAATGTTTAGATGTTTTGTCTCTAAGGCAGAGGACCATTGAAATATCCCTCATGTCCACCTTTCAGTCTTAGCCCAGTCCTTCATTGACAATGGTTACTGTACAGTTTTTGTCTGAATACAATTGTGTATAAAACTGAAAAAAAAAGAAAAGATTTTAGGGTAAGAGTAGCCTCCAAGGTTTGACATCACACGTTGCACTCATACTGCCAAGGAAAAATTACTTTACAGTATTGTAACCATTATCATTCACACACAAAGTAACTTCCATACATCAGAGTAAAAAGAAAATGTATACAGCATAATATACGGAAATATAAACACACAAACAAAAAACAAGGAAAATTACATTTAGCCTACAATGCTGTAAATAAAGCTGGAGTTTCACAACTACACAACTACTGTAACATCTCTTCACTGGCCACCGTCCTCACCCTCCTGCCCATCCACACGCTGCTGTCTGTCTGGCTACAGATTCTCATCAACATTGCAGTGTATATCCTCCCTTGCAATGCAACGAGGGAAGAAGCTGCGTGCATGTCACAACCATCCCCTACAAAAAACAAAGGGAAAGGTAATTCATCAAGGAGGAACATGCAATGGTCAAAACGTATATGAAATGCTTTTTATTGAAAGTACACTATAAACACCAATCCAATACAGTTTTTCTCCATTGTTTTGGCTCATTTCTTGAAACAGAAATGACATTCTCAAAACTCTAAGTTCATTTGGCAAAACAGTCTTACAGTTCAGCACAACTCTATAACTCACGTGCAAAAGCTCATATCTCTCCCACAACTGTTCACTCATGGTTCAAAACCATATTCCTTTCCCATATAAAGAGTCAGTGCTACCAAAATGGCAAAGATTCTTCTCAATTGCTTTGGCTCATTTCTTGAAACAGACCAGACATTCTCAACTCTCTTGGTGCTTTTGCCAAAATAACCTGGATGGTTCAGCACAACATCATGGTTCACCTTCAAAAGCTCATATCTTTCCCAAAACAGTTCACTCATGTGTCAAAAATAAATTTCTTTCTCATTCAAATAGTCAGTGCCCCCAAAATGCTTCATCCCTTTGGCATTGTGTAAGCACTGCAAGTCAAAATGTTTAGATGTTTTGTCTCTAAGGCAGAGGACCATTGAAATATCCCTCATGTCCACCTTTCAGTCTTAGCCCAGTCCTTCATTGACAATGGTTACTGTACAGTTTTTGTCTAGCTAACTGAATACAATTGTGTATAAAACTGAAAAAAAAGAAAAGATTTTAGGGTAAGAGTAGCCTCCAAGGTTTTACATCACACATTGCACTCATACTGCCAAGGAAAAATTACTTTACAGTATTGTAACCATTATCATTCACACACAAAGTAACTTCCATACATCAGAGTAAAAAGAAAATGTATACAGCATAATATACGGAAATATAAACACACAAACAAAAAACAAGGAAAATTACATTTAGCCTACAATGCTGTAAATAAAGCTGGAGTTTCACAACTACTGTAACATCTCTTCACTGGCCACCGTCCTCACCCTCCTGCCCATCCACACGCTGCTGTCTGTCTGGCCACAGATTCTCATCAACATTGCAGTGTATATCCTCCCTTGCGTTGCAACGAGGGAAGAAGCTGCGTGCATGTCGCAACCATCCCCTACAAAAAACAAAGGGAAAGGTAATTCATCAAGGAGGGACATGCAATGGTCAAAACGTATATGAAATGCTTTTTATTGAAAGTACACTATAAACACCAATCCAATAATATACTGTAAAAACAGGTACCATCACCAATATAAAAATGACAATGTTGTCATTGACAGACACAGATGGCCACCACTCACATATACCACACACACAGGGGCGGACTGATAACTCATGGGGCCCCCGGGCAATAGGAGATTATGGGGCCCCCAGGCAATCAGAGATTATGGGGCCACACAGTATACACAGACAGATGTAAAAAAAACACAGATTTATACATACTGTCCCTGGCTTTACTGAGGCTGGCAACCCTGATGGGGCCCCCTAGTGGCCCAGGGCCTTTGGGCAGTGCCCGAGTGGCTCAATGGTCAGTCCGCCCCTGCACACACACCTCATGTGAATTCATTCAAGATAGATATACAAGAATGAATTCAGATTAGATACTAAATTTTCATCTGCTGGATAACTGAAAGTCCTGGTAAATCAAATGATAACAGCAGATGGTAAGTGAAAGGAGAGATATGTGGGGTTGTGGATGGTATTGCAGTAGCCCTAGATATCAGGTCCTCATAGATGTAGGAACAAGAAGAACCAGGGGGATAGGAGGGGAAGATGGGGGGAACGGAAATGGGAAGACCCTGTACTGACTCAACAGTAGCGTGGTCACTGGATACTGCAGTCCTGGTCAGTTACTGTAAGATCACCCTGGGCCATCAATATTTCGCAGCGCTGATGACAGGGAATGGGAGTTCCTGTTTGCAGGATATGGTGAGCCGTAGCGGATTGAATCAGGCTGAGCAGTGTAACTCATCATTAGTGAATCATACATACTGGGTGGATGCACTGATTGAGACAACTGTCCCCTGTCCAGGACACAAACAGATTAGATCTCACCCAGTGTTGACTCTGTGGTGCATCAGGACACATCACCGGACCGAGTTCAGGCTCATGCCGTCTCCAGCTGGCTAGTTGAGTTGTCTCTCATCCTCCGCCGGGTCCTCAGCTGTGCATATCCTTTGATGGCATACTGAGGGTAAGTAGAAGGTGTACGCCCAGGAAGATGTGGTGAATAAAGCAGGGTTTTCTAAAGCGTTCAGTCCTCCGCTCGTTCCGTTTCCCGGGAAGTTTCAAATGGCCATGTTACTGTAATTACAGGCCAGTGATGCCTGGGCTGGTGGGTGGATCTGGAGGTCTGTGGGAATGCTATGGGTAGCGTGATGGCATCATGCTGACGCGTTTCATCCGCCAATCGGATTGCATCAGAGCATCCCCTACACTGATCTCCTGTAATATCCTCACAGGCAGCATCCACTGAATGGAGCAGGGACCTCTGATCTTGAGCTCGATGCTAATACACTCTCCACCTCCAAGCGGAGAAAAACTCCTCAATAGGGTTGAGGAAAGGAGAGTAAGGTGGTAGGAACACCATATCCATCCTTGGATGAGCAGTGAACCAGGCCCTCATAAGCAGGCCACGGTGGAAATTCACATAGTCCCATACAATTATATATTGTGGTAGGTGAGGCCCTATGAGACCTCTCTTATTTTCAGGGATCAAATCCAAATGAAGGCGGTCCAAGAAGATAAGGAGCTTCTGTGTATTCTATGGGCCAAGACTGGGGATGTGAGTGGCCACACCATTCTCAGAAATGGCAGCACACATAGTTATATTGCCCCCTCGCTGGCCTGGGACATCCACCGTGGCCCGGTGGCCAATAAAATTTCGGCCACGTCTTCGGCCCTTGGCCAGGTTGAAGCCAGCCTCATCCACATACACAAGTATGTGAGAGGTCTCATTTCCTTCCAATGCCATTATTCTCTACAATAGAGTAAAAAAAGAAAACATCAAATCAGTCATACAGAAGAGTCATACACTACAGTTACAGACAGTTACATAGGAATGTTCTAAACAAGTTCAATATATTACTGGCCAGTATTCCAATGGTTCCAAACCTGGGGTACATGTACCCTATGCAGAGGTACTACAGGGGGTATTTGACAGAAAGGGGAGGGGAAAAATTATCAATGAGTAGACTTACTGAAATGTTACAGTAAAACCCACAGTATTAGATAGATTTACATGGCAGGCACTACTGTAATTGCAGCTCTTTGGCCCTTTTTCTTACTGTATTGTATGTTATATTCTTCAAAATAAGGATTATAATGATAATTGCATCATACAGTAAGCTGCAGTTTTTAGACAAAATGTTTATAAATCAGATACGTAAATCAAATACTTTCATACCTGGATTACCTAGATTCAGAAATCAGGTAAAGTGGGTACTGAAACCAATACATCTTGGGAACCACTGCTTATGGTACTCGTAAAAAGGTTATCTTGATGGACAACCAGTGACTGACTTACATGTACATACTGGTACCGCAGCTCTTTCACTCTGTCAGATTTCCTCTCAAATGGTACCCTGTAAATTTGCTTCATTGTCATCTGATGCTTCTTCAATATGTGGGCTATTGTGGAGATGCTTATAGAGTGACATTTTGGAATATGGCTTTGTCTTGTAGGATTGCAGTGCGGATCTGTCTCAATGTGATGGCATTATTTGCCAACACCATGTTACAGATCTCTTGTTCTTGTTGTTCATTGAGAAGTTTTCCTCAGCCACCCGTGCCAGGTTGTCGTCCAATCCTAAACATAGAATTCAAAGGACAACACTCCATTCGTAATTTATACCTTATGTATTCCGTACAGAATGAGTTACCAATGTAATCGTATTGTTGTTTTACTTACAGTAACTTTACCACAATTCCAATGCATCACTGCACAGTGACTGGAATACTACTGTAAACTGTATCATCAATATTGTAGAAAATAAACTATTCCATACTATTCCATAGTTTATTTTCTACAATATTTTTCTTGTCATTGTTAGTATCATACGTAACATCCCACTGAGGTAAGATACTGTAATACTGTAGGCCTATCACACACACATACACACTAAATGAATACGTAAATGAGTAAATAAACATATTTGTTGCTCTATGCACAGTGTCCTGTCCTATACATTATATAATTCCATCATTGATTGACTACATACCTGTTTTCCCTGCAAAAGGTTTGGATGATAGAGAAGACTGTAGAGCGAGGCACATTAGGTTGCACTCGGCGACCTTCCTCCGCCATTGTGAGGCCATGGTTGATGACATGATTTATAATTGTGGCCCAAATTTCATCAGGGACAGCATGGTGTCTTCGTGCTCCTCTGCCTCTTCCCCCTATTCCACTGCCACTCACCCTTACTCCTCTTCCTCTTCTTCTTCCTCTTCCTCGAGCAGGCAGTTTCCCTTGTTCATTTACTTGGCCAGGCGCCTCCATGTTCAGAAATTGTACTGGTCCTGCATGGTCAAGCTCTATATATACATGTTTGGCAGCATTTACAATCATGGACAGCACCTGTCAGGTAACTAAACATACTGTTTGATTGGTCATCTGAGACCAACTCCGACTCCTCCTTTGTTAGGCTTCTTTCACACTGGGGTGGGGGCGTTGTCAGCGGTAAAGCGCCGCTATTGTAAGCGGCAATTTACCGTCGGTATGCGGCCGCTAGCGGGGCGGTTTTACCCCCTGCTAGCGGCCGAGAAAGGGTTAAAACCACCGCAGAGGCGCTTTGCCGGCGGTATAGCCGCGCCGTCCCATTGATTTCAATGGGCAGGAGCGGTAAAGGAGCGGTATACACACCGCTCCTTCACCGCTCCGAAGATGCTGCTGGCAGGACTTTTTTTACTGTCCTGCCAGCGCATCGAGGGCTTTCACACTGGAATGAAAGCAGCGGCACTTTCGGGTCGGTTTGCAGGCGCTATTATTAGCGCAATAGCGCCTGCAAACCGCCCCAGTGTGAAAGGACCCTTAGTCAAGTTCTAGTTGCACCTGACTGTCAATTGCTGTAATCATTTTATCAAATGTTCCAAGAGATTCATATATGGTATTCATGGTATTATGTTCCTGAATAATTTTGACAATTGAACAGACTATTGTGCATGTGATGACTTAAACAATGAAATGACGCTGACACGTTTTGGAGAGAACAACTATTAGACTGAGAATTGACAATCAGTTTAGATCAACAAGATCTATTCACTTGGAAATTGTGCTAAATGTAGGCTACTTGTACTTAATCATTTGAAAGATGTACTGAGACATTGAGACATGTACTGAGACATTTGCAATTTTGATGAAATGAGTGAGAAATTCAATTCAGTTGTGAACAATTGCCAAGTGGTTTGGAGATTTGTCCATGTTGTTTTGAGAATGTCATTTCTGTTTCAAGAAATGAGCCAAAACAATGGAGAAAAACTGTAAGTTAAAGCTTTGTTAACAGTTCTGCCAGGATAAATTAAAACTAATAGTGGAAGAAGTGAAATAATTACTTTTCCTGGAAAGAATGCAACTCAGTGTTTCCTTCTGTGCTGGTTACATGAGTAGTCATTTGATTATATGATTGTGTATTTGTCTATTGAGAAGAGGGGCCACAGTGGGCATTGGTTGATCCCTCAATTCAGCAGCAATTGTGTAACCAAATGCCCACATATTTGGTCATATGGGTGGTAAAAGAGAGATAGTAACAATTAATGTACTTAAAAGCTAAGTTCACCTTTTTTCTTTTTTCCTTTTCTAAATTCCAGCTCACCTATGTACCAATAAACCATTAATGTAGCTATTTTGCAGAAACGAAAAAGCTTTTTAATTATCCTAGACATACATACATACACACATCCAGGCAGGATACTGCCAATGCACTATCACAGCTGTACACCAATTCACCGTCCACCATCCACAGTCTCCTCTATGCTCCTCCACCCACACCCACAACTTCTTGTCTTTTTTTTTACCCACTTCCTCTGACCAGTTAGTAAACCCTTTTGTTCCCTTAAAGGGACCACAATCCAAACAGAGGGGAAATATAGCGTCCATCCAGGACCCAGCCACGACATCCTGTTCAACTTGTATAAAGCTGCCCATACACTATGCAATTTAATTGTACAATCTCTGTACAATTTCCTTTAGATTTAACAGAGCTATGGAATAGGAGGATCCCCCTGACTAATCCATTCAATTTTTATCAAATCAGACATGCCCTTGCACTACAAAGCTGATGGTAGATCTAAATAAGATTGTACAATCAGATTGTACAAACAGTGGGTGGAAGGTGGTATAGTAATGAAGGAGGTGTGATCCAGATGGTGAACATGCCCTATTGAGCCCTTTTCTGTGATGCACAAGGCAGTGCATTCTGGGATTCAAAGCTTCCTGGATGTCACATGACCTACAGGAAGTGATGGAAGCAAAAAAAACATTTTTCAAACACTTAAAATGAACAGATAAAATTTCAAAGCTGCTATAGACAAGGTAAGTGAGAGATAAGCACATTGGGGTGGCTGGGGTAGAAATAAAATACACAAGGCTTCTATTTATTATGAAAAGTGAAATTCTGTCCAAAAATGGTGAACTTAGCCTTTAAGCCCTTCTATTTACACTTTATGTATCCATCTCAGTGAGGCTGTTAACAATCAACTGCTATTACAATCTATAGAAAGAGTTGTGAGGAGTTGGAACCTTCATCAGGTTTTGATTTCTGTGCATGGGAAGCCCAAGATCACCACCACTTGGTGTGCTAAGGAGAGGAGAGGGGAGTAAAGTACATTCATACCTGCCTTCCCTCTGTTATGTAAGAAACTGGAAGCAAGGACGATTTAGCCACTTCCAGTTTCATATTGATGTTTACAAGCAATTACCAACTTGTACAGCATCTGACCAAACCAATCTTGATTTGATTGAAGGCAGAGGAGAGATCTGGGGTCTTATAGATCCCAGATCTCTCCATAAAGAGGACCTGTTATGCTTAATGCTATCACAAGGGATGATGTTCATTCCTTGTGATAGCAATAAAGTTTATAAAAAAATAAATGATCACACCACACATGTGAGGTATTGACACAAAGATCAGAGCGGAAGCAATAATTATTTTTTTTTACTTTATATTTCAATGTCTTTATTAAGATTTAGGAGTATCAAAAAAAAAAATAAATAACAGCAATTGTCATACATCAAGTTCTAATAAAGAAGTACATATATAAGTATACATATGGCAGAATATAAGTAACAGTCATGGTCAAACAATTGAACCTCTTACGAGTGCTAAGTGTAAGGTGAGTGGTATTGTCCCACACCCCCAGACACTCCACCTGGGAACAATTTGTGTCATGGGGGAAGGGAACACGTCCCACCTGTAGTACTAGTAGCTTTTTCTTAAAACATTTAACAACATAAAGATTTAACGACATAAAGAAACATAAATATGTTATATCAACATAAGGTTACCTTGTATGCGTACATATTGATATGTGCGTATATTGATATGGAATATAAAGAGATATGTGGGGTATTGCAAGATGATTCCAAGTGTGTTTAGCATATCAGGATCTAACATTCACGGAATACAGTGTTGTCAATCCCATTTGAGTTTAAATTGTATACATTAGGGGGTGCTCATTTTTTTTTTGTGCCACTCTAGCCAGTGCAACCATTTTTTAGAAACTGAAGGTAAGCAAGCCTCAAATGTAGCAAACATGCGTTCATAAGAACCATGGGTGTGTACCAAGGTTATTACTTCATTTTTGGTTAAGCTATCAAGAGTTTTCCAGTGGCGGACAATGGTTAGTCTTGTAGCCAATAGAATGTGGGTCGTTATAGTGTGGAAACAGTAGGGGATGTTTTCCATACCAATGCTTAAAAGGGCAAATTCTGGAGAGGGGGTTAGCCTTAATCCTGTCACTTCTGTGAGAAGTTGGAATGACTCATGCCAGAGTTTAGATATTTGGGTGCATTGCCAGAGAAGGTGTAATAGATTGCCTATTTCTCTGCAGTTTCTCCAGAACAGGAGTTGCTTGGTAGGGTCATATGTGGGATCATATATGGGGTAATGTCCCATCTAAGGGTAATTTTGTGCATTAGCTCTCAGAGGTTTGAGGATCTAGTGGCTTTGAAGTTGGTTTTTAGGGTAGTTCACCAATTTGATACACTGAAGGAGCTTCCTATATCCTTTTGCCAATTCAATAAAGGTAGAGATTTACTAAACAACGTCTTGTCCCCTAGCATGTATAAGAATAGTGTGATACCTTTTATGTTTGTTGTGGGCGATCAAAGGTATTTCCATATAAGTGGGTGTACATCTGTATGTAGGTGAGGGTTTATGGAGCAGACAGTGGGTTATTTGTGTATATTGGTAGTAGTTCGTCAGAGTAAGAGGAAATACATTTTGCAGTGATGTGAAGGGTCTAAGGAGGTTATTAGATGAGAGATCTGAGATAAAGCAAATACCTTTATCTTGCCATGTTCACATTGAGAGATTGGATATGAGTAAAGAGAACACTGATATTAGTAGTGGTATTCTATGGGGGGAGTCTCCTTTGGGTGTGTTGGTTGGTAGAGAGTTAAATTCCAATCTAGAGGCAACAATAGTTGGCGACAAGGTGGTATTCTGTGTTTTCACCAGTGGCAGTGCATCCATTAAGGGCACATGGGTGCCACCCCTCTCTCCAACCACCCTCCTATATGTATCATGGATAGATTCATGCGTAGCTTCAAAAAAGGTGGACTCATGGCCCAGAGCACCCAGATGTGTTAGAAAAGAGAATGAATAATCGCTTTTCTAACACTAAACCAGCCAATCAGGAGGCGTGGGACTAATACCCGTCACAGTTGGCTGCATATGATGGGCACAGTTGGCTGCATATGATGGTCACAGTGGCTGTATAAGATGGGCACAGTGGTTGCATTTGCTGGGCACATTTGGCTGTATATGGTGGGTACAGTGGCTGTATATTAAGGGCACAGTGGCTGCATGATGGGCACAGTTGGCTGCATATGATGGGCACAGGGGCTGTATATGATAGGCACAGTGGTTGCTTATGATGGGCACAGTTGGCTGCATATGATGGGCACAGTTGGCTGCATATGCTGGGCACAGGTGGCTGCATATGATGGGGCACAGTGGCTGCATATGATGGGCACATTTGGCTGCATATTATGGGCACAGTGGCTGCATATGATGGGCACAGTGGCTGGATTTGCTGACCACAGTGACTGCATATGATGGGCACAGTTGGCTGCATATGATGGGCACAGTGGCTGCATATGATGGGCACAGTGGCTGCATATGATGGGCACAGTGGCTGCATATGATAGGAACAGTTGGCTACATATGATGGACACAGTGGCTGTATTTGATGGGCACAGTGGCTGCATATGACTGGCACAGTGGCTGCAAATGATGGGCACAGTGAGGCTGCAATTGATGTTTTTATTTCAGTATTTTTCAGAATTTATAAAGCAAACAAAATATTGGCATGCATTTAAAAAGGGATTAACTCCGGGGGGCGGAGCTAGCAACGGACATGTGAGCAGCTCTTCACAGGAGCTCTGGCCGGGACGCAACATTCTGCCTTAATCCAGAGTGTCAGAGACACGGATCCTGTAAGATACCAGCACCCCCTTACTCACCGGACCCTACAGATCACTTGGGTATGGTTAAATACGGGCCAGCTTCTATGGAACCGGCTGCGGAGCGTCTGTCCCGCTATGCCTGGGGAAGCCAAGATGGCGGCACACACGAGGCGGTGGAACAAGGCCCCAGCAGCACACAGCGGAGCGGAGCTGACAGGACATTCTCACAGCCTGGGAAGGTAAGCCTGCTGCCACGCAGATCTCCGGGTAGAAAAAGAGGATTATCCCTGGATAGACTCCCCTGTGATGATATAGCCACAGAATCAGCAGTTAAAGTGGAGGAACCCTCTTTAAAGCAAATTATGGAGGCCATTTACACATGCCAAACTACTTTGACTGAGCATATTGATGGGATGAGGGCAGAAATGTCCTTTCTGAAGCAGGATGTGCAGACCATCAGAGAGAGGGCCTCTGAAGCTGAGCAAAGAATCAGTGACATGGAGGATGTGGTGCGGCCTATGGCGGGTAAAGTACAATATCTACATAAAGAAATAAATGCGCACACAGATAAGCTGGGAGACATGGAAGACAGACAAAGGAGGAACAATGTCCGCTTTGTAGGTTTCCCTGAAAAAGCTGAGGGAACACAGCCGGAAGATTTTCTGGAACTTTGGCTTAAAGATAATATGGCTGACACTACATTTTCCAGATTATTTGCTATAGAAAGGGCACACAGGATTCCTTCCAAACCCCCTCCTCCTGGAGCACATCCGCGCCCTATGATTGCACGCATATTACACTTCAGAGACCGTGAAAGCATACTCAGAGCAGCACGCACTGGAGGTGAATTGCAATATAATGGGAACCATATATCCACTTATCCCGACTTTTCTGCGGCCACGCAAAAGCAGAGAGCTAGCTTCATTCATGTAAAAAAGAGACTCCGAGACTTACAACTTCCCTACAGCATGCTGTACCTGGCGAAACTAAGAGTAGTAGATGGGGGAAAGTCTCGTTCTTTAATAACCCCACGGAGGCCTCGAGATGGCTGGATTCCAGAGGACGTCGCAGCCCAATCGAACACCGGTGACTGTGTAAGGAGATAATTCGGAATACACATGATGATTATTGCAGGACTTCCTATGCTAGGGTGAAGAGGTATCCATGTTTAGGATAATCTTTGGCACTACAATACCATGGCATAGTGTCCCGTCAGATGTAGCATACAATTTATAACATCACTTACGTGAACTGTTCCTGATATCAGAGTGAGAAGAAACAAGAACTATTGGAGGGACAGGAAGAGGAAAGAAGAGAGTACAGGGGTTTTGGCTCATATCCTGAGCAGTTATATATTTTTTATTGATATAACCCTTTTTTTTTCTTTTCCTCTATTCAATCATATCACCTTCCATTGCTATCAAATACGGAGATACCCCCTGGTTGGACTGTATCAGGGTTTTTTCTTTTTCTCTTTTTGTTGTTGTTTTTTGTCTCCTTTCCTTTCCCCCCTTTTTTTTTCTCTTTCAAAGGGGGGAGAGGGGGGGCAGTAAGGAAAGGAGAGGGAAAATTTTTTTTTTGGTTGAATATAAGGTGACTTTGTTCTTCTCAGAGAACTGTGACCCCCTGAGGTCACTTTAATTCTTCTGCCTTTTTTGTTATGGGAGACAGGCACACAACAAGTTGGGTGTGTGTGCAGGGAGGGGGGAAGGGGCTCATGTTACTGTTTAACCTTGGTTTGTGCTGTGTGCTGCTGATGTGTTTTGTTCTCTCCTCACAGGGGATCTGTCCAATAGAAATGAGACTGACTAACAGTTATTCTGTGTTACCCTGCAGCAGTTCCTTTATACATGTAAATGGAGGGTAAGATAAAGTTGCTGTCATGGAATGTGCGTGGTATGAACTCTAAGATTAATAGATCTCTCATCTTTGACTTCATAAAACGCTACAAACCTCATATCATAATGTTGCAGGAGACGCACTTACAGGGATCTAAGGTTATGGCACTAAAAAAAACGAACGTGATGAGAGTTTTGCATGCTGAATACTCAACATATTCTAGGGGCGTAGCTATTCTAGTCACCAAAAATGCAGCAGCGCAAATCTTGCAAGTCAAACTAGATCCGAATGGCAGATATGCTATCCTGGTATGTCGAATGTATAATGTATTTCTGACATTGGTATGTGTGTACATTCCACCCCCATTCTCCTTACCAATACTAGACAAAATTATTAAAGAAGATATATTGATTGCGCAAGGCCCATTATTATTCTTTGGAGATTTTAATGCAGTGTCGGATGGAGCTCTGGACAGGCATGGGAATGTTTCCGGGTCCAGACATAATTTATCTTCCTGGTTGGATAGTTATTCACTCACTGACGTTTGGAGAGAGAGGAACCCTGGAGTTAGGGAGTTCTCATGTCATTCTGAGACCCATAAGACAGTATCCAGAATAGACTTGGCGCTGTCATCTATAGATGACCTTCCTTACATAACCGCTGTCAGATATCTCCCTAGAGCTATATCAGACCATTTCCCTTTGGAGGTCACTCTAGATCTGAGGGGTCCGCGGGGAAGGAGACAATGGCGGATGAGTACAAAATGGCTCCGGAAAGATTATGTTACAATAAAATGCAAGGAGAGTATTGGGCACTATTGGAAGGAGAATGGGAGGGAAACAACATTAGCTATTCAATGGGATGCCTTTGAGGCAACTATAAGAGGGGTATTCGCATCGGAAACAAGAAGTTTCACCAAAGCACTTAACTCAGATATGAAAGATGCAGAAATTAATGCCTCGGAAGCTGAAAAAGATATATTCTTGATTCATCTCCAGGTAGATATCGACTTTGGCAGGAAAAAACACGGCAGTATACCTTGCTATTAACTGAGCACACTGAAAAAACACAACTACGGCAGGCTAGATCATTTTTTGAGTTTGGCGATAAAAGTGGACGCCTATTATCCTTTTTGGCAAGCCCGATTTATGCACCGGTCTCAATAGGCAAGATTAAGAAATTAAATGGTGAGGTAGTTGAGGAGCCCCAAGAGATTCTAAATGCCTTTCTAAACTTTTACGAGAATCTTTACCAGACACAAACCCAGCACACTAATCAGGAACTGGAAAGGTATATTGACAATTTAACACTCCCATCTCTACCCCAGGAAGATAGAGAACTTTTGGAACAGCCGATATCCCTGGAGGAGATTGGTGGCGCAATCTCATCCTTCAGTCTGGGTAAATCACCTGGCTTGGATGGATTTCCAGCTGAATGGTACCAGTTGCATAAAGAGCAGATAGTGCCAACACTACAAAAAGTCTTTATAGCTGCAGAAAAAGAAGGCATATTACCAGAGTCTATGAGGGAAGCATTAATAATAGTGTTACCTAAACCAGGAAAGGATCTACAGGAATGTGAATCATACAGGCCAATATCTTTGATAAATACCGACGTCAAGATACTGGCCAAGATTTTGGCCGGTAGGTTGAAGTCGGTGATCCTTAAACTAATTAACTCAGATCAAACTGGATTTATACCCGGACGTTCCACTCAAATGAACCTACGTAGACTATATGTTAACCTCTAGACGCCTCATGCTAATAAAGGAAAACGAGTTGTGGCATCTTTAGACACCAAAAAGCCGTTCAACTCTGTAGAGTGGAACTATATATTTGCTTTTAGGTAAGCTGGGTTTCGGACCAAAATTTATTTCATGGATTAGACTTTTGTATAATGACCCCCGAGCAAGTATTAGAGTGAATGGCTCTATTTCTGCGCCTTTCAAGATCTATAGGGGAACGAGGCAGGGGTGCCCCCTGTCTCCTCTTCTGTTTGCTTTGGCCATAGAGCCACTGGCGGCTACTCTTAGAACTAATGTCACGCTACAGGGGTTTTTGGTTGGAGATCTGGAAGAGCGTGTGTCGTTATACACTGACGACATGCTCCTATACTTGAGAGACCCAGAGCAGTCGTTGGCCACGGCAGTCTCGTTGATCCGGGAATTCGGGAATTTCTCTGGCTTCAGGATCAACTGGACCAAATCAGTCCTCTTTCCGCTAGACCCACAGCCGGACTTAATACTCCCAACCCAGTGCCCCCTGGCTATTGTAGACAAGTTTAAATACCTGTGAGTAGTGGTCCAATTACCTGTAGACTCATTCATCGAGGACAATTTATGGCCTATAATCAGAGCATTTAGTGACAGAATACAGAAATGGAAGGACCTTCCACTTACACTCTATGGCAGGGCTAGCATATTTAAAATGATCTTCCTTCCGAAATTTTTGTACATCCTTTCTAATGCCCCAATATATATCCCAAAAAGAATTTTCAAACACATAAACTCCCTTTTAACATCTTTTTTATGGGGCAATAAAGCAGCAAGAGTCTCTCTTGAGGTATTGCAGTTACCTGTTCACAGAGGTGGTCTGGCAATACCTGACCTAAGACTATACTATTTAGCATCCCAATTAGTATTTATTCATTGGAGAATGTTCCCACAATTAAATAATGCTGCGGTTGAAGTTGAAGCAGCAACGGTGACATCATATGAAACCTTACTGAACTTTTTTTTCCAGGGAAGAAGTCCCCACCGAAGGGGGCAAGGAGATACTAAAATCTGCTAAAAAGGTATTGGGGATTTGTATGAAACATATAAATGATAACCCCCTTCATTTATCCCCTAATGCGCCGTTGTGGTTCAACCCCAACCTGAAAGAATTCTTTAATTTAGAAGACGGATTTAGATGGTCTAAATATGGGCTCACATACTTGCACCAATTGTATATCAATGGGGAACTGAAAACCTTTTCGCAGCTGCGAAAAGAACTGAATGTTCCAGAGACCTGGGAATACCAATTTACCAGATTGAGACACGCTGCTTATGTTCAATTTGGGGTTGGACCGGTGACACTGGAAAACTCTACGATAGAAAGACTACTGGCTACTCCAGATCATACTAAACGAATTTCTACATACTACAATACACTTCTGGCAGAGGAGAATCCTAGAGAAAGTAAACTTAAAGGAAAATGGGTGGAGATCATACCAGAAATTACAGATGGTCAATGGGAAAATGTTCTGGCATCATACTTACCCACAGTTATATCTGCTAGAGACAAATTAATACAGCTACGGTACTTACATCAAATGTACTATACCCCTTTGAGACTCTATAAAATGGGAAAGAAGGCGGACCCTATTTGTCATAAATGCTTGAGGGAAGAAGGCTCTTTTATACATATGGTATGGGAATGTGACAGAGTTAGGCCATTATGGTCTCAGGTGACTCAATTTATTGCTGATACTTTAGATATACCAAACATATGCAGCCCTCTGCTGGGCCTTTTAGGGATCATAGAAGATGAAGTTATGAGTAATAACATGAGAACACTACTAAGACTACTGTTTTACTATGTAAGGAAACTAATTGTACTTCATTGGGTCAAAAGAGACTATCTTACATTGAATGCCTGGAAAGGTTTGGTTAATGCCAATATCACCATGTATAAAATGACATATGAGTCTAGAGGATCAAATAAAAAATTTAATAAAGTATGGGGAAGATGGATTAACTCTGAAAGCACACTACAATCCACCCAGTAATTCCGTAGGATACTAGAGAATCAATGGATAATAATTAAAAGATCTAGTGGGGAGTTGAATCACAGCAGCACACGGCACAAAAAAAGTTTTTTTTTTTTACTTTTATGAGGGATTATTCCTTCTGGTTGCTTTTATTTGAATATTGCATAGTTTTTGTTCTATACTATTGCTTAGACTAAGTTTAATTGGTCTTGAGTTTCAAAGAAAACAGCCAATGATTTAACGAGTAATGACAAACGCAACATAATACATATAATATTTCTTTATTTGTATGCAGGATCTGCTTTTGAATACATTCTGGACTGTAACATGTATACCTTTTGTCTATTATATTTTGCTAATAAGATGTATAATTGTTTGGCAAATAAAAACCTTTAAAAAAAAAAAAAAAAAAAGGGATTAACTCCAGGGATAAAGTGATAATTCTCCCACTCTACAAGACTCTGGTCCTGTCTTACCTAGAGTATGCCGTCCAGTTCTGGGCAGCAGTCCTCGGGAAGGATGTACTGGAAATGGAGCATGTACAAGAAGGGCAACAAAGCTAATAAAGGGTCTGGAGGATATTAGTTATGAAGAAAGGCTGCGATCACTGAATTTATTCTCTCTGGAAAAGAGACGATTGAGAGGGGATATGATTTCAATTTACAAATACCATACTGGTGACCCCACAATAGGGATAAAACTTTTTTGCAGAAGGGAGTTTAACAAGACACGTTGCCAGTCATTAAAATTTTAAGAAAAGAGGTTTAACCATAAACTACGTAGAGGGTTCTTTACCGTAAGAGCGGCAAGGATGTGGAATTCCTTTCCACAGGTGGTGGTTTCAGCGGGGGCATATATAGTTTCAAAAAACTATTAGATAAGCACCTGAATGACCACAACATACAGGGATACAAGGTAATACTGACATATAATCACACATATACAGTAGGTTGGACTTGTGTCTTTTTTCAACCTCACCTACTATGTAACTATATATGTAACTATGTTTGCGCCCCCCCAAAAAAAAAACTTTGAGCACCAGCCGCTGCTGGTTTTCACTCGGGGTGAACTGAGTAGCCAAATGCCAAGGTCGTGACTGGGGACTTGGGATGCTTCAATGCTGAACCAGGGACATGTGTGTTCAGGCGTAAACCATGCTATAAGTTGGGTTAGTAGTGCAGCGTTTTAATAATCTCTGAAGTTGATAAGTCCTGCACCTCCACTAATTTGTTTCAGGAGAGTGGCATGGCAGCATCTAGCTTTTTTATTTTGCCATATGTAGCATCCAAGGATGCTTTGTAGGGAGGTAAAAAATGAGGCAGGAATCGGAATTGGTAGTGATCTAAATAGGTAAAGCAATTGCGGTAATTTAATCATTTAGTACACTGTTTCTCAACTCCAGTCCTCAAGGCACCCCAACAGGTCATATTTTCAGGATTTCCCTCATTTGAAATGTCTGTGGTAATTACTAAGGCAGTGAAACTGATCAAATCACCTGTGCAAAATAACGGTTAGCCTGAAAACATGACCTGTTGGTGCGCCTTGAGGACTGGAGTTGAGAAACACTGATTTAGTATTCTAGTCTTCCTGACCATGATAAGGCTAAGTAGGGGAACTATTTTAATTCTTTTGGGAGGTTGTTCAGGAAGGGGGTGAAGTTAGCTCCGTAGAGAGAGGATGTTGTATTGGTTAGTTTTAATCCTCAGTAAGAGATAGATTCTTCAGCCCATGTGTACAGATATTTGTGTTTTAGTTATAATTGGTGGGTTGTGGGGATTCCTAAGGGCAGAATAAATTATTTAGAGTCGTTCACTTTATAATATGAAACTTCGCTAAATTCCGATATGGTTCTTTGTACCGAAGCCAGGGAAGATGTGGGATTGGTCAGTAAGGGGATAATGTCATCTGCGAATCAGTTGATTTTGTGTTCAGTGGGTCCAATGTAAAAACCTGAACTGGTGCTTTGGGATCTAATTTTCTCTGTTAGCGGCTCCATAACTATGTTAAAGAGGAGGGGAGAAAGAGGGCATTCTTGTCTGGTGCCATTACATATATCAAAAGTTTTAGATACCATAGAAGAGCAATATACTTGAGCTGAGGGATGTGAATATAGCTCCATTATCACTGAAAATATATGGCTCTGAAAGCTGAACTTTTGTAGAGCCATGGCCAGGTATTGCCAGTGTACCTGATCAAATGCCTTCTCTGCATACAAAGATAGGAACAGAGAAGGCATTCCATGTTTCTCAGCATAGTGGAGGATGTTAACCATCCTTCGGGTTGCGCCTGACGCTTGAGGACCTTTGGCAAAGCACGATTGATCAGGATGAATGAGGGTTGGGAGAAGATCAACCAACCTATTCGCAATGATATTAGCATATCATTTTATATTGTGGTTTAACAGGGATATGGGACATAAATTTTGCAGAGTGTTGGGTTCCTTACCTGGCTTCTGTAGCATCACAATCATAGCCTTTAATATTTCTCTTAGGAAGGAGGCTGAGGAAGCAGCATCATTGAACAGCTGGACTAGGTATTAATTCAGAATATGTTTAAATTGTTTGTAGTATTCCCCAACAAAGCCATTTGGGCCCGGGGATTTGTTGTTTGGTAGAGTGTCGATGGTTCTGTCTATTTCAGAGCTTGTGAAAGATATGTTTAGCGCCTTGAGGCGATTCAGTTCACATTTGCAGCGCTTTACAAATCATTCATTCATTCATTCATTCATTCATTCATTCATGTTTAGGGTTTCTATTTGCTTGCCAATTAAGCTTGGAAAGTGTACTGAGTCTAGAAAGGTTTGAATGGAAGTAGGGTTTGGTTGTCTTAGGGAAGATTTGTTTTTTAAGTTGTAAAGGGCACTATAGTAGGTGCTAAATGCATCAGCTATATCTTGTGGGTTTCTTAATTGTTCTTTTGTGGTAGGGTGATGAATGAAGGGTATATGGAATTTACTACATTGTCCTTTGATGTGCTGGGCAAGGAGTTTCCCTGCTTTGTTACCAGAGCTATAAAAACGCATTTTGCTGTGTTTCTGGATTTTATCAAAATTATCTAGAAGAAGTGATCTCAGTTCTAGGTGTAATTAGATTAGTTTGGATTTAAGGTCAGGATGTGCTTTTTGTTTGTTTAGTGAGTTGGTATTTTGGATATCTTTTAACAATTGTTGTCATTTAGTAGGAAAAAGGATTCAAGTTGTTCTTGTAAGGATGGTGAATATTCAGGGGATTGAAGGATGCAGGTATTCAGTCACAATCAGTATACAGTGGAAGGGATGGTATTGTCCACTAACGTAATGCTTACCGGTGAATGGTCAGACCATGTAGTGGGGAGGATAGGGGTTTCTGATACTTTTTGTAAAGTCCATTGGTCGAGGAGGAAAAAGTTGATGCAGGAGTAGGAGTTGTGGCAGAGTGAGAAAAACATATTGTTTAGAAGAGTCTAAGAGGGGTCCAGGTTGATGTTAATATTGCCACACCATATGGTTGCCCCTTGTTGTACAGTGCTGACTTTCTTGTGGAGTTTGCGCAAGAAGAGCAGTTGATGTGTGTTTGGAGTATAGACCATAACAATGGTGTATACTGCATCATTGATAGTGCAAATAAGGATAAGGTATCTTCCATCTTAGTCCGCTATACAGGTCTGGAGCTGAAATGCAAGAGAGTTTTTGATGGCGACAAGGATGCCTTTCTTTTGGGTTGGAGTGCAGGCGGTAAAGGTATTAGTGACGTTTTTGTTTGTGCAGCGTGGTGGATTAGATGCCTGGAAGTGGGTTTCTTGCACACACAAGATATCGCACTTTAATTGTTTCACCAGTTTCCATAGAGAAGATCTTTTGCAAGGTGGTTGAGACCTTTTGGCGCTGATGGTTAAGATTTTAATGGTCATAGTGATACAATGCCTTGCAAAAGTATTCACCCCCCTTGGCTTTTTACCTATTTTGATACATTACATCCATTAGTTCAATGTTTTTTTAATCTGAATTATATGTGATGGATCAGAACACAATAGTCGAAGTTGGTGAAGTAAAATTAGAAAAATATATACATAAAACTATTTTTCAGAAATTAAAAACTGATAATTGGTATGTGTGTATGTATTCATCCCCTTTGTTATGAAGCCCATAAAAAGCTCTGGTGCAACAAATTACCTTCAGAAGCCACATAATTAGTGAAATGATGTCCACCTGTGTGCAATCTAAGTGTCACATGATCTGTCATTACATATACACACCTTTTTGAAAGGCACCAGAGGCTGCAACCCCTAAGCAAGAGGCTCCACTAACCAAACACTGCCATGAAGACCAAGGAACTCTCCAAACAAGTAAGGGACAATGTTGTTGAGAAATACAAGTCAGGGTTAGGTTATAAAAAAAATAACTAAATTTTAGATGATCCCTAGGAGTACCATCAAATCTATCATAACCAAATGGAAAGAACATGGCACAACAGCAAACCTGTCAAGAGACAGCCGCACACCAAAACTCACGGACCAGGCAAGGAAGGCATTAATCAGAGAGGCAGCACAGAGACGTAAGGTAACCCTGGGGGAGCTGCAGAGTTCCACAGCAGAGACTGGAGTATCTGTACATAGGACAACAATAAGCCGTATGCTCAATAGAGTTGGGCTTTATGGCAGAGTGGCCAGAAGAAAGCCATTACTTTCAGCAAAAAATGTAATGGCACGTTTTGAGTTTGTGAAAAGGCATGTGGGAGACTCCCAAAATGTACGCAGGAAGGTGCTCTGGTCTGATGGGACTAAAATTGAACTTTTTGGCCATTAAAGAAAACGCTATGTCTGGCGCAAACCCAACACTTCACATCACCCAAAGAACACCATCCCCACAGTGAAACATGGTGGTGGCAGCATCATGATGTGGGGATGTTTTTCAGCATTCGGGACTGGGAAACTGGTCATAGTTGAGGGAGAGATGGATGGTGCTAAATACAGGGATATTCTTGAGCAAAACCTGTACCACTCTGTGTGTGATTTGAGGCTAAGATGGAGGTTCACCTTCCAGCAGGACAATGATCCCAAACCCCCTGCTAAAGCAACACTTGAGTGGATTAAGGGGAAACATATAAATGTGTTGGAATGGCCTAGTCAAAGCCCAGACCTCAATCCAATAGAAAATCTGTGGTCAGACCTAAAGATTGCTGTTCACAAGCGCAAACCATCCAACATGAAGGATCTGGATCAGTTTTGCAAAGAGGAATGGGCAAAAATCCCAGTGGTAAGATGTGGCAAACTCATAGAGACTTATCCAAAGCGACTTAGAGCTGTGATAGCCGCAAAAGGTGGCTCTACAAGGTATTGACTTTAGGGGGTGAATAGTTATGCACATTGACTTTTTCTGTTATTTTGTCCTATTTGTTGTTTGCTTCACAATAAAAAAAATCTTCAAAGTTATGGGCATGTTCTGTAAATTAAATGATGCAAATCCTCAAACAATCCATGTTAATTCCAGGTTGTGCGGCAACAAAACACGAAAAATGCCAACGGGGTGAATTCTTTTGCAAGGCACTGTAGTAGGTCAGATATTAAGATTGTGGCTTAGCAAGGTTGAGATAATCACATCGTTCCTTGAGGAGAAATCCCATCAGTAAGAGCGATATGCTCTGCTAGATCCTGTTGCTCTTGGAAGAAACTCTGAGAGGATGTGGTTGGTAACCAGATTCAGGTATTACAAAATGCTTTATATGAAGAAAAATAAAATAAAAAAGTATAATAAAAAAACTTGTTCAGTAACCTAGAAAAGGCTTCCTAAATGTAAGCACAACCAATGCCAAGGAATTCAAAAAGTTGGGGTTAAAAGTTCCTGAGGCCAAATGAGGACATACATTACACAGGACCTTTTAAGGGTGGTTGTTCCTGCAGCTGCTGTTTAACGAGAGTGGTGACTATTGTTTCTCTTAGGAAATGGGTGGGTTTGTTGAGTCCCCTCATTACTCTGATCCATGGGTGTTGTATCAGGTGTGTCAGGAATGATATGCCATCTTTGCAGGAGGTGTAAGCCTTCTTGAAACCATTGTGGGTGATGTATATTTTTGTTGGAGGTTATGATTGCGCAGTGCTTTAGTAATTGTGTTGAGTTGTCTGCGGTGGCTTAATGTATGTTGGGAGAGATCCGCAAAATTTTTTAGCTTGCCATATGGATCGGGTAGGACTCACATGGCTTTTATTTTTGCATGACCTTCACATGGTAAAAGTGAATTTGGAGAATCACATCTCTAGAGACTGCTGCAGGCAAGAAGGATGGTTTAGGAAGCCTGTGGATGCGGTCGATGACCAATTCAATGTTTTTAAGATAGGGCATTAAGGATTTGATCAGGCCGTGTGCATAGGAGGGTAGGTCAGAGGGCTGCACCGATTCTATTATCCTGTGGATTTTAATGTTATTCTGGTGGGATCTATCCTCTATGTCCGCCAGCTTGTCTTTTATCCATTTAGTGTCTTGCATTTTATTCACATGTGTGTCAATGTTATTGATTGTGGAGATAATGCTGCTGATGTCAGTTTCAACATGGGTGATTTTATCTTCCATCATATTTATGCTGGGGCCGAGATTACACATGATAGACAGCATAACAACTTGAAGGGGGCTTTTTAGTGAAACTAGCATGTCCTTGTGGTGTCCATCACCGGTTGCCCCATAGTTAGATTTTTAGGTACCGTAATTTGTCATCATTCCAAAGGTGTACACGGTTTTAAAGAGTGAGATGTTAGGTATCTATTTACTCTGCATAATATCAACTTTTAAATTTTACCAAAAAATGGGTATTATATTGCGTTGGTGTGCACTAAAATCCATTAAAGTGTATTTTTTTCCTAAAAATGTGTGCTAAAAAATAGTTATACAAAAATATTGGAAAACAAAATTACAACAACCACCATTTTATTCTCCAGGGTCTCTGCTTTCAAAAAAAATATATATAATGTTTTGGGGTTCTAAGTAATTTTATAGCAAAAGAATGCTGATTTTACATGTATGACAGAAATGTCAGAATTGGCCTGGGGGTAAGGTAATTAATGTCTGTATTCCTTTTGAGGAACTGTATTCCTTTTGAGGAATGTTTCTGCAGCTTTCTGTGCAGTGGCAGTGCCTAACAGTACCATTCTGTACTCTACCAAAGACAAAAAAAGTTTCCCCAGGTGTTGAGCTTCATTATTTGAATAAAAGTTTAAAACAAAACTTCTATTTAACATATTGTATTAAATGACAAATCTTTCAAGGTTGTCCATAATCTTTATAGTAAAATAATAAAATAGCTTTACTCTTTTTTACTGTTATTAATAAAAATACTATTTTCACCTTCTCACATCTATATAGAGATCTAATTGAAGGGTCTGGCAATACAGTTACTTTAGATTTTATTTAAAATAGGAGGAAATCAAAAGCACTTGTGTAATAAATGTTAATGGCCTGGCTCTGATCACTGCACACATGATATATTTAATGCTGAATATGTAGTCTGTAAATAATTTAGCACTGTCTGCATATGAAATCCCTTCTGTTTTATTTTTAGCTGCTTTTTGATAGTAACAATAATTATGTTTTTGTCATTGATCATTCAGTTAAGGGACGTGTTAAAGTTTATTGTCTGCAGCTTAGCGAAAAGGTCTATAATTACACTGCCAGCAGTAAGAATCCATTGTGAAATTTGGAAACATTCCTAGAATCTGTTATGCTGAATAACATATCTGTTTTTACTACCTCTTACTTTTGAAATATAAGTTGGTCATAAAGAGACAGCAGATTGGAAGACAAGAGTGGTTTTCACAAAGCCCTGTTTTATTATGACCTGATAGATATCAGTAAATGATATTAAAAAAAGTCATAGAACGCATTTGCAGAGTTCAAAAGTTGCAATTTTATATAATATTTGCTGAAAATAGTGAATAGTATTTGGTAAGCAAACATCTTTATTATACTGTATTAGACATAATATTAGAAAAGTAACCCTAGCAGAGTTACAAAAAGTAAAAAAGTACTGTGTCTGGGATTTAGAATAACTCTAAAGAATATAACATTTTTAGGTGCATGTTAGTTTTGGTCTTCAGAATGACTGCAGAAGAGCCATATCTTGGATTTAGTAGGGAGTGTGTTGGACCACTGTGGAGAGACCATTGCTTTCACAATTAAAACCAGGGTCCCACTCTGCAAATGCTAGAGGAGACAGACTTTGCTACTCAGGCTGTAATTGCTTTAGAAAAACATAAGCTAAAAGACATTGAACATCTTTTGTTTTGATACACGTAAAATATGATTAGTTGATTTAAACCAAATGTTTGGATGGGCTTTAACCTTTTTGCTGCTGCCAATCCAACCATTCTGGGGTGCTTGGTCAGCTCAAGGTAAGAGGTGACATTGTGGGTCACCTCTCACCTGTACTATGCATTCATATAGGGGCTTATCAGCCCTCTTGTCATATCAATAAGGTTAACAAGGAGTTCCGTTCCCCCCCAAAAAAAAATTAAAAGTCAGCAGCTATAAATACTGTAGCTGCTGACTTTTACTATTGGGGTACTTACCTGTTCAGGCATCCAGTGGTGTCCTCACCCAAGCAAGTTCTTAAATCGTCTCTCGGGTGCTGGCGCTGCCATCATGTCAAAGGGAAAGCGGCAGTGAAGCCATGCGGCTTCCCAGCCAGTTTCCTACTGCGCATGCATGCTTCGGGCTGCGCTTTGTGCATGGGTTGCCTGTGGGAGGAAGGAGGGGGACCCAACTTCCAGGTCACTTTGCCATTTTTTTTTTTATCTCAAAGCAAGGTTTTATTGAAAAAGAAAAAGGGTACAATACATCTATAATTGGTATCAGAGCAATGCAGGTTGTTATACAATCACACATCTTTTTTCCATACATGGTACTATAGGTACAACTTGTACACGTGAACTGTTTGCATCTTCACTCTAAATTCCTTAAAAGAAAATAAAAAACTATAAGATAGGTTTGCTGCGGGTTGTGCAACCTCCATATACAACAAATTCAGATATATGTATAGCTACAGTTACATTATTCGATGCAATACCAGTTCTAGCGGAGCTAGCCCTGGTACGTTCAACCATGGATCCCAAAGCTTAGCAGATTTTGCCATACTACCCCTATGTTGGTAGATAAGCCTTTCCAGCCTTAGTGTGTTACCCATTTGCTTTATCTATTCCCTCACAGTAGGTGGTTCTGTCGACTTTCAGTGCCGTAGAATCAGCAACCGGGCCTGAAAAAGGGCCCTGGCTATCGCCTGTCGGGGCACCTCCTCAATCAAGTCACCCTCAATAATACCTAACAAGCAAGGTTTGGGATCATTTTTAATTTGAACCTGGAAAGCTCGGGCAATGAGTTCCAACACCTCTGTGCAATAAATATGTAACTTGGGACATTGCCACAGAAGGTGTATTAGGTCACCATGTTCCCGCATGCAACGAGTGCATAAGTGATCATCCAGTACTCCCATCCTAGCCAGCCTGACAGGAGTATAGTGGACTCGTAATAATATGTATTATTGGGACAGGCATTGTGCAACATTCAAAGAGCACTGAGAGACCACCAAAAGTGCCTCCTCCCACTGTTCCTCTTCAAAGGGCCCAACATCACTCTCCCATTGAACCATCACCTTTCGGGTCAGATCAGGTAGGAACCTATTAAGTAACATAGCGTAGCTACACGATATGAATCCCTTATAAGAAGATACCCCTGTCATGTAGTTAAAGATAGAAGTGCTGCTTTGAACCCAGGCATCCACCCCACTTTCGGCTTTTATAGCATATTGTAATTGTAAATAGTAAAATTGCATGGACCCAGGGAGTTGGAATTCCTCCTGGAGAGCGGCAAACGTCCACAGCTCACCATTACGGAATATTTGTGATAGGTAATTGATTCCGTATTGCTGCCATTTTTTGCTATACTTTAATTTCCCTAGCTCTATATAGTGTTTATTTTGCCATATAAGGCTATATGTAGTAAATCCCTCTACCTGTTGTAATGTTCTGACTTTATTCCAAACGTTCTACATTAAATTGTATGTGGGGTATAATTTATTCGATTTACCAAACTGAAGTGCTTCCAACCCCTCTGCCACCCCCCTTCCAATAGTGAATGTAAGAAGTGAGGTGGTTGAATCCACCAAATTCAACTCCGAGGTGGGCACGGATTAAGTGCCCTGGCTATATGTTGTAGCTGGGAGGCCAGATAGTACAACCATGGGTTTGGCAGCACCAGTCCACCCATCTCCTTGGGTCTTTGAAGTTGTTCCAATTTCACCCTAGCCATAGAGGTGTGCCATATGAGAGATCTGAACATTGAATTGATGATTCAAAATTGTTTCAAGGGGATTCGCTAGCGGGGAATTATGCAAGACATATAAAATTTGTGGCATAAGAATCATTTTTATAAGGTCGATCTTACCTACTGGTGACATTTTCAACCTGGACCAGACCTTAATCCTATCACGGATTACGATTTAGCAGAGGAGTAAGATTCAGCTGAATATAATCCAAAGGGTCAGGGGTGACTTGTATACCAAGATATTTAATAATCCTAGACACTGGTATATCGAGAAGTGTTGACAGTTGCTGGTCTGTGCTCGCATCACGTAACATGAGTGAGAATTTATTCCAGTTTACTACCAACCCTGAATACAAACCGAAGGTCTGCACCACCTCCATGGCTTCATCCAGTGACTTCCCGGTATCCCCTAAGAGTAGCATGGTGTCATCTGCATATAACATTAACTTCTCCTGTATCCCCCCCGAATCGGAAGCCTTGAATATCAGTGTTGGAACGGATAAGTGCCACTAGGGGCTCTATTGCTAGAGCAAACAAAAGAGGGGACAGTGGTCACCCTCACTTTGTCATGTTGAACTTAGCTGGAAGTGGAAGCGGATACCTGTCAAAACAGGTACCCACTCTCCCCTACCTCCCAAAAGGTCCCAAATGGGGCAGCGGAGGGTAGATGAGGTAGACAAGCGGAGCTTCCCCATTTGAGTGGAGCTCCGCTTTAAGTTAAAGTATAGAAAAGGTTTAAAAAAAATAAAGTTTAATAAAATAAATGAAAGTATAAAAAGTGTTTTAGAAGCCCCTGCCTCCACATACAGGCATATATGGTGCACAGACATATGAAAAAGACCATTGCATCAAACATATTGGGTATTGCTATACCTGTACATGCTGGAGAGAAATATATTTAGGGTCATCATTGACTGTTAACTCTAAATTAATGAGCTGTAAAGGTTTTTAAAGTGTTTCTTATGGACCATTTTGGGTACTGTAGATTTTCATGGGTACACACAGTTTTAAGTTTTGACATATTTGGTATTTATTTACTGAATACAGTCTTATCTTTTTATATATTACCAAAATATCAGGTATTATATTGTATTTGTCTCAACTGGATATCAAACTAGTCTCTCAGTTCCCCATCAGGCTCCACCCACCCCTACTATAAAACTCCTCTGGTGTGGACATTCCTTCCTCGGCGTAGACATGGGCAAATTCATGTACCTGTCTGTGAGTGAATGCATTGCTGCTGTGCTCCAACCAAATTCTAAAGGGTGTTTATGACACCTTTTGTGATATCCCCTGATAATATTCTGAAGGCTTTAAGTAATCTTCTAATCTTCAGACCTAAATTGTGCATTTTAACATGTCTGCAAAAAAAAAAAAAAAAAGGACATGGCTCTGGCACACAGTATTCATGTTGCTAGTTTACGTTGGGCAATACAAAGATGCCTTGCTTTATATAAATGAAAGAGATTTTGCCTGTTTTACCAAAGCTTTGCTGCTCTAAAATTTTTACTGTACAAATAGCCCATTGATGATCGATTCTAAAATAAACAGTGTTATATGTTTGAAGGAGTGCAAGAGATCATCTTCATTACCTAGATATACTGTAGTTAGCGTGTGCACCTGAACTATGGCACATATGTATTATAGTGGAGATGTGCCATAAACATTCACAGATTGGAATCACTTTACACTAGGTAAAATGTGGCTCATTTCCATTTAAAAGCACAATAACAGTTGAATCTCACATGCTAAAGAAATAAAAAAATATGAACAAATTGCATCTCAAAGATTGAACTAATCTCTGATAGAAACTATCCTGAAAATGTTGATGCAATTATTAAAGGGTCTTTTTGGCTCATTTAATAAGGAACTGCAAGGGGTAATAGTTATGTGCAGTAATTCTAAAAATGTTGGCATAGTATTAGATTCTCAATGGTGCAATTACTGTTATTAGACTTTTTTTTAACTATGTATATTAGCCTTATCAAAATGTATAACTTGATGGTTTGATCTATCTCTTGTAGCACAATGTCCTGCAAATGACATGCGGCACGAATCATCTGGGGTCATCCTTAGCCCTGGATATCCTGAAAACTATCCTAATTCCCAGACATGTTCCTGGAGCATTAGGATTGAACCTGGTTACACCATATCATTTTTTGTGGATATGTTTCAAAGTGAAAAACAGTTCGATGAACTTGAAGTGTTTGATGGTAAGAAAAATTTGCAATTATAAAACACACACAGACTATTGGTAAGCTGTAATTACAGCTGACTGAATAGCTATCATCAATTAAATGTATGTTCAGTATACTGAAGACAACATAATTTGATATCACATTTCGGTTACGTGGAAAATGTTTACATTAAATAGATTATAGACAAGCAGATATTTTTGCTAAAGTGTTAATTGCATATATGAAGTAACCTTTTAAGTATAATGTAAAAATCCTTTTTATATTGCATTAAATATTATTATAATACTCACACCTAAAATCTCATATCATTTTATACCAAAGCATGCAAATCATGGCATAAATCACAACATGGCAGTCAATATTATTTTATGCCATAGTAATAATATTGTAAATTGCCAGCACAAATACACTAAATAAAATGTACTTTTCTTTAGAAAAGCCTGGGAGAGCAGAAAGTGATTTTCGTTTTCCATTCTTTTTTAAAGGGCCATCCGGACAAAGCCCACTTATTGTGGCTTTAAGTGGCAATTTAACAGGGCAACAAAATTTTACAAGCAAAAGCAACACTGTTTTTCTTCGCTGGTTAACAGATCATGCTACAAATAAAAGAGGTTTCAAAATTCGATATTCAGGTTTGTAACCGTATGCAAGGTATTTTATCATTAGCGGACTGGCATATTTCAATTTTATTTTGAACTGGTTTTGTATATGTACTGTATTAACACATAGGGATATTTCTTGACTTCCTGCAAGTCTTTTTATTTCCTAAGCAATTAACCATAAATTCTAATTCCAGGTTTCTTGTGACTTTAGCTTGTTTGGACCAAGCTGCTTCAAATGAACTAGTTACTTCACCAACTGAAGTGCCCGCTGGGAATGCTGTACACTGTATGTAGCATCAGCTCCGATACATACAGCATTCCCAGAACAAAATCAAGTTGGGCTGAGCCATGACATCATCCACCTACTTCTCCACCTCAGCCAATCAGAGGAACCCTTGTATTCATTGATGAAATATTATGTCTTCTGTGAATGGCTGAGCAGTGTTCAGCCTGATTTGATTTTGTTCCAGGAGCAAGAAGCTACATACAGTTTATACAGTGCTCCCAGCAGGTGCATCTGTAAATGAAGCAAATAGTTTGTTGTGGTGAAAATTAACTATTTAAATTCACAAAAAACCTAGATTTAGGCTTTAATGTGTATTTAAAGTGCACCAGTTTCTAGACAATGAACAATAAATTATTTACATATTCTTAACACACATTTGAAGAGTAGGGATGAGCTAATGGTTTGGACCAAGGTTTGTACTGAGCTTCTTGAAGGTATGGACAAGTGGCCAAACTTTTACTTTTTGTCAGGAGCTGAGCATCATATATAGAAACAGTATATCTATATTTTCTATATATGACAGTTTCCCACTGTCAATGATTCCTATAGAAGCAACAAGTAGTGAAACCCCATGTGTCATTAGCTACTGCCATCACTGGCACATTAGCTTACATGGTTAGGAATCCTTGACCACATTAGCAAAGTCACAGGCCAATTTTGGGCAATAATATTGGTCTATGATGTCACTATTATCCATGCCTCTTCCCTTACATAGCTTATGACATACATAGCTTCAGTCAGTGAGCAATACCATTGGACGTGTGTGCCAGGTATAGTGTGTTGACAGGTCATGGGCGTTGTGATTTACGATGGATTTACAGTGAGGAATTTTTGATAGTTTTGTATTTTTAATAAAGAAATTGTGAAATATCTGGGTGTCTTTATTTCTAGGTTACATTTCTTTTGTGAATGAGTAGGGGTACTATGTACCCTTTACTCATTTGCATGGGGGAGGTGATATCTGGAGGCCCCCTTATTTTTAAAAGGGGCGTCTGGATTCTGAGAAGGCTCCCACCAAATGACCAGACCAATGTTATGGGGAAGAGGCCATTTAGATAAATTTGGCTTTTTTATTTCAACAGGGTTTGGGATCAGCTTTCAAACCTCTTTGAAAATTGCTGAACCCTGCTCGAACCAAACCCGGAGCAATTCAGCTCATCCCTGTTAAAGAGATTTAAAACAACTCATTCCTAACCTATCTAGTTGCTTGTAAAGTAAAGTAACACATTCTAATACATTCACAAATATCACAACAAACACTCTGCAGTGAGGTTCTAGTCAGTTTCTAACAGTTTAGAAACACTTGCTATGTGTCTACCTTAGAGGTTTGATAGGCTGGCAAAAATCTGGTACAATAGAAAGTAACAGAAAATCAGAAATTTGTAGATTAATTTCTCTATAAAGTCTATAGCTACAGCAGAAACTGAGAGCTTGTTTTAAAATCATTTTACTGCTTGTTCAAATTATGTAAATGCTTTATGGTCCAAAGTCTGGGCACAGGTTTACTTTAAAGTCAAACCTTTTTTTTTACATTTTGTAAAAAGTAGAGATAGGTCAACAGCCCTGTAAGAATTTTGCTGGTGTTAGTGTCTCTTTTTACATATACTAAAAGTGAGGGAAAATCCACATTTTTCTGATTTTATGGAAGCAGGATTGGTGAACATGCTTGTTGTGGTGAAAAAAAATTTTCTTTACTTTGGAAAGATTTCATCTCACTGTCTATTTTAGCTGAGACAGGAACTCAAGAGAAATCCTCCATTGAGAAATATGTGCTAAACAAAAACCTGAGATGGATTTTAAGCCTTCCTTCATCTATCCAAAAGTGAAATAAAAAAAGTTTGAGATTTTTTTGCCATAACTAAATAGTGCTGAAATTTCCTTTTTTTTGTGCATGGTCATAATTACTTCTATGTTGTTATCAACTGTTTTAAAAATCCCAAGTAATAATGTTTCTTACATCATAATTTACTAAAAAAAACTTATGGCTTTGGCTTTACTTATCTTAATATGGCTGAAGCTTTTTATGGCTTTTGGGGATAGGATTAGGGTGCTATGGGGTCCGGGAGCAATTTAAAGTAACCAGACTGCATCATCAAACATGGAAAGATGCTGATGTGAATGTTTGATTTTAAGGCAATGCAAAAAATAAACTAGGTGACAACAGGAATTTGAGTGTGTTAAGCCTTTTGGCTCCTTTGTGTCCAGAGCAACAGGAAGTATTGTAAATTCTTTATAAGTGATGTTTCATCTACTTATTTTTGTATCTACATATTTTGTTTCACAGCTGCCTACTGTAGTTTGCACACAGTAATAAATAATGGGGGGATTTTGAACAAGACGGGCATTGAACTTGGTTCAAAAGTTTACTACTACTGTAAGGCTGGATATCAAATGATTGGAAACAGTAATACAACATGCATACGGAGACAAAATGGAATGTATGAATGGGCTTCACCAGCACCAGTTTGTAAAGGTATGTCATGTGTAGAGATAAATTATTGTCTGGCAATCAGTATTTGAAGACATGCAAATAAAACTGTTATATGTTTTTTTCTCTTAATCTGACTTAAGCTGCTTTACTTTTTTACTCCATACAAATCTATATTTTGTTCTCTCTGTACCAGTGATGATCAACTTTTTTAATATAGAGGCCCTCAAGTGGGCTACTGACATTTCCAAAAGAGCTACATATAACATTTACTCTATGGAATACTGCATAAAACTATCAGAGACTATGGATACACTGCAATAGATGGTCAGAGATTGCAGGCATGCTATAGGAGATAGTCAGAGACTCTGGGCATGTTACAGAAATTGGCCAGAAACTAAGGACATGCTGTAAGATACAGTCAGAAACTGAGGGCACTGTACATAAAACTGCTAGTGGTCACAACCACTACAATCCCTTTACAAACCAATGCTCCCACAACTACGCTCCCTACATCCCTGCCTACAAGATGCAACATACTCCCCATGTGCTACATGTTGAACACCAGAGCTCTATACAGTGTAAAGTATGTGCATAATTTACTGCATTTAGAAACAGAGAAAATTATTTTATAATCAGTGTATAAAAAGGGAGTTGTTTTTATTAACTGAGTGCACCTGTCTTGTGTACATTCTATGCAATCTATACAGTATATTCTGTTGAAAGTTTTATACATGTATATGTTCTACATATTAAAATAAATATTCATGATTCAGGGAGAAGGCAATGAATTATTTCTCTCAGCTGTACTCCTTCCACACGGACGCAGTAATGGACTCCTTCATCAGCCACTTTTTAGCATTTTATGCTGCCAGCCCATGGCCCAGGATTTCTTGTGACCAATGGATTGCTGTACATTCACACACAACCCAGAAAATATGAGATTATATACATGATTTCCAGCATCCAGTCTTTTTTGGCTGCAGTCAGAGATCACTTAGAAAATTAGCTAGCGCTTTATACTATAAAACATTCTCAGAAATACTCTCTCCCATTCTCACTGAAACTTTTAACAAACTTCTAGATGGACATTCTTTTCGGCAAGAAACACTAATGGCAATTGTTTGTATGATCCCAAAACCCCTTTCTGATGATACTTCCTGTGTGAATTATCGGCCTATCTCTCTGTTAAACCTCGATATTAAATTATTAGCAAAAATAATAGCAAAACGCCTCAATAGCATTATAGGAAAATTAATACATAGAGATCAAGTAGGCTTCATGCCAAATAGACAGGCAGGCGATAATATACGCAGGGCAGTGTTATTGGCACATATTGCTAAAAAACGTAAAATCCCTTTATGTTTTCTATCTCTCGATATTAAGAGGGCATTTGACACAGTATCCTGGCAATATATGCAATATTCATTACAAAAATGGGGTTTTGGACCCCACTTTTTAACATGGATCAAAGCATTATATGATAAACCCAAAGCCTATATAAAATATGCTGGATACAAATCTGAAGCCTTTAATATCGAAAGAGGTACCCGACAGGGTTGCCCATTATCTCCCTTATTATTTGCCCTTATACTCGAACCCATGGCCCAATACATCAGAACAAACCAAACTATAACTGGCATTGAAGTAGGAGGTATTACACACAAATTATGTATATTTGCAGACGATATATTACTTTTTCTATCATCACCACAGGTCTCTGGTCCTAACTTAATACCAGCTCTTGATGGATTTGCAGCCCTATCCGGCCTTATGATTAATCCTAAGAAATGCCTAGTGCTTAATATTTCTCTCACAAACATGGAATTGATCCCGGCTAGGGCTGCACTCCCATTCACATGGGCAGAAAAATCAATCCCATATCTTGGAATTCATTTAACAGCATCTCATTCTGACTTATTCTCAACCAATTATCCTCCTGTATTAAGACAGATCACAAATCTAATAAAACAATGGTCGCAACTTCCTTTATCCTGGATAGGGAAAATTAATGCAATCAAAATGACTATTCTACCCAAATTGCTTTATCTATTCAGAGTCCTCCCTATTCCAATTCCTTCCTATTTTTTGAGAATAGTACAAAAAAGAGCAACTTCGTTTATATGGGGCTCTTCTAAACCACGTATACCTATACACACACTACATCTTCCCAAAAATAAAGGAGGCCTGGGATACCCTAATTTTACTAACTACTACAGAGCAGCACATTTGGCCAGTCTGTCCAAATACCATGCAAAACAGGAAATCCCATTATGGGTATTTATAGAGGCTTCAGAAAATGACCCTCTATTAATATCAAATTTATTATGGCTTGATCCTAAAGACCGCTTTAAAATTCATAATCCCATAACTAAACACTTCTTATCTCTCTGGGATAAACTAAAAACCAAATATCAGTTACAATCTCCACACAATCCTCTCCTTTCTTTTATCAGAAATCCGGCCTTTTATCCGGCATGGATCTACCCAAATTCTTTTAAAGCTTGGACAACATCAGGCATTCAGACACTAAATGACTTCATAGCATCTAAATCATTCCCTTCATTCCCATTGCTTAGAGAAAAATATGATCTACCAAACTCTGAGATATTTAGATATCTCCAAATCAAAAATTTCTATACACCATTCCTAAAGGGGGATACACCATTATCCCAATTATCCATTTTTGAATCAATCTGTACAAAAGATCCATTTGCTAAAGGTACAATTTCATCACTTTATAATCAATTATATGGAGTAGCAAATCTTAATAGACCCTCTTACGTTCAGAGGTGGGAGGAGGACTTGGGACGAACTTTAGAAGACACGGACTGGTCTAACATATGGCTCACATCTAAGTCATCTTCACCCAACATCTTAGCACTGGAGACAAATTATAAAGTCCTAACTCGCTGGTACCTTGTACCCGCTAGAGTGGCAAAATATTCACCTAATACCTCAGCTCTTTGTTTTCGAGGATGCCCAGAAATAGGCACATATTTACACATATGGTGGACGTGCCCAGTAATCCAAACCTTCTGGAAGGAAGTTTTCGTGATTGCATCTAAAATATTTAAAAAAATAATACAACCAGATCCATATTTAACTTTACTTAATCTAAAACCGGAATGGTTAACACTCTCTCAATTCAAACTTATGATCCAACTAATAACGGCTGCAAAACAAACAGTGGCCAAGGCATGGAAATCTCCTACATTGGTACTAGCAGAAACAATTCACAGAATGAATAATACAATGTCCCATGCTAAGATGGTAGCCATCGATCAAAATCAAATTCCAAAATTTGAAAAACTTTGGCATCCTTGGATAAAACAACAGTTCCTGTCAAACTTCAATGACTCTGTCCTGTTGCCATGGTAACAGATTAAATGACTTACAGAGACACCCATTCTAAGGCTTCAAAGAGAACTAAAAAGAATAATAAACTGACGAGCGGGACAACCTTGTGGACCATACCTCTACCTTTCAACCCTTTTTCTTCTTTCTCTTTCCTTTTCTCCACCTTACGATTAAAGCTCATTATCAGAATATATTTGACCTATATACACTCTACTTGTAAACAATATGTATAGTAGGTATAAATCATTTAAATACCTACAAAAGTAACTAAGGAAATGATATATATCTTTAATTTAGGTTTACGTGAACCCAATGTTTAATATTTGAAATTTCATGATATTTACCTATATAAACCCTACTGTAAAACAATGAGCTTACTTTATAGATCCTTGTAAACTTACTTTATGTATCTTTATAACATTGTATACTCAATAAACTTCTTTTGACAAGGAAAAAAAAAAAAAAAAAAAAAAGAAAATTAGCTAGCTGATGCATTGCCCTATAAACTAGCTGATATGAAGCAATACAATTGCTGGGATTCAAGCATGAGATGCTTGGAGAGTTTCACAGAGATTATGCCATATCAGTGGATGCGGCCTTTAGGCAGTAAGAATATTAATTAGCGCACTACAGCTATTATGTCAATGAGTGTGGAAGTGTTTTGGGTGAGGGAAAAAGTGCAACGTTTCTTTTAGTGCTCAGAGGAAAAGAAGGACATACCAATATAAATATGAGACTAAAGTCATACCTTGGAAACAATGAGCAAGGAGGTGGTTGATGGTCTTCAGGCAGAAAATTGTAATATATTTGAGTTTATACAACATGTTGGTTACTGACAGATTTGAAGTGGACAACAAGCAATGAAATGCTATGTCATTAAAAAAAAAAAAATAACTCCAGTAAGGCCCACAAAAGAATGAACTACTTTTAGCCTAAAATAATCTTGTAGTTTAGCATCCACATTGCATTTTGTCATTGAGTAGATGCTGTGAGCCTGTAATTTATGTGGAGAGTGTCACAATCTCTAAAGTATTTACTGTTGTCTGCACACTAATGCCCCGTACACACGGTCGGACTTTGTTCGGACATTCCGACAACAAAATCCTAGGATTTTTTCCGACGGATGTTGGCTCAAACTTGTCTTGCATACACATGGTCACAAAAAGTTGTCGGAAAATCAGATCGTTCTAAACGCGGTGACGTAAAACACGTACGTCGGGACTATAAATGGGGCAGTGGCCAATAGCTTTCATCTCTTTATTTATTCTGAGCATGCGTGGCACTTTGTCCAATCGGATTTGTGTACACACGATCGGAATTTCCGACAACGGATTTTGTTGTCGGAAAATTTTATATCCTGTTCTCAAACTTTGTGTGTCAGAAAATCCGATGGAAAATGTGTGATGGAGCCTTCACACAGTAGGAATTTCCGACAACAAGGTCCTATCACACATTTTCCGTCGGAAAATCTGACCGTGTGTATGGGGCATAAGGCTAGAAGAAATGTTCTGACTTTTAATAAATTCAGTAGTAAAAAATTAATTGTATGCAGCTACTGATGTGTGTAAGTGTTTAAACACAAGTTCGAATGTTTATAAGTGAATAAGAAAATAGTGCAGGGGTTACTTAAAAGTTTAATGAAATGTCTGTGTCCATCAAGAAGGGGACAGTTTAAATGACAAAATAATCTTTTTGCTATTCATCAGTTCCACCCCTTACAATGGGATGGAAATCAGATATTGTCTTTCTTTTACTGTTTCATTGCCCATCTAGAGAGTTTAGGTTGAGACGTCTCTCCTAAAAGTGAGAAACATTCTCCCTTATTTATAGTCTAACTTAAATTTACCAAATAAATAACACAGACACCATCTAGTGGCAAAATTATGGCCACGGAACATTTATTGGTTTTAAATAAAAATGTTCGATGAATAACAACTTCATATAAATATATTATTTATTCATAACTTTACTTGAACTTTATTAATCTGCAAAATATAACTTTGCTCAGCCATAAAACAACTCGAGCACAAATCTCATGAATCATAAACACCAGTCCCCCCTTTCCATAAAGGGGTGATGAACCACATAACCATGCCTTGCAAAAAGGGAGGGGGGTTGGAGAGCTCCTTCAGCTGCGACAGACCCACTGACCGTTTACCTCAGAGCGGAGTCCTATTTATAATAAGCCCCACTTCTAGAATTTTCCAATTGCATCACGTGACTTTCTGGGTATTTCCCAGAGGTCACGTGATGCATATCCCAGTCTCCTTGTTCCGGTTTTCCACTTGTTTTTATTTGCATGTATAAAGTGGCATTACCCTATATTATGTGAATATTTTTTTTTATATTAAGATAGGGAGGGGCAAACCCATGCCCATGTTGTCATGTCCATATTCTTGTGCCCTCCTTCTCATGGGAATGCAGATTGCACTTTCTCCCTTATTTATAGTCTAACTTATTTTTTTTAATCCAGTAATTTTTATTAGTGATGTTTTCTTTCCATCAATATATTTCACATTCATATTGTCCAGGTACAGCTCATATATACATTTCATTTAATAGCATCAAACAGCCAAAACAAACAACCCCCCCCAAAAAAGGGGGGTTAATAACACACCAATTTCCCTCTCCTCCTCCCTTCCCCCCACCCCAAATCCAACCTCCCCACCTCTCTCTCTAAGGCAATCCACACCCCCATCTCCCCTTATTAATCCGGCCGGATAATGTCCTTCTTGAACTTTTAAGGCGTCTCACATTTCCGGACCCAAGATCTCCAACCAGCCTCTCCAGATAGCCTCAAATTTCCCTTGACAGCTTCTATGTAGAAAGACAAATTTCTCCTTTAATATGGTTTCTTTTATTTGCGTTCTCCATTCCTCCACTGTTGGTGTGTATATAGAGATCCATTTCTGCGCTATTAATTTCCGTGCCTGGAACAAACTTCTTAATATTGAAACATAGATATTTTCTGAGAAGCTGGAATCCTCCACTATATTTAGCAGACACATTCCAAGATCCAGTGATAGTTTAATTTGCAGCACGTCATTAATAGGCTTAATTATACCCTGCCAATATCGATGGAGTTTGGGACATCTCCATAACATGTGTATTAAATTTGCTGAGGGCACCTTTACAAGGAGGACATAGAGGGGATTCTCTACGTTTCCACTCAAACAATTTCTCTGGGGTATAATACGAACTATGTAAGATAAACAATTATGTTAGCTTTTGGATAGTGGATGATGACACCTTTGGGGTCGTAGACAAAGCCATTAACCATTGATCTTCTGACAATGGTCCCAGGTCCTGTTCCCACTCAACTCTAGAGGAAATATCTAAGGATTCTTTAAACATTTTATGCAGTAGCTCATAGAGTCGTAAGATAAGACCCTGCTTTTGACCTGCTTTTGACCTCTATATTTCAACAGTGATATTATTTTAAAGTTATTTAATTTAAATTCAAAAGTACAAGCCTGAGCCTATAGGGTGTGTCTAAGCTGCAAAAGGAAAAACCTCTGTCTTGGAATCCCAAATTCATCAGATATTTGAGAAAAGGATTTTAAGCTATCATTCCAAAACAGTTGCTAAACATATCTCTGTGTTTGCCCAAGCTCAAACCCTTCTAACTTCCACAACACCTCACAGTTAGCATTGTTCTAAATTGGGGTATGTGAAGTATAACCCATAATATTAATAATTTTTTTTAATTTCATGCCAGACCTTAGTAAAAAGTTGACCAGTCATGAACTTTTTATCCGTTTCTAGGTTTTTTTGTCTGTAGTAAGGAGATCAATGTATAACCCCTACTTAATGGCAATAATAATCCCTGTATAGGGTCCAACTCCGTCCAGCCCCAAAATTGCTGAATGTGTGAGGCAAAAAAATAATTTTTGGGATGTGGAATAACAAGTCCCCCTTCATCATTATCTAACATTAAACTTGTTAATTTTATATGTGGCTGTTTTTTCCTCCATATTAGCTCTGCCAATCACTGTTTAAGGGATTTTACACCAACTCCGGCACTTATCCCTGAACCTTAGCAATAATGGTTTGAGATTTAAATCAACATAGTCCCCCACATTTTGTGTTACCTCAATCCCCAGATACTTGACTTTATGTTTAATTTGTATTTGTGTGGCACCACATGGTAAAGAGATATTCCTTCATGTAGCGGCATCAATAATGATTTCTCCCAATTTATACGGAACCCCAAAATCTGTCCAAATGCAGAGACAAGCATCATAAGTTCCTCTAGGGATTCTGCGGTATCACCCAAAAAAAAGGTATCATCCACATATAGGGCTATTTTTTCCTCCCTACCTGAACGTTGAAACCCCACTATCCCCTCTGACTGTCTTATGGCCGCGGCTAATGGTTCTACTGCCAGAGCAAACAGCAGTGGGGACAGAGGGCAGCCTTGTCTGGTCCCCCTGGATAATGAGAAAACTGGTGACATAGTGTTATTAATTCTCAGTCTCGCCTTTGGATCCTTATATAATATTTTTAGCCAAGATAAAAAAACCTGGTCCTACACCGAAGGCAGTTAATACCGACCACAGGTATTCTCAGGGATAGAATAGCACCAGTTCCCTCGTTATCCATGGGTAGCTGCAGGTTCAAAAATAGTCTAAAAATATCTGTTGCCACTGATCTAGATGGAATAAACCCTGATTGATCCCTGTGAATCAAAATATTAATATATCTGGATAGTCTATTTGCCAACATCCTAGCTAAGATCTTAACATCTGATGTAAGAAAAGAAATTGGGCAATATGAATCTGGTTTTAATTGATTTTTACCAGGTTTTAGGATTACAATTATTATTGTTTCCATCGTTGATTTAGGGAGTTCCTGCGTAATATAAGCTTCATTTAATACTTCAAGAAGTTCTGTGAGTAAGGTCTGGCCATATATTTTATATATCTCCACAGGGAGTCCATCATCCACGGTGCTTTATTATTTTGAATTTGCCTCACTACCTCTTCCAACTCTACCAGAGGAATATGCAAGGCTTTTTTCTATTGATGTCAGTTTAGCCATGACTAGATCATCCAAGAATTATTTACTTTGATTTATTTTATTTGATATTTCAGATTCATAGAGTCATATATAAAAGTCCCTAAACATGTTGTGGATACTCTGTATAGCTTCTGAGCTTCCTGCCAGGCTAAGCGTTTTTCTTCTGTGGGGTCTAATATAAACTCATGTTCTATTTGCCTAACTTTTGCATAGTTAGGCTTTCATTGCATCCCAAACTATTACCATAAAGGTTGAGGACTTATTGTCTTTAAAAATCCTAACAGCAATAATTCTATTTGACTCCTCTCTGGGATCAGGGTCAGCCACTGGGGGTTGACTTTCCACAATGGATGAACAAGTTGTTCCTTCAAGAAGATAGAGTCAATGGAGAATGATCAGAGAGTCCCCTTGATTCATACTGAATTTATTTTAACCACAAGAGAAAACTCCTGTTTCCCAGGGCCAGGTCAATTCTTGATAATGACCCATAAGTTCTAAAGCAACATGAATATTCTCTGCTATCAGGGTACCTGGATCTCCACACATCCGTTAAACCCATTTCCTGTATCTGGCGGGCCAAGCTTGTTACATTTCTTTTCCCTTTAATCTTTTTATTACTCCGTCTATCTGCCTCTTCGTTTAGTATGTTATTAAAGTCCAACCATTGTGCCATTTTCCCAAAGACTTTTTTGATACCTCATCCTTATATGGAGGAGGAATATAAACATTTACCAAAAAAAAACATTTCAGGATTTCTAATACACTGTTTACATGTGAACCTGATAGAACTCAAAATCAAAATGTTCACTCCTCGAGAGTATGTGGAATAGTTGGCATGAAATTGATGTCTGTATCTAAATATACTGAACATTTTATCATCCTCCCTTCCAGCATGCGTCTCCTGCAAGCAAACTATTACTGGATTATGGAATTCAATTAATTCCTTTACTGCTTGTCTCTTTCTTCTATCCCTCAATCCTCTGACATTCCAAGACATAATCTTTATTTTACTTGTTATCAAAATCCAGTATCTTATGATAAAAAAATATAACCATTAGGGGACCAACCAAGTGACCTCGAAAAAGTATAAGCCACCCTCCAAAATGGAAGCTTGACAAGTAAAAAATAAGAAAACAGGTAAAAAGAGAGAGGGGGGGAAGGAGAGGGGGGAGAGGAAAAAAACAACCCACAGTAAAACCCCCCACCCCACACTTGAATCCCACCACCCCCCTTCCACCCCACTTCCCTCCCAGCCCACACTAACCTGTATCTAGAAACAATCACATCAAGCTGGATGTCCCTCCCTAAAGGGAAGTCACCAGCTTCACACCTCTTGTTCACACGGGACACATCCTGGGGATCCATTGTGGCCAACTTCCGACGTCACATCAGTGCTATATATTATCCTGATGGGGAAAAAGAAGAGCAAGCAAAGGAGATCAAAAGCGAACAAAATACCGCTCCCTTATCCCAGCCTAATCCCCTCCAGCCCATTTACCCATTACCACTCTCCCCATCCACTACCGCTTCTTGTCCAGCCACGCATTCACTGCGCCCGAAGTGTCAAAAAACTGGACTCCATCTCAGTCTGTAATACGCAATTTTGTGGGAAACAGCATCAAATATGTGATTTTCAATGCCTTTAACCTGCATTTAACTTCAGCAAATGTTGCCCTCTGTTTCTGCACTTCAACTTAAAAATCTGGAAAAAAAGACATTTTATTACCATTGTATTCAATACTTCCCCTTTTTCGTGCTTTAGACAATATAAGATCTCTATCTTGACAATTTAATATCCTAATAATAATTGGTCTGGGCCTGCCTTCAGGGGGCGGAGAGTGACTTGGTATACGATGAGCTCACTCTATTGCGAAAAATTTTGAAACGCCCTCCCCCCCAAAAATATTCATTAACCATTTCTCAAAAAAAATAACAGGGGACTTCTTCTTGTTCAGGTAATCCTAAAATACGGATATTATTACTTCAATTTACCAAATAAATAACACAGACATTATTGATTGGCAAAATTATGGCCTTGGCACATTTAATAGTTTTAAATAAAAATATGCAATGAAAAACAAACTTCATATAAATATATTATGTATTAATACATTTCCTTGAACTTTATTAATCTGCAAAATATAACTTTGCTCAGCCATAAAACAACTCGAGCACAAATCTCATGAATCATAAATACCAGTCCCCAACCGCCGGACTTGCATTTTCAAAACCGGCCCCACCCCAAGACTGTAGCCGAATCAATACTAGACTGTAACCCTAAATTAAATATATCTAGCCCTACCTCAGATAAGTGCACGCCATCTGACCTATATAAGCCACTAAAGTCTCCTTCAAGATCGAGGTGTCTGTATGAAAATGCACCTATAATAGGCATACATTTTTACATTGATTTATCTATTCTACGTGTAATTTTTTCCAAATTTTTTAAGTTAGGATTGCTTAACCACAAAAGTCTGGGAACAATTTCTGAAAAAAATTATTTTAGCATTTGGGGACGACATGGTGAGACTATGTAAATCCCTCTTCATTTTATACATGAGATCCAGGGTGTTGGCTTTACCTACATCATTCCCCCCAAGGTGGATGATTACAATATCAGGAGTTAGTCAAATTTCAAACAACCTGTAAATATGAAAAGACAAATTAGCCCAGTGGAGACCCCGGATGTCTTTCCAGAATAATTGAAAATTTGCACAATCCAAGGACAGATTAGATGTGTAGCAACGTAGTGCAGCTCTTTTAAATGCCCAATAAATAAATTAGTGTCCTAGAATCCAAACAATCCTTCTATCACTTGGAATTTAAAAAGAGAGGTCAGGTCTCACATACATTTTTGAAACATTGAGATTCCCATCTGCCCAGCCTTTGTATGATGGAGTCGTCAAGTCCCATTCTTGCAGCCTCCGTAGCTGCCTCGATACAAAAAGAATGAGATGTAACTCTCAATTGTTGTAATCCTAACTTTTTCATGCAACCTTTCAAAACAAAATTAAACTGGTACCTGGTCATAGGAAAACTATCTGCATGAATAAGAAATTGAACACCCGCCTGAGGCCTAATCCGAATGTAATTCCTTACCAGGACTAATGGGCATATATTTTATCGCCATATGTATGTAGATTAATCCACTTACCTCTACTGATCCTATCTGTCTTAGAAAATGGGATAAACAATTTAATCCCTGCATCCAAGACTTCCACATGCTGTAGCAAAAGACCAGCATGAGCTAATTTATTATTTGGAAGCAGTTCTTCTGAGATTCATACTGCTCCAAAAACGCTTAAACAAATGCTACCTTAAATAGCTTAGATTCAAATTCTGAGAAGCAAACTTCTGAAGTAATCATGCAAATCTTTCTCAAAATTGAAATAGGTCTCCTATTATCAGCAGTATAATGGCTCTTCCTGTAACCTCTCAGAGCTTGTTGTACAGAGAAAAAAGACGTACAACTAGGCAGACCTTGCAGTTTTAGAAAAAATGATACTCCTGCCAGAGTTTTAGCAATATGGCTGTAAGACACCTCTTTATGCATTAAGGAACATAAGAATGTTAATATTAACTGTTCTGAAGGAGATTTAAAATGGAAATTACAATCTCTAGCAAAACTGACCCATTTGTTCCATGCAACAGAGTATTCTGCCCATGTGCTATTTGCGATTGACTTTTTTTATATAGACTGTAATAGTTTCTAGATTAATGTGTCTTCCATCCTGCTGAGAAGCCACAAGACCCCGCAGCATCTGTAAAAAACTCAAAATCTTCAGAAAATATGAAATTTTCTTGGAAAAAAGAGCGACCATTGTAGCTGTCAAAAAACTTTAACCACACTACTAAATCTTCTTTTAGCTCAGAAGTTAGCCTAACATGTGAAAATGGGGATTTGATGCCTGAGATGGCCAGATAAAGTCGACGTGAAAAGGCCCTACCCACTAGCATTATGCAAGACGCAAAGGCTAATAAACCTAATAACGACTGTAGCTCCTTTAATAAAACTTTCTTTTTTATAAAAAAAAACCCAGACATTATAAATTTTAATGTATATATTTTGTCCAAAGATAATCTGAATTCTAAATTTACTGTGTCAATATTAATGCCTAAAAAAAATTATTGAAGATGTGGGAAGCACTGTTTTTTCAGCTGCTAAAGGAATACCAAAGTATTCATCAATCTTACTAAAAATCTGAAGCATGAAATAACAGATAGGGGAGTCTGCAGGACCTTTGAAAAGGGAGTCATCCAGATAATGTAGGATTCCTTCATATCCAGACTCAAATGTTACCACCCATTACAAAAATGTGGGAAATTTTTTGAAATAGGCGCAGGATATTGAGCAGCCCATAGGTAGGTACATATCACAATAAAAGTTATTTTCAAAATGAATACCTAAAAAATTATATGCCTCTGGAGCTATTGGTAATACATGAAAAGCTGCCTTTATATCCATCTTGTCTAACAAAGCTGCCCTACTAAATTTTCTGATTTTAAAGACTGCCTCTTCAAATATGCAGTATGAGACTGAAGACAAACTTTCTTCAATCTCATCATTTAAAGATGCCCCCTTTGGGTATGATAGGTGGTGTATAAGTCTGTACGGGTTGTGTTCCTTTTTAAGATAATACCTAATGGCGAGATTCTAAAGTTGATAAATGGAGGAGTTTTAAAAGGACCATCCATACGGCCTTCCAATACCTCTTTGTTTAACTTTTCTTTTACAATATGAGAGAATAGATTAACAGACTTTAGATTTTAAACCACATTACAGCCATTACCACAGGGTTGTGGGCAATGGGAAACCATGTGAAAATCCATTAACTAAAATTTTGTCTGTCTCCTTGTCTGGATAAATTTCCAACCAGTGAAGCATTCTTGCTAATCTCAATGGTGTTCATGCTTTTTGCAATATGTTCTCTCTGTCCTTGAAAATACTTCCTGTGTACCTGAACATTGTGAACATTCATGCCTATATTTACAGGCATTGCCCCATCTGCATTGTGTTTTGTTAAATGCATAGCAGAAACCTTTTTTGTATGGTGAGATAAAAGACGTGGCAATATTAAATTAAGCCATAGTCCCACGTCTTTTATACCCCACTTTAAAGATGGATAAATAGACAGCTTTGGCTGAATGATTCATCATAATTATCCATCCTAAACCTTCAAAATTCTTGTATGCCTCCAATACAAGTTCCAGGTGCTGAAAAAGTCCACAACAAAATTCTGGGTGTTTTTCACCCAGAACGCTTGCATAAATTGTGAATGACTGAAGCCAGTTATGAAATGATCTCACCGCTGGTCTCCGCCTATCATCTTCACTTTTTTCTTCAAGTGCTCTCTCAGATTTTGTTATAAAATCTTTGGAAGATGGCAATAGTGAAAATATGTCTATACTCACCCTTCCAGTTTTTTTCTTTTGTTTGATTGGAAAGATGATATCCCACTGGCAAGATCTCACACGGTAGCACTTCTTTCATACATGTTTCAGGAACTGCTGAAATAGCCCGAGAAATGCTGGAGGAACAGGAATTTCTACTACAGAATTTAAACCATTAGAGTTTGCCACATAATTAGTGCTAATTCCATCTTCCACTGTATTCATATTACTTGTATTACTAGGCCATACTGCTGCTGCATAAATAGGACTCACATTCACATTTGCAGTTATTTTGTCAGATAATTTTGCAATAGAATAATATTACTTAGTATGTTGTATTACTCACCGTGAACACAAGGTGGTGTTGGTGCATTGTTGTGAATGGAAGCAGCCAAATGAAGGCAACGCTGTAGCCATTCTTCTCCCCCACTGCTACCTGCCTGCTCCAGCACCTGTCTCACTAGTGATTTAATGGACATGACAGCGGTGAGGTGGAGCTCCTTCAGCTGTGACAGACCCACTGGTGGTGTACCTCAGAGTGGGGTTCTATTTATAATAAGCCCCAATTCTAGAATTTTCCAAGTGCATCACGTGACTTTCTGGGAATTTCCCAGAGGTCATGTGTTGCATATCCCAGTCTCCGTGTTCAAGTTTTCCACCTGTTTCTATTTTGCATATTTAAATTGGTATTACCCTATAGTATGTGAACATCATTTTTTTTTATTTTGTTTTATATTAAACGCATGCCCATGTTGTCATGCCCATATGCTTGTGCCCTCCTTCTCATTCTTATATTACTTTGGTCTACTTTCTTTTACTTTTCTATTTTTCTGTTTATTCTTCCCTTCTCTTCCATTTACTTGACCCCCCCTTCATTCCAAATATGAACCAGAACTATTGCAACATGACACTAAGTATCACACATAAAAAGAGGTAGATGAGAGCAGGGCAAATGTGAAGGAAAAAAAACCCCAAACAAACAGCATAGAGAACTGTAGATCTCTATGAACTAATGGATACGTTATGCACATTTTTTTTCTACTCTTACTTTCTCTCATCAGTCCCTTTCATTTTTATAGAATAACAAGATATGACAACAAGAGAAAAATATTTTGTACAAAAGCCATACAAGTCTAACTTAAAGATGACCATATGCATTTAATGGTGCATACTTGTACAGTAAAACAAAAAAGTTTATGAGCAATATTATAGTTAGAGTGCTTAGCCCTGCATTGACACAGATTCCAATTTGCTATACTGGGATTTTGTCAGTGATGATAGGCTGTTTTATAATGGCATTTTTTTGCAAATGTTATTATAAAGAAAAAAAAATATGATTTTGTAAATGATTGTAAATGATAATGATTCTTCAAAAAATAAAAATAAAAAAATTCCGAAGTATTGTTGAAAGAAATTATTTGTTGCTCTACCTCTAAAACTGTCACATATATAAAAGTATAAAACACAGATGTAATTTGTATTACATTTCCTGTTTCTAACTGGCTTTATGCATTAAGATAACAGGAATTAAAAGAAAATTCATAGACATATGTACCAAGAAAACATGGTGGTGATAGATTCATTATACAGTCTACATATTTCCACATTCTCTTGCTGCTAAATGTGTCCACAGATAAGTGAACAAATGTGGGAACCTGAAGGCATAATACCGTAAAAGTACTGTTCACCTATAATATTTATAGTTAACAAACTGTAAGAGATATTGCCACATTTTAAACATTTATCAAATTATACATTTGTAAATAAATGTAAATAGGTAAAGGCTTGATTTTTATAACTCTTTAAAAGCCTATGTTTTCTTTTTCTTTCCTTTTTTTTAGTTTTCATTTGTATATATAAAATTATAATATGACCAAAGACAGCAATTTTCCAAATTGCTCATTATCTCTCAGAAAAATATACACAGTAATGGTGTCTCAACAGTACATTGTGCACAAGAAATCTTTAATTGGTTAAGATTATCTCTGAGCCAGGTGACATTATTCCCAGTCTGTCAATTATCTCAAATGTACTTAGAATGAAGTACTTGAAGCTTCACACTAATTGAAGGGGTCTTTGGAAGAATTTTCAACATATGACTTTCAAACCACCTCTGAATTAATTAAATCTGCCTTCATAAAATTCAGCTAGTACTCAGCTCTATTTGTGTCTTTATAGCAAATGCTACTGTAAAACTAAGTTCAATTGTATACAGCGAGTCTAAGAAAATAAACAAATAAATCTTTAATATTCCATATACATTAAATATATTATTATTGCAATGTAAACGCGGCCCAATTTATTTCTAAAGATGCATATACACCAATGCTTCCAAAAAGTGCAATATTTCAGAAAAAACTGTCACATTTCAGTTTAATGAAGTAGGGTCATTAAATGTAAAACTTGTTTGTTTTGAGTTACTTGGCCTAGATCATGTAATTGCTAGAGATGAGCATAGTGTAAAGTATAGGGCAAGTTCACATCATACCTTAAACTGGTCAAACTGCAGCACACACTTTAGCCAAAAATGTGTTATTGTTTAGTATGGAATGAGAAAGGATTACAGCACCTGTTTAGTTCCTTTTGCCATCTGTGTCCCTACTGGAGATGTCCCTTTACTTACTGTCAGGACAGAAAATTAATACATCTTTTCAACATGGATATGGATAAAAAAAATAGTGTGAGTGAGGAAGAGCTAGAATGTCTGACAGTGTACTTATGGCTTGTCTGTTCCTTACAGTGACAACTGCATCACCACTGTTATAGTTTTTACTGTACATGGACATGAATGGGCAATGCAAATGGATGCACAGACAGAAATAAAAATCTAACATACATTTTACATTTTCTGCACAATACACCAAAATCCTAAAAAATAGAATTAGGCTTTAACAAATATATTTTGAGTTACAATCCTGGTACAGCCTGGTGTGCTAAAGTATCCACTGGCTCCTTTTCTGTCTTTAGATCCGAACCAGTGAGCGCTCTGCACCATAGTTCACAACGTACTTCCTGACCCATTGTCCCAGTTCTCCTCCTTCAGTTGGGCTATTTTTCCATTATATAAACTATCTAGCCTTACAATTACAACAGGAGAGCTATGTGGATCCAGGAAACTCAAGTCAAAATAATCGGTATACATCTTTGTCAGTGACTTCAGAGAATACTGAAATTATTGGATCAGCATGACACACTAGCATTTTCAAAAGCAGAAGTCTACATTGACAGTCTACAAACTTCCTCAGTACAGGCTTAATTTAACTCTCCAGTCAATTCAAAAACTGTAGTATATGTGTGTCAAATATTAGCACATGTGTCAACAGTGGTCAGTTTACCATGATCACTTTGTCTCTAGTGGCACTACAGAGCAAAATAAAATGTAAAGCAGCTGCACAGTCTGTTTGCTCAGATATTGCTTTTTTGCTATCTATGCAAGAAATAACCTCTGTGATAATGTGAGACCCTGCCACTATGTAAAGGGGCACAAAAAATTACATCGGATTCTCAAAGCTGCAGGTTGATTGTGGATGGAGAAAGTGGTGTTCTATGTTTTCTCTGAACTTAGTAGTTCTGAATTGGGGCTGGGAGTTTGAAGGTCCTGAAGAGTATTGGGCAGAACAGACCATTCAATCCAGTGTCCGGGTTTTTCTAATTGCTTGCAGCCTGTGTGAGTGCATAGGTGTGCAGGGGCAATATAAGCTTGAAGTGAGTTATTGCAATAGAAGGGGGAATTTTTGCAGTTGCTGCAGCCAGGAGAGGTTCCAGACCATTGGACCAAGAGATGGTCCAGCTGAAAGAGTCTGCGTGGCTGCAAGAGTATGGGAGACCGAAGCTGAGGCAACTGGGGAAGAGTCCAGGGGAGCCAGAGGAATCTGTAAATCTCAGAGGATTAGGAGCACCTAGGGTATCAGGAGAACCTCTACCTAGGGGCTAAGAGTGGGACTGTGAAGCAAGGTACAACAGAGACAGTACAGCAAAGAGTACAACATTGGGGGTATGGTGTTGCCAGCACTACAGAAAAAAAAGATTTGGGGGCACTTATTTCAGATGATTGCAAAATGAGCAAACAGTGTGGGAAAAGCAAAACAAATTCTAGGACGCATCACTAGAGGGATCAAGAGCAGAAGGAAGGAGGTTTTGATTCCCCTATATAGATTTTTAGTGAGACCTAATTTGGAATACTGTGTCCAGTTCTGGAGATCTCACTTACAAAAATATATTGATAAGATAGAATGTGTCCAGAGACAGGTAACAAAAATGGTGAAAGGTCTGGGGGATAAAACATATCGAGAGTGACTTAACCACTTCCATACCAGGCACTTCCCCACCTTCCTGCCCAGGACAATTTTTAGCTTTCAGCGCTGTCACATTTTGAATGACAATTGTGCGGTCATACAACACTGTACCCAAACTACATTTTTATCATTTTCTTCCCACAAATAGAGCTTTCTTTTGGTGTTATTTGATCACCTCTGCGGTTTTTAATTTTTGCTCTATAAATGAAAAAAAAGGCCAACAATTAAAAAAAAACTGATGGACACTGATAGGTGGCACTGACAGGCAACATTGATGGCACTGATAGGTGGCACTGATGGGCACTGATAGGCAGCACTGATGGGCACTGATAGGTGGCACTGGATAGGCAGCACTGTTGAGGAGTTACTGACAGGCATTACTAAGTAGCACTGATTGGCACTTTGATTGGGATCTGACAGCCATTACTGACGGGGCATTGATTGGCACTTTTTTGGCCACTGATTGGCACTGTTGTGGGCACTGATCGGCACTATTGTGGGCACTGACAGGCGTTTATTATGAGGACAGGCTGGCAGGTGTTCAGCACTGATTGACAGCCAATGGGCACCTTTTGATGGGGGCCGTGCTGATAATCAATGTGCTAATTATCAACACAACCCCCCGACAGGGAGAGATGCTGATCGTCTCTCCCTGTCAGCGTGAACTGAGAAAAGCCATTTACCGGCACTTCGTGGTTCACGCGATGATCAGCTGTGATTGGTCACAGCTGATCACATGGTAAGAAGCTGCTGTCAGAGGCTTAATACCACGATCGGAGTTGTGGTGTGTCAGATTGACACACAGCACCTACGATCACTGCTCTGCGCTCCCCCGCGGGCGTGCGCCAGCTGTGTTATACTGATTATGTCATATAACATCTAGTCAGACTATCACAACCACTTTGCCGTCATCATTCTGCTATATGGCAGGTGGCAAGTGGTTAATATGTACAGTCTGGAGGAAAGAAGGGAAAGGGGAGACATAATTGAAACCTTTAAATATATAAAGAGGGTGAATAAGGTTCAGGAAGGCAGTTTTTTCAATACAAAACCAAAATTAAGAACACGGGAAAATGACCTCAAACTAACTGGAGGGAAGTTTAAAATTAATCTTAGAAAGTATTATCTTACAGAAAGGGTATTTGATGCTTGGAATAAACTACCAGCAGAGGTCGTGAGACAGTCAACAGTAAATGGCTTCAGACATGCTTGGGATAAACATAGATCTATAGTCAGACAACAAAGGTAACGAAAAAAAAAAAAACAATAAAAATATAAAATGGGTAGACCCTATGGACTATCCTGTCTTTATATGCTGTCACTTTTCTATATTTCTATGTTTCTATGTACAGAAATGAAACCTGTCTGAGCTTAAGAGCTAGGCGGCTCTGCATTTTTCTGGTTTGTGTGAAGCTGAAACCCCTTGTGTGGCAAACCCTATGTTTAATGTTTTATACTTTTGTTATAAAAGTGGGCTATGAGGCCCTTAACTATAGTTCCTGTCTGCCGTGGTCTCACTGTACAAATGCATCTACCACGAGAGTTAAAAATCTCCCATATCACACCTCATTGTTACTTGATACCTCCTTTCCTAATTGCAGAGATGTTGATGCAAGAGTAAAAGTGTGAACTTGGAGGAACTGTGCAGGCAGTTATCTCTATCCACCTTAAGCTAATGCACAGGCTGAACAAAGATGGGTGCAGTCCTTCTAGAGAGAGCTTCTTAAACTACTTTCCAGTAATTTAAGTATTTCTGTGTGCAAAAATAAAAGTACTTCCTGGTGTCTGAAATGCTAATTATCTTCTCCTGGGAGGATTCCTAAATGATCCTCTCTTGCTGCATGCTTGTTCTAGGTTACTAATTTAAAGTACTGAAGCCAGAGTCATCATGTTTATTCTGGTACTGATGTACTTGGAGTCTTAAATGGTCTTATACATAGTCAACATGATAAACTATAAATGTAAAATAACAATTCAGCAAAAAATATCTTTAAATCTAATTACAGAGAAATTGAAAAGGTCTCAGTGCTGCTGATTTTTCTCAGCATACATATTGTGGTCTCAAAGTGTTGCAGCTAATATTACTTAAATTTATGCATATTTTTCATAAACATAATGCATACAAGACTCGGCATTTATTTATATTTTCAGCTATATCCTGTGGAATTGCCCAGCCACCTGGAAATGGCTCAGTGTCTGGAAATGAGTTTACTTTGGGAAGCAAAGTGATATATGAATGTAATGAAGGCTACAGATTACAATCTAGTCAACAATCAACAGCAGTATGTCAAGAAGATGGATCATGGAGTAATGCAGGCAAACCACCTGTTTGTCAGCGTAAGTGTATCAGAATGTTTCTTATTTTTTTTTTAATATATAATCAAATTGCTTGTCATGAATTCAGGATTCAGTTGAAGAGATTTTATAAAGCTTGTCAAATGTAAAAGGTCTCAGCTCTTTTGAAAATACATACATATACTGTTCTTTTTGTTGTTTTAGTAGCATTTCCATTACCAAATACTGTAAATAGGTAATGCTGAAAATATTTGCATCAAAATGATACGAGCTAGTTCTTAAATCATCCTTTTCAAGTCATTGATATCAAATAAATTGTGAAGGAAAACTTGCCATCAAGGCAAGTTTTCCCTTCACATACAGCCCTATATATTAACATATAGGAGAGCAATGGAAAATTGGATGTAGATTTCCAATCTTAAAGAGGAACATTACTCCCTTCCTCCTTATTGGTATTAATCATCAATACGATGGGTATTATCAATCAAATCTATACCAAACTATTTTATTTAGGTATTGACAGAATGCATTACCAGTAGAAAGTTCTATGCTCATTTTCTGCTGAAATGACAACAACAACTGATAGAAAACCAATGTGGGAATTTAGCAGGACCTGTGATACTGATGTCTACTTACAACCAGCACTGTTGCCCAGTGTTGTGTGTGAAATACTTTCAACCTGTTTTTGCAAATATGGAAAACTATTTTAATTGGTCAGGTAGGTGTTTTAATTGTTTTTCCTTGCTACTTTCTCATAAATTATTTTCCTGTAATTTTTTCATTATATTCAAAATGATCAGATATGTGATGAGACATGAACTTATATTTTGGTGAGGAGACTATGTGCAATAGTGTAATATGTAGTTATAACATGGTATACTCTGTCTATCAAGATGCTCATTTACAAAAGACAAGGTGCTCATAGACATAGGGCAACTAAGTCTGGCTGGTAATGCAACCATGCAACCAACCAAGATCCTGTAATCCTGAAAACCTATAATGAAAGACATGCAAGGCTATTATTGCTACCTGTTATGTCTCTCCTTATAGGTTTCACCATTTGAAAATTATTGCTGTCATACTGGTTTCATATTATGGTAAATGACATGGAACAAGAAGGCAGATGAGGTGTTTTGGCTCTTAATTGCTGCATGATTATTGCTGTTATTTGTATTAAAGTTATTCAGTATTTTTACAATGAGTTCAGCTATTTTAATTCCTGTATTATGACATGTTTTCTCTTCAAGTACAGCCCAATACTGTATATTTAAGTATAGAAGTACAATGGGAAATATATATAAATTAAAAAAACAAACATTTTGAAAAAAAAAAACCCTATATTTTCTATTTTCTGTTATTATTATTATACAGATTTATATAGTGCCAACAGTTTGTGCAGCGCTTTACAATATAAACGGAGACAATACAGCAACAATACAATTCAATACAAGAGGGTTAGAAGGGCTCTGCTCCTGTGAGATTACAATCTAATAGGGAGGGGCTGGTGAAACAAAAAGTAGTAACTGAGAGGGATGAAGTGATGAGGGAAGTAGAAGATTCGTTTGTTAACTGAAAGCAGGATAGGTCTCCCTGAAAAGATGAGTTTTCAGGGATCGCCTAAAAGTGGATGGAATAGGAGATAACCAGACAGATTGGGGTAGTGAGTTCCAGAGGATTGGAGATGCTCTGGAGAAGTCCTGGAAATGAGCATGGGAGGAGGAGACAAGGGAGCTAGAGAGTAGGAGGTCATGAGAGGAATGGAGAGGATGGTTTGGGTGATATTTGGAGATAAAATTGGTGATGTAGCTCGGGGCAGAGTTGTAAATGGCTTTGTATGTTATTGTTAGTGTTTTCACTTTTATTCGTTGGGCAATGGGAAGGAAGTGGAGGGATTGGCAGAGAGGGGTGGTGAACACTGACCGGTTGGTAAGGTGTATGAGTCTGGCAGCGGCATTCATGATAGACTGAAGAGGGGATAGCTTGTAGAGAAGCAGGCCAATGAGGAGGGAATTACAATAGTCAATGCAAGAGATAACAAGGGAGTGAATAAGTTGCTTAGTGTTTTCAACGATTAGAAAGGGGCGTATTTTGGAGATATTATGGAGGTGAAGTGTGCAAGATTTGGACAGCGATTGGATTTGGGGCTCAAAGGACAGGTCAGAGTCCAGGACTACACCTAGCACACTGGCATGAGCCAAGGGACTGATAGTTGTATTATTGATCTTGATGGAAAAGTCAGGAAGGGTGCACGGGCCAGAGGAAAAATTATGAACTCAGTTTTAGAAAGATTGAGTTTGAGGAAGTGATGTGACATCCATGCTGATATGTAAGTTAGTAAGTTAGTAATGCAAAAGGAGACTGAAGGAGTGAGGTGAGGAGTAGGGAGATAGATTTGTGTGTCATCAGCATAGAGATGGTACTGGAAGCCATGAGAGTTTATTAATTGACCAAGGGAGGAGGTGTAAATGGAAAAGAGGAGGGGTCCGAGGACATAACCGTGAGGTACCCCTACAGAAAGAGGAAGTGGAGAGGCGGAAACAGAGTTATAGGTAACACTGAATGATTGCTGTGATAGGTCAGAGGAGAACCAGGAGAGAGCAGAGTTTTGAAGGCCAAGAGAATAGAGTTTTTTGAAAAGGAGGGGATGGTCAACAGTATCCAAGACTGCAGAGAGGTCTAGTAGTATAAGTATGGAGTAGTGGCCATTGGTTTTAGCAGTTAGAAGATCATTAGTGAGTTTCAGTAGGGCAGTTTCAGTGGAGTTTAGTAAGTGACTGTAAGGAGTCAACAAGGTTGTTGTCAGTGAGGTTGGAGCTCAGACAGTTGTAGACTAAGTTGTAGACTAAGCATTCTAAAACAAACAGGAGCAAGAAGATGGATCTCAAGTTGTTCAGGCTGGTGGGGTCCAGTGAGGGCTTTTTAAGTATGGGGGTGATCAGGGCATGTTTTAGAGGGGAGGGAAAGGTGCCAGTAGAGAGGGAGAGATTGAAGATGTGACTGAGGGAGCATAGGATAGAAGAAGAGGGTGACCAAAGTATTTGTGCGGGAACAGAATCCAGGGGACAGGTGGTAAGGAGGGCTTCTGAGGAAACTTTAGCGACCTATTTTGGTAGTAGCAAGGTTAAAAGAGGAAAGTGTTAAGAGTGCATTTGTACAGGGCATTTTAAATGGGATAGATGTCTGTGCAGTGGAGATGCCCCCATGCATCAATTTTGTTTTTGAAGTGACAATCTCACTTCAAGCAGAGAACGAGTTACTGGGTGGAGATGGTGGTGGAGAAAATAGAGAGTAAAAGTAGAGAAGAGACGATGAGGACTAGAGGAAAGATTATTAATGAGTGTGACAAAGTAAGCTTGTTTGGCAGCATGGAGGGAGGAATTGTATTTTAAGAAGATTTTATATTGGGTGACTGCATGCTGGGATTTGGTTTTACACCACAATTGCTCCAGTGCGCAGTTATGTCTCTTAAGGTTTCTGGTGTCGTCAGTCTGCCAAGGTTGTGATGTTCAGAGCCTGATACTTTGTGTACTGAGAGGAGCAAGAGATTCCAGTGTGGATGAACATGAACTGTTGTACACAGACATGGCCAGGTTAGGGCAAGACAGGGGTGATATTACCCAATAACAATATATCCAATAAAAAAATCTAATTTCTTCATAAGTTTAGGAAAAAATGTATTCTGCTACATGTGTTTGGTAAAAAGAAATCCCAATAAGTGTATATTAATAGGTTTGTGTGAAAGTGATAGCATCTACAAACTATGGTATATATACTGGAATTTACGCAGCTATAGACATATAATGGCAGTGGTCAGCAACCTATAGTGGGACTGTGATAGGGTGGTGAGCATTCAGGCTCTAACAGAGACTAGCTGGGAGGGTCACTAACTGAAACTGACATCATTAGTGACATTAATGCAGTGATCAGTGATAATACTGCACACTGTACTAATAATGCTGGAAAGGAGTTAACATCTAAGAGCAATCAAGGGCTTAATTGTATGTACACTTAACAAGTGTAATGTGTGCTGCTTTTTCAGGTTTCAGCTGAAATCATTGGCTGAAACCTGCTGCCATACTCGTGCTGTGTCCAATCATGGCACGGGTCTGCAGGGGGCATGCACATATGCACCCCAATCCCAGGAGAGGACCAGTCACGTACATGTATGCCTGTACCTGCCGCCCACTCGCTGTATATTTACTGTGGGCGGTCGGCAGGTGGTTAAATAGATATTACATTAGTGTGACTTTTATGTAACAGAGCAGAAATTTACAGTTCGTAGTGAACACTTTATTTCCCTTTCAATGCTAAAAAAGTGTTTTGTGTAAAGTGTTAGCATACCATTAGGACAAGATTAAGTTGGATTGACCAGAGCACAAATTAGCATGATGGTGACTGTTTACAGGTTAGGCAATTGTTAAAAATTTGAGCTGCATTGTTTTTACGTGAGTAGGGATGAGCTGAACACCCCCGGTTTGGTTCGCACCAAAACCTGCGAATGGACCGAAAATTTGCACGAACGTTAGAACCCCATTGACATCTATGGGACTCGAACGTTCAAAATCAAAAGTGCTCATTTTAAAGGCTAATTTGCATGGTATTGTCCTAAAAAGGGTTTCTGGACCTGGGTCTTGCCCCAGGGAACATGTATCAATGCAAAAAAAACTTTTAAAAACGGCCGTTTTTTCGGGAGCAGTGATTTTAATGATGCTTAAAGTAAAAAAAAAAAAAAAAAAGTGAAATATTCCTTTAAATATCGTACCTGGGGAGTGTCTATAGTATGCCTGTAAAGTGGCACGTATTTCCCATGCTTAGAACAGTCCCTGCACAAAATGTCATTTTTAAAAGAAAAAAAGTCATTTAAAACTGCTTGCGGCTTTAATGTAATGTCGGGTCATGGCAATATGGATGAAACTCAGTGAGACAAATGGCATGGGTACCCCCAAGTCCATTACCAGGCCCTTTGGGTCTTGTATGGGTATTAAGGGGAACCCCGCACCCAAATTAAAAAAGGAAAGGTGTGGGGCCCCCAGGCCCTATATACTCTGAACAGTAGTATACAGGCGGTGCAAACAAGACAGGGACTGTAGGTTTGTTATTAAGTAGAATCTGTTTGTAATTTTGAACTGGTACATTTTTAACGTGTTTAGCTCCAGCCAAAAAATCTATTTTAAGCTTTTTGGAAAACCTAGGGAAGGGTTATCACCCCTGTGACATTTGTTTTGCTGTCTGTGCTCCTCTTCAGAAGACTTCACCTCACTTCTTGTCCCAATGACAAATGTTTTTTGAAAATTTGGGGTTTTTTGTGAAACAAGAATTGGTGATAAAGCATCAGTGGAAAGGAGAAAAGTTTTTCCCATATTAACTCTTACGGGAGAGAATTTCCCTTCCTAGGGGTAGATTTCATCTCACTTCCTGTTGTCTCCTTCCATTTGCAAGTAGGAGTCATTTGTAAGTTGGATGTTTGAAAGTAGGGGCCTGCCCAATATACTGAGCAGAAATTTTGGCCTTAGGTGTTGTTGTGGCCACAACACTGTAAGCCCTCACAGGGCCCTGCTGTGAAATATTAGATCAAGAATTGTAATTACATGCCCCTGTTGAACAGAGGCAGAAAAATTGGGCCTTTGGTGGTGGTGGTGGTGCTGGTGCCACAACACTGTAAATCCTCACAGATACTCTTAGTGGGCGCAGAAACAGGTCCTGCTGTGAAATATTAGATCAAGAATTGTAATTACATGTCCCTGTTGAACAGGGGCTGAAAAATTGGGCCTTAGGCACGGTGCTGGTACTACAACACTGGAACCCCTCACAGATACTCTAGTTGGAGCGCAGGAACTAGCCCTGCTGCAAAGAATTGCATCAAAAAATGTAATTACATGCCCCTGTTAAACAGGGGCTGAAAAATTGGGCCTTAGGCACTGGTGCTGGTGCCACAACACTGCAACCCCTCACAGATACTTTAGTTGGAGCACAGGAACTAGCCCTGCTGCAAAGAATTGCATGAAAAATTGTAATTACATGCCCCTGTTAAACAGGGGCTGAAAAATTGGGCCTTAGGCACTGGTGGCGGGACTGGCGGCGCCCAGAACCAAAAATGTTCTTACAAGCTATCATCATGATCATTGAGGAGGAAGAGGATAATTACTCAGTATAACAGGATAGTCACTCAGCATTAGCATAGGCAGTCTTTGAAGGGATCTGACATTTCAAAAAAATGTATTCAGTTACATCAGCATCAGGTGCTTGGTAGCTGGTGGTGATCCAAGACTGATTCATTTTTATGAAGGTCAGTCGATCGACCGAGTCGGTGGACAGACGCACCCTGTGATCGGTTACAAAGCCTCCAGCAGCACTGAATGTGCGTTCCGAAAGAACACTGGATGCAGGACAGGTCAGTGCATATTGCATACTGTGCAAGCTCTGGCGAGTGATCCATCCTCAAGACCCAGTAACCCAGAGGATTTTCGGTGGGGAAGGTGTCCAAGTCAGATCTTGCCCCTAGGTATTCCTGCACCATGTAAAACAGACGCTGGCGATGGTTGCTGGAACCGATCGTACCTTGGGGCTGCGGACTAAAAAAATTGTCTGAACGCATCGGTCAGATGGCCACCTTCTCCACTGCTCCTTCTTTGACTGACCGAAGCCTCAGCAACACATTGTCCAGAAACAGGAGTTTGTAACCTCCCAGTCTCTGGGAAAGCTTTGCACAGACCTTTCTGCAAGGCCTCCTGAAGATGTTTCATCCTCTGCTCCCTCTGCGATGGCAAGATAAGGTCCGCAACCTTACCCTTGTAATGTGGATCAAGGAGGGTTGCCAGCCAGTAACTATCCCCCTCCTTGATACCACAAATACGAGGATCCTTCTGCAGGCTTTGCAGGATCAGGGAGGCCATGCAGCGTAGGTTTGGTAAGGCATTCGGTCCGGAGTCCTCTGGGTCACTAAGGACCACATGATCTGCAGCCACCTCCTCCCAGCCACGTACAAGTCCATGTGTTTCTTGGGACTGTAAATGATACCTGATGCTTAGTGCCAGGCTCCACCTCCATACTGACACAATTCTCCTCCTCCTCCTCCACCTCCTCCTCCTCGTCCTCTTCGTGTGTGATCGGCGGGCACGCAGGAACACTGTCTGGATAAAGGGGGCCTTGAGAGCTAAGGAAGTCCTCCTCTTCCTGCCTCAAGTGCCCTGTCCATTATTCCACGCAGCGTGTGCTCCAACAGGTGGACAAGGGGGACAGTGTCACTGACGCATGCACTGTCACTGCTCACCATCCTCATGGCCTCCTCAAATGGTGACAGGACAGTGCATGCATCCCTGATCATGGCCCACTGGCGTGGGGAAAAAAACAAGCTCCCCTGACCCTGTCCTGGTGCCATAGTCGCACAGGTATTCATTGATGGCCCTCTGCTGTGTGTGCAGCCACTGCAGCATAGCCAACGTTGAGTTACACCTGGTGGGCATGTCACAGATTAGGCGGTTCTTGGGCAGGTTAAATTTCTTTTGGAGGTATGCCAGCTGAGCACTGGCATTATATGACTGGCAGAAATGCACACAGACATTCCTGGCCTGCCTCAGGACATCCTGTAAGCCCGGGTACCTGCCCAAGAACCGCTGCACCACCAAGTTAGGGTGGTCAAACAGGGCACATGGGCCATTTGTCCCTGTCGGAGGGCGGAGAGGAGGTTGGTGCCATTGTCGCAAACCACCATTCCTGCCTTAAGTTGGCATGGCATCAACCACCTCTGAACCTGCCCCTGCAGAGCTGACAGAGCCTCTGCCCCAGTGTGGCTCCTGTCCCCCAAGCACACCAGCTCAAGCACCGCATAGCATCTTTTGGCCTGCATACTTGAGTAGCCCCTTGAACGCCTACGGAGCACCGCTGGTTCCACGGACAAAGCACAGGAAGAGGCCATGGAGGAAGAAGAATAGGAGGGGTGGAGGAGAGAGGTGTGTCAGAATCATTAGTAGTGGCATTTTGGTGGCGGAACAACCTCCAACACTACTGCACCTTGTCCTTCATCCTTCCCAGCTGCCAGCAGAGTCACCCAATGCCCCGTGAAACTTAGGTAACATCCCTGTCCATGCCTGCTGGACCATGAGTCAATGGTAATATGCACCTTACCGCTGACCGCCCTGTGCAGCGAGGCATGGACATTGCCTTCCACATGCAGGTAGAATCGCCTTCTGTGAGAAAAAGTGGCGTTTGGGTACCTGCCACTGAGGAACCGCACATTCCACAAACTCATGGAAGGGGCAGAGTCTACCAACTGAAAAGGTAGCAGTTGAAGTGCTAGCAATTTTGCCAAGCTAGCATTCAACCGCTGGGCATGTGGATGGCTGGGAGAGAACTTCTTTCGGCGGTGCAGCAGCTGGGGCAGGGAAATTTGCCTGGTACAATCTGACGTCGGTGTACCGAAAGCAGATTGCCCACAAGTACTTGGCTGTGACACACCTAATTCTACACCTTCATTCCTCTCAGTGCAGGTCTCAGAGAGGACTGAAGGTATAGTGGGGTTGGAGATCTCAGCTGATGAGGAGCAAGGAGAGGTCCTCTTTGTTCTTTGGTGTGGGTCTTTTAGATACGCTTGCCAATGAACTGCATGGCAGATCAACATATGCCTGGTCAAGCATGTGGTGCCCAAGCGGGAAATGTTTTGGCCACGCGAGATACGCATGAGACATATGTTGCAAATAGCAGCGGTGTGATCTGATGCACTCATCTCAAAAAAGGCCCACACCAAAGAACTTTTGGAATAACGTGCAGAGACAGCAGCGCCCTTCACATGCGGAGCTTTGCGGTGTGATGCAGTCAATGTGCTGCCCTTAGGCTGGCCCCTGGAGGGCATCCTGCCTCATTGGTGATGTGCCTCCTCCTCCTCCTCCTCTCTCCTTTCAGGCACCCACGTTGAGTCAGTGACCTCATCATCCCCTCCCTCCTCATCACTGGAGCAAACCTGGCAGTATGCTGCAGCAGGGGGAGCATGACTGCCAGATTGCTGTCCTTCTTGGGCACCCCCTCTGTCTGTGCTCACGTTACTGCCTTCATCTAGCTCAGTATTATCATGAGAGCCTTCTAAACGCTGGGCATCCTCCTGGACCATGTACCCAACACTGTGGTCAAACAGTTCGAGGGACTCCTCAGGAGGACATGGTGGGGCGACGGAAGGAGTCACTGATGCATTGAGCCGAGGGAAGAGGCCACATTGGCAGCTGCTTTGCCAAAGTACCCTGAGCATGGGTGAGAGAGGATGAGGAGGATGAGGATGGCTTGGTCATCCACTCGACCAAGTCTTCTGTATGTTGCGGCTCAACACAGCCAGCTGCCGAAAAAAAGCCAAGTGTGTCCCACGGCCACGTGCTGATGAGGATGCACCATCTCCACGACCAGCACTGTTGCCTCTAGACACAGAGCCTGCTTGCCCTCTTTTATTGGCCTGTGACTGTCTGCCTCTCTTTGTTGGCCTTCCAGACATACTAATGGCCTGCAGTGAGATGTAGCTGCACTAAGCTGGGATATATATATATATATATATATATATATATATATATATATACATACTGATACTGCAGCTAGCAAAATCAACTGCCTGCCTGTAGTATGAGAACACCACCAATCTTCTACAGGTAGCTTTAGATGAACACTATGCAGAGGTCGCACTACACTAACTTGTAGCTTTAGCTGACCATTGTGCGGGGGACGCATTACACCACCATTAAAAAAATGTAGCTGCCTGCGGTAGTGATAGGATCAGAAAAACACCACCAACATTCTACACATAGCTTTAGCTGAACACTGTGCAGAGGTCGCCCTACACTAACTTGTAGCTTTAGCTCACCATTGTGCAGGGGACGCACTACACCAACATTAAAAAAATGTAGCTGCCTGCGGTAGTGATAGGATCAGGAAAACACCACCAACCTTCTACAGGTAGCTTTAGCTGAACACTGTGCAGAGGTCGCACTACACTAACGTGTAAATAATGTAGCTGCCTGCGGTAGTGATAGGATCAGGAAAACACCACTAATCTTCTACAGGTAGCTTTAGCTTAACACTGAAGAGGACGCACTACACTAACATTAAAATAATGTAGCTGCCTGCGGTAGTGGTAGGATCAGGAAAACATCACCAACCTTCTACAGATAGCTTTAGCTGAACACTGTGCAGAGGAAGCACTACACTAATGTTAATATAATGTAGCTGCCTGCGGTAGTGATAGGATCAGGAAAACATCACCAACCTTCTACAGGTAGCTTTAGCTGAACTCTGTGAAGAGGACGCACTACACTAATGTTAAAATAATGTAGCTGCCTGCGGTAGTGATAGGATCAGGAAAACACCACCAACCTTCTACAGGTAGCTTTAGCTGAACACTGTGCAGAGGTCGCACTACACTAACGTGTAAATAATGTAGCTGCCTGTGGTAGTGGTAGGATCAGGAAAACACCACCAACCTTCTACAGGTAGCTTTAGCTGAACACTGTGCAGAGGACGCACTACACTAACTTTAAAATAATGTAGCTGCCTGGGGTAGTGATAGGATCAGGAAAACGCCACCAACCTTCTACAGATAGCTTCAGCTGAACACTGTGCAGAGGAAGCACTACACTAATGTGTAAATAATGTAGCTGACTGCGGTAGTGATAGGATCAGGAAAACACCACCAACCTTCTACAGGTAGCTTTAGCTGAAAACTGTGCAGAGGTCGCACTACACTAACGTGTAAATAATGTAGCTGCCTACGGTAGTGATAGGATCAGGAAAACACCACCAACCTTCTACAGGTAGCTTTAGCTGAACACTGTGCAGAGGTCGCACTACACTAACATGTAAATAATGTAGCTGCCTGCGGTAGTGATAGGATCAGGAAAACACCACCAACCTTCTACAGGTAGCTTTAGCTGAACACTGTGCAGAGGTCGCACTACACTAACGTGTAAATAATGTAGCTGCCTGCGGTAGTGATGGGATCAGGAGAACACCACCAACCTTCTACAGGTAGCTTTAGCTGAACACTGTGCAGAGGTCGCATTACACTAACTTGTAGCTTTAGCTGAACACTGTTCAGAGGACGCACTACACTAACTTGTAGCTTTAACTGAACACTGTGAGGGGGACGCACTACACTAACTTGTAGCTTTAGCTGAACACTGTGCAGAGGATGCACTACACTAATGTTAAAATAATGTAGCTGCCTGTGGTAGTGATAGGATCAGGAAAACACCACCAACCTTCTACAGGTAGCTTTAGCTGAACACTGTGCAGAGGGCGCACTACACTAACGTTAAAATAATGTAGCTGCCTGCGGTAGTGATAGGATCAGGAAAACACCACCAACCTTCTACAGGTAGCTTTAGCTGAACACTGTGCAGAGGTCGCACTACACTAACGTGTAAATAATGTAGCTGCCTGCGGTAGTGATGGGATCAGGAAAACACCACCAACCTTCTACAGGTAGCTTTAGCTGAACACTGTGCAGAGGTCGCATTACACTAACTTGTAGCTTTAGCTGAACACTGTTCAGAGGACGCACTACACTAACTTGTAGCTTTAACTGAACACTGTGAGGGGGACGCACTACACTAACTTGTAGCTTTAGCTGAACACTGTGCAGAGGATGCACTACACTAATGTTAAAATAATGTAGCTGCCTGTGGTAGTGATAGGATCAGGAAAACACCACCAACCTTCTACAGGTAGCTTTAGCTGAACACTGTGCAGAGGGCGCACTACACTAACGTTAAAATAATGTAGCTGCCTGCGGTAGTGATAGGATCAGGAAAACACCACCAACCTTCTACAGGTAGCTTTAGCTGAACATTGTGAAGAGGATGCACTACACTAACGTGTAAATAATGTAGCTGCCTGCGGTAGTGATAGAATCAGGAAAACACCATTAACCTTCTACAGGTAGCTTTAGCTGAACACTGTGCAGAGGTCGTACTACACTAACGTGTAAATAATGTAGCTGCCTGTGGTAGCGATAGGATCAGGAAAACACCACCAACCTTCTACAGGTAGCTTTAGCTGAACACTGTGAAGAGGACGCACTACACTAACGTTAAAATAATGTAGCTGCCTGCGGTAGTGATAGGATCAGGAAAACACAACCAACCTTCTAAAGGTAGCTTTAGCTGAACACTGTGCAGAGGTCACATTACACTAACTTGTAGCTTTAGCTGAACACTGTTCAGAGGACGCACTACACTAACGTGTAGCTTTAGCTGAACACTGTTCAGAGGAAACACTACACTAACTTGTAGCTTTAGCTGAACACTGTTCAGAGGACACACTACACTAACTTGTAGCTTTAGCTGAACCATGTGCAGAGGTCGCACTACACTAACTTGTAGCTTTAGCTGAACACTGTTCAGAGGACACACTACACTAACTTGTGGCTTTAGCTGAACACTGTTCAGAGGACACACTACACTAACTTGTAGCTTTAGCTTAACACTGTGCAGAGGTCGCACTACACTATCATGTAGCTTTAGCTGAACACTGTGAGAAGGACGCTCTACACTAACTTGTAGCTTTAGCTGAACACTGTGCACTACACTAACTTGTAGCTTTAGCTGAACACTGTTCAGAGGACACACTACACTAACTTGTAGCTTTAGCTGAACACTGTTCAGAGGACACACTACACTAACTTGTAGCTTTAGCTGAACACTATGCAGAGGTCGCACTACACTAACTTGTAGCTTTAGCTGAACACTGTGCAGAGGTCACACTAAACTAACTTGTAGCTTTAGCTGAACACTGTGAGGAGGACACACTACACTAACTGTAAATAGTCTAGCTGCCTGACTGTGGTACTAATAGGATCAGAAGAACACCAGCAATTTTTTTCAGGTAGCTGTAAATACTGTAACAACACAAGCCTGCCTGTCAGTAGGAAGATCATAACAGGAACGGATCTAGCTAAACTAACTTAAATCAAATGAAATGTCTCTCTGTCTCTGTCTCTCAACGCCGGAACACACACTACACAGGGCCGCCGTGCAGGCGGCCTTATATAGTGTGGGGCATGTACTAAACCCCCTGAGCCATAATTGGCCAAAACCACCCTAGTTTTAGCCAATTACCGCTCTCTCTACAGACGGCGCTGTGATTGGCCAAGCATGCGGGTCATAGTACATGCTTGGCCAATCATCAGCCAGCTATCAGCCAGCAATGCACTGCGATGCCGCAGTGAATTATGGGCCATGACGCACCACTCAAATTTGGTGCAAACGGCCCATATCGTTCGGCGAACGACCGAACAGACGATGTGTTCGACTCGAACACGAAGCTCATCCCTGTACATGAGCAATTGGTGCTTGTGCAGTTAATGTAAATGTCCTTCAGATCATTCTATGTCATGGTTGGAACCTGGGAACTAATATACACATACTATTTATTTAGTTAGTTTATTATGGGGGGTCTAGATTTGGTCAGTGGAGACCAGATCCGGCCACCCCCCCACAAAGCTGCATAGCAATTGATCACTTCTATAAGTGATCTATTGCTGACTTCAATAAGCAACCAACAGACTTCTATAGCAGCAAACTATTGCTGCAGGGAGAGGAGAGACAGAGCTGAACCAGCTGTGTCTCAGCCTCCATACTGGGAGGAAGTTATGTGATGTTTCTCATGACATCAAATCTTTCCCAATGCAGAAGCATTGCGTTCACAGTGGTCTTCTACAAGCGCTCCTATGAAGTGCCATGTAGCATGATCAGAAGTGCGGGAAATTAATGTTTCAGCTCCTGTGCTTAATGCTGGGTCCCAGCTGTGACAGTAGGATCAGCAAAAACCACTGAGACCAGCCCCTATTTAAAACAGTGCTGTGGGGGCTCTGAGATATATACTATGTATCTGTATATCTGTGTATATACTGTGTATATAACTGTATACTCAAGCAGTTAAGTAGTTCTATGCTGTTTGCATACAGGGACATATTTAAAGATATGTGAATCTGACATTCAACTACCATTTCAACTCCAGGTTCTATGTGTTTTAAATTACAGTAAACCAATGAATGTTTGGTGGCACATTTACTGTTTTATAAATATGCCCCTATTATTGTCATATTGTGGTCTCTGATTTGGATAATAAAGCTTTTGTGTACAAACAGTCTCCTTACATTATGTAGATATATTAAACAAAAGAGTATTGACAACTATATTGTTAGTTCAAAGGTGCTGCCATTCCTAAATTGCAAACAGTTCAATAGTTTAATGTAAGACTTTAACACAGCACCTTAGAACATATTCACAAATAAGAATGGGCGAGCAGTTCGGACCAAAAATGATTTGGCTGTTCTGAAGTTCCCCCCGAACAACCACATTAAAAGGTTGTTCGACTGTTTGTTCGGCCCGCCAAATGACCACAATGCACTGTGCCGCCACACAGTGCATTGAAAGCCCTGATTGGCTGAAGCAATGAATGTTTTGCCAATCAGGGCACAGAGCACTGTCAGAGCCATGACTGTACATTGTCATGATGACTGTATCAAATCATGGCTCATTGCTCTTAATCCCCCCTACACTATAAAAGTATTCTTTCTATAGCAGCCATTTGTAGTCTAATAGTGGCATGGAGAGAGATAGAACAGGGCTCTGTTCAGTGCTATTAGACAGTTAGCGTACTATAGTGTGCTATTCTGGTTCTATTGTCAGTGTAGAATATCAGTGTAGTGTGCATCTAGGGATAGTTCAGTGTGAGTGTAGTGCGACCATTCATCTTTACATTAGTGTCAATGTAGGGATAGTTCAGTCATTCTTGAAGAGAATTTATAGGTACTTCAGGTACATGACTAGGGATGAGCCGAACACCCCCCTGTTCGGTTCGCACCAGAACATGCGACCAGGAAAAAAGTTCGCTCGAACATGCGAACAACGTTAAAGTCTATGGAACACGAACATGAATAATCAAAAGTGCTAATTTTAAAGGCTTATATGCAAGTTATTGTCATAAAAAGTGTTTGGGGACCCGGGTCCTGCCCCAGGGGACATGGATCAATGCAAAAAAAAGTTTTAAAAACGGCCGTTTTTTCAGGAGCAGTGATTTTAATAATGCTTAAAGTCAAACAATAAAAGTGTAATATCCCTTTAAATCTCGTACCTGGGGGGGTGTCTATAGTATGCCTTGAAAGGGGCGCATGTTTCCCGTGTTTAGAACAGTCTGACAGCAAAATGACATTTGGAAGGAAAAAACCCATTTAAAACTACCCGCGGCTATTGCATTGCCGACAATACACATAGAAGTTCATTGATAAAAACGGCATGGGATTTCCCCACAGGGAACCAAAATTAAAAAAAAAAAATATGACGTGGGGGTCCCCCTAAATTCCATACCAGGCCCTTCAGGTCTGGTATGGATATTAAGGGGAACCCCGGCCAAAATTTTTTTTAAAAAATGACGTGGGGTTCCCCCTAAATTCCATACCAGACCCTTCAGGTCTGGTATGGATTTTAAGGGGAACCCCGCGCCAAAAAAAAAAATGGCGTGGGGTCCCCCCCAAAATCCATACCAGACCCTTATCCGAGCACGCAACCTGGCAGGCTGCAGGAAAAGAGGGGGGGACGAGAGTGCGGCCCCCCCTCCTGAACCGTACCAGGCCACATGCCCTCAACATTGGGAGGGTGCTTTGGGGTAGCCCCCCAAACACAGCGGGAGCCTCCCTCCATGCCAGCATGGGTGCGGAGCGGCCCGGAGAAGAAAATGAAGAAGAGAAGAAGGAAGAAGAGAAGAGGATGAAGAAGAAGATTAAGAGAAGAGCGGGAGCCTCCCCCCCATGCCATGGGTGCGGAGCGGCCCAAGGAGAAGAAGATAGAAGATGCCACGGAGGAGCTGCTGGACGAGAACGCCAGAGGAAGAACCAGAAGAGCCAGAAGAACCAGAAGAAGAAGAAGATGAAGGAAGATAGAAGAAAGAAGAAGCATTTAAATAAAGGAATTGTCAAAAACTGTCTCTTGTCATTTTTAACATTTTTGACAGTCTTTTAGTGAAATGGAAGGGGTAAGTACCCCCTTACCATTTCACACAGGGGGGGGCCGGGATCTAGGGGTCCCCTTGTTAAAGGGGGCATCCAGATTCCGATAAGCCCCCCGCCCGCAGACCCCCACAACCACCGGCCAGGGTTGTGGGGATGAGGCCCTTGTCCTCATCAACATGGGGACAAGGTGTTTTGGGGGGCTACCCCAAAGCACCCTCCCAATGTTGAGGGCATGTGGCCTGGTACGGTTCAGGGGGGGCCGCACTCTCATCCCCCCTCTTTTCCTGTGGCCTGCCAGGTTGCGTGCTCAGATAAGGGTCTGGTATGGATTTTTGGGGGGACCCCACGCCGTTTTTTTTTTTTTTTGGCGCGGGGTTCCCCTTAAAATCCATACCAGACCTGAAGGGTCTGGTATGGAATTTAGGGGGAACTCCATGTCATTTTTTTTTTTAAATTTTGGCCGGGGTTCCCCTTAATATCCATACCAGACCTGAAGGGCCTGGTATGGAATTTAGGGGGACTCCCACGTCATTTTTTTTTTTAAATTTTGGTTCGGGGTTTCCCTGTGGGGAATTCCCATGCCGTTTTTATCAATGAACTTCTATGTGTATTGTCGGCAATGCAATAGCCGCGGGTAGTTTTAAATGGGTTTTTTCCTTCCAAATGTCATTTTGCTGTCAGACTGTTCTAAACACGGGAAACATGCGCCCCTTTACAGGCATACTATAGACACCCCCCAGGTATGAAATTTAAAGGGATATTACACTTTTATTGTTTGACTTTAAGCATTATTAAAATCACTGCTCCTGAAAAAACGGCCGTTTTTAAAACTTTTTTTGCATTGATCCATGTCCCCTGGGGCAGGACCCGGGTCCCCAAACACTTTTTATGACAATAACTTGCATATAAGCCTTTAAAATTAGCACTTTTGATTTCTCCCATAGACTTTTAAAGGGTGTTCTGCGGCATTCGAATTTGCCACGAACACCCCAAATTGTTCGCTGTTCGGCGAACTTGCGAACAGCTAATATTCGAGTCGAACATGAGTTCGACTCAAAGTCGAAGCTCATCCCTATACATGACAGACCAGCCATGGGTTAATACTGCAAACTACAGAGAACCCCCGGTTCCGGGAAACAATTTCAATGAACAGAATAAGACAAGGAGTGAGTTCAAAGAAATGTCTGAGTTTTATTGGGTGGGAATACAGCTTATATTTGGTTCAACTTTACCAATCATAATAGGGGAGGGGGGAGTTGTTAGTAGGAGGATATATTGAATATCAATTAATAATTAAACAGTTCATCATTATATGGTTATACACGCTTATAACCTCTAAAAACATGGCTGCCACAAGGTTACCAGAGTGAAAACACCATCTGTTGATGTCTAATAGATCATTTTCCTGTCCCATGTTCATGTACCCTTAAAGAGGAAGGCCGGCGAAACCACATTGTATTTATAGAATATAAGATGCTCATTAATGCCTATGCAAGCAGGTTTGTGCATGCTCTTGCAACATGTAGCAATATGTAGCTATAAGCTAAAAATCTCAGAATAAGCTAAAACTAAATCCTAGACTTAATTTAAAGGTATATAGACTTACAGCTGCCAAGATGGAGTCACTGTTGTTTGGTTATATTATTACAATTCTGAGTGTAGTGCGATCACCATTCATCTTTACATTAGTGTGAATGTAGGTATAGCTCAGTCAGTGTGAGTATAGTGACCGTTTAACACAGTTTTTTTTGTTACTGCAAGTTTATTGCCAGATAGTTCTGTGCATTACTGCAAGTTTAATGCTGTATAGTTGTCTGCGTTACTCCAAGTTTAGATAGAAAAAGAGGTACCCCCAAAATAAATTGGGCTTTTAGCGGCAACATAGTAAAGATAAAATACAATAAAGTTTATTACAAAATAATATACAGTGGAACCTCGGTTTGCGAGTAACGCGGTTAATGAGCGTTTCGCAAAAGGAGCACTGTATTTCTAAAAATCCTAACTCGATTTGCGAGTGTTGTCTCGCAAAATGAGCAGGATTCAGGCCAAAAGCGGTGTGCAGTACCGCTTTTGGCCTGAGGTGGGGGGTGGCGGAGCCGTACAGCACTGATCATCGGCATTCGGAAATGCACGGAAAGGCCCGAGGACAGTTCGGCTGACCTCGGCAAACCTTTGAAAGGCTCGTGAACGGAGTCTTTCTGTGGGTTGCCGAGGTCAGCCGAAGTGTGCTCAGGCCTTTTCGGATGTTTCTGAGGCTCTCCGGCGCCGCCCGCCTCTGGGCGCATGTGGTATTGAGTCCCATTGAAGTCAATGTGGAACAAATTATTTTTGTTTCCATTGACTTCAAAAGTGGGAAAACTCGCTTTGATATGCGAGTACATTGGATTATGAGCATACTCCTGGAACAGATTATGCTCGTAATCCGAGGTTCCACTGTACATAAATATCAATGTTCAAACCAATAAAAACAATGATGTTGATGGTGATGATTTCCCATAGATATCCAGATGGGTTGACGCGTTTCAGGACAATTTGCGTCCATTCGTCGGGGCAAAATGTCAGGAAGGGATCATACTATACAATAACATCAAATATGTTGATAAGTAACAGTATACACCATAATTCTTAATGAGTCATTTTAAACATAGGACATACAGCATAATAATTACATAACAGAGAGCATACCCAGAACAGTCACCATAGAGATTCACTACTGGGACACTTGTATCGCGACTGAGCACCACCGGTGTCCAAAGGACAAAGATGTAAACACTGGGTCCCCACTTATCCACACTAGTCCACCACAGGGCATCAAGGGCACACACTTGAATGTCACACTTCTGTGTCTTCCAAGGTCTTTTCCTTAGTGTATGATCAATAGTAGGGATATAGGGAAAGTTTACTTCTAAATTGTAATTTTAAACTATCCCAGTCTGAAAGAATCCACTCTTAGCAGATGTGGATCAATGAGAAAATAAGAACACAGTTTCATATTTGTCTATGCACACATGTCCTAACTCCGTGAAGTCCACTTTCAGGATAAGACAGGTACTAGTGGCTAATAGAGGAATGCAGGAGTTAGCCTCAAGTCTTCCTCCTGAGTCACTTAAGATATACTCTGTATCAAGACAAAGAAAACATCCAATAGTATCCAGCACATAGGTATCACAGTTAATGTCAGCAAAATTATATCTTTAAGCAGACAAGAACCATGATGTAAGAAAAAAGAACAGGGAGAAACGATCAGATCACTACATAAAAGGCTCATAGAGCCAATGCATACATAAATGAGATCCAATTCCAAAGGTCAGTGTCAGACAAAACCGGTGTCTTCCAAGTTCACAATTTGGTAAGCAACATTTGTCTCTGCCATCTGGTACAGTGACAGCGCTCTGGCGTCTGACACTGGTTTATATGGCGGTCTGGAAATGGCGTGACGCTATGGCTGCGTCAGATGTCATGACGTCACTATGTCCAGCGTCAGCCCAACATCACAGGACCTCCGTGTGCAAACAGCGCATATGTGAGAGTTCGCATCAGAGGACCCGTGACCCGCGGTTGCATAGCAACAATTAAATAGTAAACAAATGGAGCCTTGAAACAAACGGCGGGACATATTAAATAGAGAAACCAGGTCTGCGTATTTAAACTTTATGTTGGGGACAGGTGGTTGCGTGACAGCCATAACAGTGTGTGATTTGCCGCCGGCAACCGAAAGGAGGACCCTGAGTTCAAACTGCACGCACGCCCCCCCATAAGGCCAATCCAAAGAGAGGCATTGCAGGGAGGCCTGACGCAGAAATCACCCACCGACGAATGCAAGTGGCCAAAGGGGGTGGGCCCAACTCTGGGCACCATAATTATGATGTTCCAGAAAGGTTGGGTACCCGTACCCATGCCGCAAAATAAGGGGCCACCCGAATTCTGGGAGGCCCCCATGCACCGGGAGGGATAAAGGGAGATCCATAGGGGTGGCATCATAAATTTGAAATGGTTGCCACTGATCCAAGCAAGAAAATTCAAAGTCAAGTAACCAAAAGCGGGGAGAGAGAGCCCAGTATAGGGGGGTTCAAATGGTCCAAATGGAAACAAATATACAATAGATTGCATATAAGACAACATTACTCCAAAACACATGTCAATAGGATGGAAAGAACATGAATAAATTGTCTTGCAAACTCACAGAAAGTGGTCCCATAATTGTTCTAAATGATCATAAATCATTCACTCACATGACTAGTGTCAATTAGAGGGCATGTCAGAAGCCCAAAAGAGGGGCATCCTCTGGGTCACATGCGAGATTGAAGGAATGTTATTCATTCCTTCTCGCAACCACCAGAAGAGAAGCCCTCCAAAAAGGGTCTGAAACTCAGATGTTCATTGAGTCCTGGGGGTACAGTTGCCCCAAGGTCCGCAATCCAACAAGTTTCCCGTTGTAGGAGGACCTTATTCCAGTCCCCACCTCTCGGGCTCGGGTGGATTCTATCTAGAATCAGGAATTGAATCCTGGGGAATTTACTCTGGTGTTTGTCAATAACATGTCTCCCAAGGGGGAGTTCCGGGTTAGCCATTTTCATGGAGGTTACATGTCTGGAAGCTCGCTTATAGAATTTTAGTTTGCTTTTACCCACGTAAAATTGTTGGCACTGACAAGTCAGAAGATACACCACCTCCTCAGTTTTGTAGTAAAAGAAATTATGAGGTTTATATAGCCGTCCATTAGGAAGTACTGTGTCCTGCCTGGTGTTCATGTATTGGCATATTGGACACCCTCCACATGTAAATGTACCCATTCTCTTGCATGGGTCCTTGCGAAATTCGCCCACAAACTCACTCTGGACCAATTGGTCCTTTAGCGAGGCTGCCCGTTGGTATGTAATTGCTGGACTTCGCGGTACATGGGGGCTTAGTGCAGGATCTGTACACAAGAGATGCCAAAACTTGCTGAAGATTTTCCTAACAGGTGATGGTTATTATATTTGGTGACCATTCTGATGACCTGAGGGTCCTCAGTCTTTTTCTTTTTGCCAAATAATAACTCACATCTTACATGTCCATTGGCCCTCTTAAAGGCTTTCTTTAAACAAGTGTGAGAGTAACCTCTCACCAAGAGTCTCTTCCTCAAGGCGCTAGCTTCTTGTAGAAAAGAATCCTGACTCATGCAATTCCATTTGAGTCTAAGGTAATGATTATACAGATCTGCACGGAGGAGGGGCTGAGGGTGTAGGCTGGAGGCATGTAAAATAGTATTCCCTGCCGTTGACTTGGGATGGAGTCCACTCAAGAGACTTCCATCCTCATTTTTGGTTATAGTGATATCCAAAAAAGTATTACTAGTTTCACTGTAAGTTACAGTGAACTTTAAATTGAATGCATTCTGATTCATGGCAGAGATACATTCCTTCAGCTCTGCCACAGACCCCTCCCATAATAGCAGGATATCATCTACCAACCAGGGCAGTACATGATGAGTGTGAGACTTGGCAGATTCATCGGCCAAGAACGACTGCTCCCACTCCCCCAGGTACAGGTTGGCGTACAATGGGGCACAGGATGTCCCCATCACCACCCCCTGCACCTGGAGGAAATGGGAGCCGTCGAAAGAAAAGACATTGTGGTAAAGTATAAATTCCAACGCCATAATGATGAATTAATTCAGCTTTTTGTCATCTCTGTTCGAGTGTGTTTGTGAGATCACTTGTCTGATGGCGGCCAATCCCAGATGGTGAGGGATAGAGCTATATAAAGCTTCTATATCAATGGCGACCAGTAGAGCTTGTTGAGATATATGGAGACCTTCCAGGCTCTGCTAGTGATGGATCGTGTCTCACACATAAGATGGTAGGCTGACAACAAACAGTCTTAGGTGAGTGTCCAAATCCATATTTAAGTGTTCCTTAATTACACCATTGCCAGATACTATTGGTCTCCCCAGAAGTGATAGTAAGTCTTTGTGGACCTTGGGAAGACAATAGAATGTCGGGGTCCTCGGGTATTTAATACGTAGAAATTCCCAGGTGTCTTGATCCACGATGCCTTGAGCAAAGGCACCGTCGATCAAGGCATTAAACTGGACTTTGAATCTAGAAACACTTGCTCTTGAGATTGGTTTGTACCAATCTTGATTGGACAATATTTTATTGCACATTAATTTGTACTGATCATTTGACATTATTACAATGTTACCCCCTTTATCAGAGAGTTTGATTGTAAGGGAGTAACATTTCTTAAGGTTTTCTAGAGCAAGTTGTTCCAGTTGAGTCACATTTCCAGAGGATTTCTGTATTTTCAATTTTTTTATTTCAGCTGTTACCAGGGTAACAAAAGCTGCCAAATTTGGATTGGTGTTTAGGGAAGGGAACTTGTCAGACTTATTCTTCAACTTGTCCTTATTTTCTCATTGATCCGCGTCTGTTAAGAGTGGTTTCTTTCAGACTGGGATAGTTTAAAATTACAATTGAGAAGTAAACTTTCCCTATATCCCTACAATAGATCATACACTAAGGAAAAGACCTTGAGAGGCACAGAAGTGAAACATTCAAGTGTGTTCCCCTCCGCTGGTGCCACTGTGGTGGACTAGTGTGGATAAGTGGGGACCCAGTGTTTACATCTTTGTCCTTTGGACACCGGTGATGTACAGTCGCGATACAAGTGCCGCCATTGTCCCAGCAGTGAATCTCTATGGAGACCGTTCTGGGTATGGTCTCTTATGTAATTATTATGCTGTATGTCCTATGTTTAAAACGACTGATTAAGAATTATGGTGTATACTGTTACTAATTAACATATTTTATTTTATTGTATAGTATGATCCCTTCCTGACATTTTGCCCCTGACAAAGGGATGCAAATTGTCCCGAAACATGTCGGGCCATCTGGATATCTATGGAAAATCATCACCATCAACATCATTGTTTTTATCGGTTTGAACATTGATATTTATGTATATTATTTTGTAATAAACTATATTGCAAGTTTAACACCATATATTTCATTGCGTTACTGCAAGTTTAATGCCATATAGTTTTGTGCGTTACTGCAAGTGTAACGCTGTATACTTCATTGCGTTACTGCAAGTTAAACGTCATATATTTCATTGCATTACTGCAAGTTTAGCGCTGTATATTTCATTGTGTTACTGCAAGTTTAAAGCCATATATTTGGTTGCATTACTGCAAGTGTAATGCCATATATTTCATTGCATTACTGCAAGTTTAACACCATATATTTCATTGCATTACTGCAAGTTTAACGCCTTATATTTCATTGTGTTACTGTAAGTTTAACACCATATAGTTCTGTGTGTTACTGCAAGTTTAACACTGTATATTTAATTGTGTTACTGCAAGTTCAACACCATATATTTAATTGCGTTACTGCAAGTTTAACGCCATATAGTCCTGTGCGTAACTGTAAGTTTAACGATGTATAGTTCTGTGCGTTACGCCAAGTTTAAAGCTGTATATTTCATTGCATCACTGCAAGTTTAATGCCATATAGTTCTGTGAGTTACTGCAAGTTTAACTTAGTATATTTCATTGTGTTACTGCAAGTTTAATGCCATATAGTTCTGTGCGTTATTGCAAGTTTAAAGCCATATAGTTCTGTTTGTTACTGCAAGTTTAATGCCGTATAGTTCTGTGCGTTATGCCAAGTTTAACGCTGTATATTTCATTGCGTTACTGCAAGTTTAACGCCATATATTTGGTTACATTACTGCAAGTTTAATGCCATATATTTCATTGCGTTACTGCAAGTTTAACACCATATATTTCATTGCATTACTGCAAGTTTAACACCTTATATTTCATTGTGTTACTGTAAGTTTAACACCATATAGTTCTGTGTGTTACTGCAAGTTTAACACTGTATATTTAATTGCGTTACTGCAAATTCAACACCATATATTTAATTATGTTACTGCAAGTTTAACGCCATATAGTCCTGTGCGTAACTGTAAGTTTAACGATGTATAGTTCTGTGCGTTACGCCAAGTTTAAAGCTGTATATTTCATTGCATCACTGCAAGTTTAATGCCATATAGTTCTGTGAGTTACTGCAAGTTTAACTCAGCATATTTCACTGCGTTACTGCAAGTTTAATGCCATATAGTTCTGTGTGTTACTGCAAGTTTAATGCCATATAGTTCTGTGCATTACTGCAATATTATAGTGTATTCGTGGAGTGTGTCTGTGTTGTGAATACTCAAACTAAAGTGCACCAAACACCACTTTCCATTTACACATCTTTATTAAATTTTGTTAATAAGCACCCCCCATTCCCCCATCATGTATGGGAGGACAGCAAGGCAGACGTTCCTATGGCACCGTAAGGGGGCCAGCAGCATATGTGTCCACAAGCAAAGGTGGACGTGGTCAGTCCTCAGGCAGGGCATCATTTCCTCTGTTTAGTGATGTTGCCCATGCTATCCAGCCACAGTATGCAAAGGAGGTGGTGGACTGGCTTACTAAACCATCCTCATCCTCCTCATCCTCCATCACCCAAGCAGAGACTAGTGCACAGTCCCCTGCAGCTGCCACAGTGACAAAACCTGCCTCCTTGTCCACAGCTATTCCTGCCATAACCCCAGCATCAGGCATGGAGGAGTCCATGGAATTATTTCAACACAGCATCAGCCACTTGCTCCTTGATGATGCACAGCCATTACTCGATTTTGTTGGTTCTGAGTCTGAGGTTGAGGAAGGCAAGAACATGAGCATGCAGAGAAGGAATAACACTGGTACAGAAATTGGCAGTCATGTTCCCCCAGCCGCAGCGTATTGCCAAGTTGTCTCCAGTGGTAATGATGAGGATGGAGGAGATGATGATGATGAGGTCACTGACTCGACTTGGGTGCCGGATAGAGCAGAGGAGGAAAGTGAGGGTGAGGCACAACCCCAACAAGGCAGCCATCATGGAAGAGTAGAGAGCAGCCACCCTATTCCATCACATTGTGGAGCTGTTATCTCCTGGCCCACTTCCCCCAGCTCAGCTGTCTGGGCCTTTTTTAGTACATGTGCAGCTGATTGCACTGTTGCAATTTGCAAACTTTGTCTCAAGCGAATCAAGCGTGGCAAAAACACCAACCATTTGGGTACCACATGCTTAACAAGGCATTTAACCTCCCACCACTCAGCCCATTAGCAAGAGCATCTAAAAGCCACACAAAAGGGGTATACATTTTTCCCTTCATCCTTAATCACCTCAGTCTGTCCCTGCTATACCTTATGACCACTCAGAAGCCTCCACTGACAGGGATGATCGTATAGCGCAGGGTGTCCCAGGTCCTTGCAGCACATCTGCCAGCAGCACACCACCAGCTGTAGACTATAGCTGGCAAATTTCTCTGCTCCATTTGCTGCAGCAGAAAAAAAACACAGTCCTTGCCACCCACATGCCCAGCATCTAAATGCAAGCTTGTCAAAGCTGCTGGCTCTACAACTTCTTCCTTTCTCCCTGGTGGATTCTGCCCCTTTCTGTGCATTTGCAGAATGTGCTGTACCGCAATGGCAGGTTCCTAGTCGATATTTATTTTCACTTAAAGCCATTCCATCTTTCTACCATCACGTGGAAGGCAAAGTTGTGGCATCATTGGGCAAGGCAGTCAGCCACAATGTCCAGTTACTGCTGACGCGTGGTCCAGCAAGTATGGGCAGGGACAATATATTTAGTTCACAGCACACTGGGTAACTCTGCTTGCAACTTATAAGGACAGGGCTCAGTGCTGCAGCTTGTTGTGCCCCCACATCCCCCTACAGCTGGTGATGATGCCAGGTTTGTTAGCTCAACCCCCTCCTCTCCTCTTCCTCCATGTCCTCCTCTGCTGAATTGTATTATGGACCTCAAGTACCCCCTAAGCGTTCAAAGAGATATTCAATGAGTCAGGCTAAAAGGTGCCAAGCAGTGCTTCAACTGGTGTGTCCAGGGGACAGGAATCACACCGGAGCAGAAATTCTTGAAGTCTGCAGGGACAGGCCCAGGTGTGGTGCACGCCATGCCAGCTGGAGTCAGGAATGGCAGCGTGTGACAATGGCACAAACCTCCTGTCCGCCCTTAGACAGGGAAAGTTGACACATGTGCCGTGCCATGCCTGGCACATGTCCTCAGTTTGGTTGTGCAGATTTTCCTAAATAGGTACCCATGGTTGGAAGATCTACTAAAGCAGGCCAGAAGAGTGTGTAGCCATTTTAGGCAGTCATACACAGCCAGTGCTAAGTTGGCTGAAATTCAGAGGGAATTCCACCTGCCCATAAACCACCTGATTGCGACATGCTCACCAGGCGGAACTCGACCTTGGCACATGCAGCAGAGGGTCGTCAATGAGTACCTGTGTGAGTATGGCACAAATGACAGGCTCAGGCCAGCTCGGCTTTTTTTCCCCACGCCAACGGCTGCTCATAAAGGATGAATGCACTCTACTGTCATCATTTGAGGAGGCCACAAGAATGGTGAACCATGACAATGTATGCATCAGTGACACAATCCCTGTTGTGTTCCTGCTGGAGCAGACTCTGTGTGGCATTATGGACAGGGCAATCAAGACAGAGCAGTGTGAGGAAGAGGAGGACTTCCTTTCCTCTCAAGGCCCACTTTATGCAGACACTATTGTCCCAATGCCACAGAACACACAAGAGGAGAGAGAGGAGGAGGAGGAGGATTCTGTCAGTTTCAGAGGCATTGAAGCAGAGGAAGACATACATCAAACAGTAAGAAATGGTTTTACATCAGCAGAACCCTTGGGAGTAGTACATGGCTGGGAGGCTGCAGTTCCAGATATTCTAATTCTCATTGACCCCTAGGAGTCTGCTTCTCATGCCTTCGCAACTTAGAGGTGTATGGGCTCCCTCATGCTTCTAAGCCTACGAAAGGACCCAAGGATAAGTGCCGTAAAGGAGAAGGATCACTATTGGTTGGCAACTCTCCTTGACCACCATTATAGGGGGAAAGTCTTAAAACTCATCCTGTCCCCACAGAGAGCGCAAAAGATGAAATCTCTTGAGGACACCTTAAAGAGAAGTTTATTGAATACTTTTTCCAACTCTGGTAGGTTACAGTGTCATGGAAAATGTAGTTTTGAGGCTTCTGTTGTTCAAGAGAGGAGCCATGGAGAAGGCGGCCACCTAAGTGATGCTTTTTTCTATTTTTTTTAGTTCTTGCCGCCAGGGCCGAATTAACATAGGGGCTATTGGAGCTGTAGCTCCAGGCCCCTACCTTGAGATAGGCCCAGCCAAGTGAGTCATTCATGCTGTTTGCTCTGTGTGTGATATGTAAATTGTGGACTGTATTGATATATAAATCGCGGGCAGCATGCAGTATTGTTGTGTAAATCATGGGTTGCCAGTTTCCACACAGTGTAGTGTAGCACAACATAGAGGCTGACTCTTGTTCCTTCCCCACAGCTTTCACAAAATGCCCATTTCCTCCTAACTCCCATCCCTATAGTGACAGTTTCACTTGCTGGGCACTCACACTTGTCTTTTGCTGGTAAAGGGAGTGTGAGGAAGGATTCATACACTCTGTTTGGCCGAGGGTACCATCAGTGAATTGCACTAGCTCCACCCCCTGTATCTCAACAGTGCGTGTGGGGGAGAACACACAATCAAAGTGGCGCACCACCGCTGTGATGAGAGAGGGTGCGGGGCCCAGTCTACTTCTCATGCGGTCAACAGATCTATCTGTTCTATGATCAAGAGCATTCTACAGTACAAGATAGTGAGCCACAAATGCTGATTGTTGTTACTTTCCCACACTGCAAAGTAAATGATGTGTTTTGTGCAAACATCTTCTAGCTGAAAAGGTGACAGCAGCAAGAATGAATGACCACCATAGTAAAAATGTGAGAAAAAAAAATTACGACATCTGAAAATCTTCCACCAAATTTTAAGTGCATTTCTCCCTTACTATATTAGCAAGCTTTGTACATATTTTTCTTTACCTTTTAGGAAGAAGGATGCAGACTCACCATAAGTACAAAGTGAAAACAATTACTTTATATGTGCTCTGTTCACACCATGCATGAGCTGTGGTGTGTTGTGTAAAAATGCAGCATGTCTGCATTTTTATTGCAGCACAACGCACGTCACGACAGCACATAAAGTGCAATGAATTGTCTTTCATTAATTTTGAATAGATTTTAAAAAAAAGAAAAATTAAACAATGCAAAGCATTTTACCAATTGCACACAACAGAGGGCATGCATCAAATGGACCATAACGCACGCCCACTGGTGTGAACGAACTCCAAGTGCTAGCAGCTGTGTCAAGGACAATGTTTCCTCCTTCGCAATGAATTGATGATCTTTATAGCAAGTGTAAAGCAGGCCAGACATTAGTCTTTTCTTTTTCATTCAACCAGCGTGTTGAATGAAAAAAAAAGAGCTGATTCCCCCATCCACACAATCACTGCTGCTGTGCTTTTATAGAGCCTCCCTTGCCATCAGAATACAATTATCAGTGCTGCTGGCTATAGCTGGTGGCACTGGTCATTTGGGAAAAACCTGACATGCTGGTTGCACACAAGACAATCGATAGATTAACTTGTGTACAACAAGCTAGCCTGTACATGAATAAAAGTTTGCCCAGTTCCTGCTGAATTGGCCAAATTTTGTACGCCCGGCTTTAATAAAACACCCCCCCCAGCCATAGCTGTATATACCATAGCTAACCAAAGCAGAGGGGAGCCAGAGGACAATGTGCTGAGGGGGCCCTGTCAATCTGTATGGGGTCCCATTACTACTGCAGGTTGCGTGCTGCAATAGCAGTCACTGCATTGTGCTGCTAAATTTTAGGAGAACTATGTGCCCAAAGACATAAATAAATACAGGCAGCGTTGACAGGGGAATCAGCAATTGACTTTTCCTGGCAAGGGGGGTGGTGAAAGCCATGCCATGCCTGCTGGGAGAAAAATCCTGATGACCTCCCCAGAGTAGTACAGTGTTACTATGGTATCACATATATCACACACATATATATATATATATATATATATATATTTTTTTTTTTTTTTTTTCCCCACCACACCAGTTATATGATGACGCTGTACTGCACTGATGACAGTATGTAAAAAATAAAACAATTATGAAAAAAACTATTTTACATTTTTTATATCTCCAAAACATTTTAAAAAAAACTCGCTATGCCTCTTACTAAATACCTTGGAGTACTTGGTGTTTTTGGGCCTTAAGAAATGAGAGGACATCAGTATATCAATCAGTATATCAGGAGTGATTGATTTTCAGGTATATATATACACCATAGTTTGTGGACTCTATACCTTTCCTACATTCTAAGTATCCTAAATATCCTACATTTCCTATATTCTAAATACATTCTAAATAGTATATACACTGATTTGAGTTATTTTCACCAATGAAATGTAGCAGTATATATTTTGGCCTAAATGTAGAAAGAAAGATTATTTATTTGCAAAATGTTATAACAGAAACAAAGAAAATTTTCTGTCTAATATTATTTATTCAGCTAAAAAAAATTAAAAACCCAGCGGTGATTAGATGGCACCAAATGAAAGCCCTACTTGTGTGAAAAAAATTATAACAATTTAATATGGGTAAAGTGTTGCATGACCACACAATTGTCATTCAAAGTGTGACAGCACTGATGAAAATTGGCCTGGGCAGTAAGGGGGTAAAAGTGTCCAACTTTGGGGTAGTTAAACACTAGAAGTGAAGACATTTTATACATATAGATTTCCACTTCGGATAAACTCCTAGAATGTGCAGGGGGTAGGAAGAAAGCCCAAGGGAGGATCAAAATGGATGGGGCATCTCCAAGAAAAAGGGAACATAGATTTCATAGCATTAAAGTGAGGACTCCTCTACCCATACATTCCAGGATACTTACCACATCAATAGGAAAATGTTTTGGTTTAGTGTGAATGTGTTCTAAGGTGCTCTAAGGTGCTATATTTTAAAGCCCAAACATTTTTTTTGGTTTGCAAAATTTAAATTATAATAATTCATTTTTTTTATACTTACCCACTTTACAAAGCCATGCAGGATACCATGGTCTAATAATTAGGTATAAGCCGAACACCCCCCGGTTCGGTTCGCGGCAGAACATGCGAACAGACAAAAAATTTTTGCGAACACCATTAAAGTCTATGGGACTCGAACGTGAAAAATCAAAAGTGCTAATTTTAAAATCTAATATGCAATTTATTGTCATAAAAAGTGTTTGGGGACCCGGGTCCTGCCCCAGGGGACATGTATCAATGCAAAAAAAAGTTTTAAACACGGCCGTTTTTTCAGGAGCAGTGATTTTAATAATGCTTAAAGTGAAACAATAAAAGTGAAATATTCCTTTAAATATCGTACCTGGGGGGTGACTATAGTATGCCTGTAAAGTGGCACATTTTTCCCATGTTTAGAACAGTCCCTGCACAAAATGACATTTCTAAAGGAATAAAAGTAATTTAAAACTGCTTATTATAATGGGGGTAAGTGCAGTGCAATGAATGAAACTAAAAAAAGAAATAAACAAAACAATCAAAAGTCCAATGCACATCCGGAGTGTAGTGGCTGTCAAATATCCTTATGACAAATGAATGATGGGTAGACTCCAATGTTACAATCGGTCATATGCAGCTTCACCCAGATAAACAAAATGCGCTTACCAGATTCCGTGGACTTCTGCAAGCAGAGGTCAAACTCACATATATCCCCACAGGGATGATGGTAATTCCTGGTGCCGTCTCTCAAATCCTCAATGGAGCCTGATGATACAACCATCCAGCAGGGGGATGTCAGAGGTGTGGATGGCCAGGCCAGCAGAGATGTGTACCAAATGGGTATTGACTGCTCCAATTCATATAAAAAATGAGGACACAATCTAAGTGTACTCCGTATAATTTATTATAAAAGTCATTGACACATAGTAAAACCGAGCGCTCAAGGGCGCAACACTTTAAAAAGGATGGGCAGCAGCACAATCGCTGCTCTGATCTCCCCGGGGAGGAGTCTTATGCCCCGTACACACGTTCGGATTTTCCGATGGACAATGTCCGATCGGAGCGTGTTGTCGGAAATTCCGACCGTGTGTGGGCGCCATCGGACATTTTCCATCGGATTTTCCGACACACAAAGTTGGACAGCAGGAGATAAAATTTTGCGAGAACAAAATCCGATCGCGTCAATTCCGACCGTGTGTGGCCTGTTTCGACGCACAAAGTGCCACGCATGCTCAGAAGAAATTCCGACACGGGACAGCTCGTTCTGGTAAACGTAGCGTTCGGAATGGATACAGCACTTTCGTCACGCTGCAATGTTCAAAATGGTTTAATACAGCGCACTCTCTTCTTCTTTATAATGTGACAAGAATTAAGTAGTTTTGCTGCTCATATTCACACACACTTCTCACAAACTTATTTCGTTACTATTTATCGGGATTCCCTCAATATATTTTGATTTCTCACATCTGACAACAAAATTTTTTTTTTTTTTGGACTTTAATGTAGATTCTTTTTTTGTGTTTCTCTTTTTTATTTTTTTTTTTTTTTTGGTGATTTTGATTTGTATTCCCGAAAATGTTTGTGTGTTTTTTGTGACAAGTTCCCACAACACCACTAATATGTTGTTCTATTTAATCTGTAGGAGATTGTTTGGTGTTGTTGTCCCTTGTTAATTTCACATTGTACTTTAGAAATGTACCTGAATCGTCACCAACAAACTGTCCTTTTTGGATGAAAACACACACAGGAGAGTAGAATTTACCCAAAAAAATTTTATTAAGGGCTCACAACTAAACAAAGAGGGAGGCAACGCTGGAGAAACTGCAGAAGTGGGCGAAGCCTTGGACCCCCGGGGCAGACATCAACTATTTAAAAGCAAAATTGGTGGCCTGAGGAGTCCATATCATAAGGGAGGGCAGTCTGGTCCAGAAGTCCCAGAGATCCGGAAAGCAGCAGATGACATCTGTGTCCCCAGGCTGTGGTCATACGAGAGACTGCAGCTTCTGTCAGACCAGACTGAACCCAGGGCAATCACTCTCAGGTCTTCTTTCCACGCTTCCTTCCAGCCTTTGGCTGTGGTGGTGGAGTTGTGGCAGCAGGAGGAGGAGGAGGAGGATCGTCAATCTCAATGACATCCGTCTTGTGTGTCAGTTCCCCACTCTCCCCCTTACGAAGGACTTTATAAATCAGGTCCTCAGAGATCTTGCGTTGACCCTCCTGCATGCCCTGCAATTTTGTGGCAGCCATGCAGGCAAAGGCCTCTTCAGGACTGGGGAAGGCTCGGAGGGACGCCGAAGCCTCCTGGATCAGCCTGTACGCTGAATCCTGCACGGGACTCGGAGTGGCCTTCCTGGCTCGTTTATATGGCAGGCGGAGGGGAGGGACCTGAGACTCAGTCAGGCTGCGACTTGTCCCTGGCTTCTCTTGGCTGACACTTAGCCCCGCCTCCTCCTGGCTGCCACTAATCCCCGCCTCCACCTGACTGCCACATTTCACAACCTCCTCCTGGCTGAGGTCTTCCTGTGTATGAAAAAGGGACATAGTTTTAGTTTTTTATTCATCAATCACACACAATTTTCACCTCCTGACTACTGCAAATTGAATGTTAACAAATATAACAGACTATCCTTCTGAGCCCAGCAGTTTTCATTCTTTTCCCAATTTTGGGTGCCCACTACTGTCTATTGATATGTAAAGCACTTTTTTTAATCAGCAATTAGTGATCAATAATAACATCTAATAAACATCATTTATTTATTGACCAGAAATCTGTAGAAGAATGCTATACCTGACTCCAGCTGGGCTCCTCCACTTCTTCCTGGCTGGAAGGCCCAGGTTGGACATCAGAAGCCTCAGCTGGGATGGAAGGAAGCGTGGAAGGAAGAGTGGAGAGGGATTCCCTGACTTCAGTGTGGTCTGACAGAAATCGCAGTCTCTCGTAGTACCACAGCCTGGGTACATAAATGTCATCTGCTGCAGCTCCGTACCTCTGGGAATCTGTGACCTTCTTGCGCTCCCTAAGAAAAGTGCTCCTCAGGCCACCAATTTTAGCTTTCAAATAAGGGATGGTTGCTGTGGGGACCACCGGCTTCACCAACTCCAGCAGTTTCTCCAGCGCTGCCTGCCTCTTCTGTTTGTGATTATAGTGGGGGTGTCTCACTTGCCACAGACAGGGCAGCTCCCTGTACTTGTCTATGAACAGGGGCAGGAAATTGTGGTCGTTGAACCCATCCATTTTCTCTGTAAGACACAACACAAGACAAAGCCTAATGTCAGGCCAAACTCCCCTAATCTTGTTACAATATAGGCTTCCATTTCGAAGCAGTATAGGCCCAAGTTTAGATCGGCGTCTCCGATGCTCCTTCCTCCGCTCACAGATCGTACGTAAGACGCGCGCGTTATGATTTATACACACTGCGCCTGCGTATAACTCCGCCCGCCCCTGACGTTCTTTCTAGTCTATTCCCCGCCCCTTTTCGTTCGGCGCAGTGGGGGAAGAGCACATGGCGGATAGACAGCAGGATCATGCTAATTGTAGCAACGAGGAGGAGGAGGAGGAGGAAAGGCCAGAGCCTGAAACGTCCCGATCCAGAAGGAGATTAAAGGACTCAAATATGTCCTTTGGGGAGATGTTGGAGATGGTGGACATCCTGAAGAAGGCCGACTATGATGGAAAGTATGGGCCTTACCCCAACCCCAATGTCCGAAAGGCCAAGATCATGGCGAAAGTGGTCAGGAGTCTGCACCGGAAATTCGGGGTACGACGATCGAAAGATCAGCTCAGGAAGCGGTGGTCGGACCTGAAATTACGAGAACATGAGCAGTACAGAAAGATCCGGAGAGTGCTGCAAAAAAGTAAGTAGTTGTGCTGTGTTCCTATTCTTTATGTTTATTACGTTCGTGCTGCTCCATGTGCTTTTAGGAACTGTTGTACAGTTTAAAATGGCAACTTTCATGTTCATGGGCACATTATTCGTTCGGATGACACATTGTTATTTCGGACGATAAAATACCATTGTTTAGGCCATATGCATTTGGCCACCATTTTGACGCCCTATACTTGTCTTCAAAGAATTGGGTTGTGTAGATGGCTTTGTTACTAGAATGAAATGCAAACTAGATTCTGTGTAAGGAGAGGACACTGAGCAGCTGTTTTCACATCTGGACACAGGAGCACTAGTGTGGGACACAAGAACACCATTTTTATTAGGGGGCCACACAGGTGCTCCAGTGTATACTATAGGGGGGGCTACATCTGTGAAGCTTTTACCAAACAGGTAAAGTATTGCAGCTTGACAAAGGACACTAAAAAAGCTACATGTTGGAACTCTGCTAAAATAGATAATTGTACCCCACTTCCAAGCAATGTTTCATCTTTATAGTTCTGCCATCAAATATCTGTGTGCTAATTATACCATTTTTGTTTTACATAGGGGAGAAAAGACTCGGAAGACACCCCTCATCCGAGGAGACCAGAGCCCCCCCCCCTCTGGAAGAAGGGGAAATCCCCCCAACACAAGATGAGCAGGAGGATGAAGACGTGGTGGAAGTAGTTACCACAACAGGTGAGTGTCTGCGACCACAGGCTCCGATAAGAGATGGATTGCGGCATTTTTTTGAAACCTAATTTATTTTGGGGTTCCTCTCTTTTTAGGTGATCGTGAGGCTGTGGATCCAGATCCTTTCACATCCGAAAGTGCCCAGATCCTGATCGGGGAGATCATGGGGTGTAATTTACAGTTGGAAAACATCAAGCAAAACATCAATGATGTTATTCCAAAATATAAAAACAGCATTGATGTTTTGGGGCGAGTTTAAAGCCCCTCCAAATCACTTTCTTCTTTTGTGTGCTACAATGTGCGAAATGTTTTTGTGATTTTTCCCAAAGCCAAATTTGGAAGATGCACACAGTGTGTCAACATGTGCTATCTGCCATCACGGGAGATCAATGGACGCATTTTGGGGGTGCAACCCCTTCCTCAATAATAAAGTAGCGGTGAGGAAGGGCTTTCTCCCCCAAAACACATCCCTTGATCCCCCGTGATGGCAGCTAGCACATGTTGACATTGGGAAATTTGTGTGCATCTTCCAAATTTGGCTTTTCCAGGGGTGATTTCCCCCCATCTGAACGCTATATCAAACACAGTTCCTAAATACTCATGTCTGATATTGCCTTCCAGTTCTACCAAATGTGAACTTTGTAAGATCAAGATTTGTGTCTTTTCTTGTGGGTTTTACACAGGCCTGTTTTCTATAAAATGCACATTTTGATTTTGGATAATGACACCACAAAAATTGGTATACAACAAACATGTTGGTTTGTCAGAAAAACCTTTGGTAAATGCACATGTGATTGTGCAGGTATTAAAAAGATTGTTCATCAAGAATGTGTGGATTATTGTCTCACGCTACAACACTTTTGGGGTGATGTAATTGTTGTTTTATGAGAAAATGGGGGTTATTTCCTAAGGGGAAATCCACTTTGCACTACAAGTGCAGTTTCAGTGCAGTTACAAGTGCACTTGTAGTGAAAAGTGTCTTTGCATTTAGTAAATAACAGCCAACAGTGCTTTGTATAAGGTTACACAATCACGACATTTTCTGCACTCCACACATTTCTGTCAGGGTCAGCTCAAACAAACACAAGCAGTAAATGTCCACAAAGAAGAGCCTGTCGAGAACTTGAGGTCCTGCAGGCTTCTCCCTGTGGCCAAATACCGCAAGGTAGCGACCAACCTCTGCTCCGGAGTGATGGCTTGCCTCATGCAGGTATCCTGCCTGCTAATATAAGGGGTCAGCAAAGCCAACAAACGGTGAAACACGGGGTCCGTCATCCTGAGAAAGTTCCTGAAATCATCAGGATTATTCTCACGGATCTCACGGAGCAAAAGCATATGAGAGAACTGGTGACGCTGAAGCAACCAATTCTTGGTCCATGAACTCCTCCCCACCCTGTACATGGACTGGACTTGTGTCAAGGTCAGGACCCCAACACCAAGCCCCCACACAGCATGAACTGTACGAGGAGTACGCATACGAAACATGACTAGAAAACGGTCGGCTGCTCAGAACGAAGTAACAGAACGCACTGAAGAACAGCAAGGCCTGTGAAGAGCGACCTGAAAAACAGCAACGAGCAGGCAAGATCACACAGAAAACTCTGATACGAACTGACTGCACGCACTGAAGAGCAGATACAAACCCACAAGCACAAACTGAACAGCAGAAAACGATCTGAAAGCCACGAGTCTGAAAAAGCGCGAATCGTCTCTCACCAAACTTTTACTAACACGAGATTAGCAAAAGGAGCCCAAAGGGTGCCGCGCTTGGTTCTGAACCGGCCTTTTCTAGTCTCGTCGAACGTGGTGTACGTGACCGCGTGGTTGTCGATCGGAAATTCCGACAACTTTGTGCGACCGTGTGTAAGCAAAACAAGTTTGAGCCAACATCCGTCGGAAAAAATCCTAGGATTTTGTTGTCGGAATGTCCGAACAAAGTCCGACCGTGTGTACGGGGCATTACTTGCGGATGTCACCCGCTGCCACACTGTGCCTGTTAGGCATCAGATCAGCGATTGTGCTGCTGCCCATCCTTTTTAAAGTGTTGCACCCTTGAACGCTCGGTTTTACTGTGTGTCAATGTGTCAATGACTTTTATAATAAATTATACAGAGTGCACTTAGATTATGTCCTCATTTTTTATATGAATTGGAGCGGTCAATACCCATTTGGTACACATCTCTGCTGGCCTGGCCATCCACACCTCTGACATCTCCCTGCTGGACGGTTGTATCATTAGGCTCCATTGAGGATTTGAGAGATGGCACCAGGAATTACCATCATCCCTGTCGGGATACATGTGAATTTGATCTCTGCTTGCAGAGGTCCACGGAATCTGGTAAGTGCATTTTGTTGATCTTGGTGAAGCTGCATATGACCGATTGTAACATTGGAGTCTACCCATCATTCATTTGTCATAAGAATATTTGACAGCCACTACACTCCGGATGTGCATTGGACTTTTGATTATTTTGTTTATTTATTTTTTTAGTTTCATTCATTGCTCTGTACTTACTCCCATTATAATACATGTTTGTAGGCATATGTGATTACCTAACGTGTTCAGCTTGCATATATTTTGTGATTTTACATTTGTTTGCGCTGATTGTCCCCTATTTTACCATTTAAAACTGCTTGCGGCTGTAATGTAATGTTGCCCCCCCCAGCCCATTACCAGGCCCTTTGGGTCTGGTATGGATATTTAGGTTAACCCCGCCCCCAAATTAAAAAAAAAAGGCGTGGGGCCCCCAGGCCCCATATACGCTGAAGAGCAGCAGTATACAGGCGGTCCCCGGGTTACAAACAAGATAGGGACTGTAGGTTTGTTCTTAAGTTGAATCTGTTTGTAATTTGGAACAGGTACATTTTGTAAGTGTAGCTCCAGCCAAAAAATCTATTTTTAAGCTTTTTTGATAACATAGGGAAGGGTTATCATCACCCCTGTAACATTTGTTTGGCTGTCTGTGCCCCTGTTCAGAAGATTTCACCTCACTTTCTGTCACAATGACAATTGGATTTTGAAAATTTTGGGTTATTAGGGAAACAAGGATTGGTGATAAAGCATCAGTGGAGACACCTTTTTCCCATATTAACTCTTACAGGAGAGAATTTCCCTTCCTAGGGGTAGATTTCCTCTCACTTCCTGTTGTCTCCCTCCATTTCTAAGTAGGAGTCGTTTGTAAGTCGGATGTTTGAAAATAGGGGATGCCCGTATATACTATACGGCCTGCCCTATACACTCTGCAGAAAATTGGGCCTTAGGCGTTGGTGGTACCAGAACACTGTAAGCCCTCACAGTTACTCTTGCTGGGCGCTAGAACGGGCCCTGTTAAATATTATATCAAGAATTGTATTTACATGCCCCTGTTAAACAGGGGCATAAAGATTGGGCCTTAGGCGGTGGTGGTGGCACAACACTGTAAAGCCTCACAGATACTTTTGGTGAGCGCAGCAACAGACCCTGCTGTGAAATATTAGATCAAAAAATGTAATTATGCACCCCTGTTAAACAGGGGCATAAAGATTGGGCCTTAGGTGGTGGTGGTGGTGGTGGCACAACACTGTAAAGCCTCACAGATACTTTTGTTGAGCGCAGGAACAGGCCCTGCTATGAAATATTAGATCAAAAATTGTAGTTACGCGTCCCTGTTAAATAGGGGCATAAAAATTGGGCCTTAGGCGGTGGTGGTGGTGGTGGCACAACACTGTAAAGCCTCACAGATACTTTTTTTGAGCGCAGGAACAGGCCCTGCTGTGAAATATTAGATCAAAAATTGTAATTACGCGCCCCTTTTAAACAGGGGCAGAAAAATTGGGCCTTAGGCAGTGGTGGTGGTGCCCGGAACCGAAAATTTTCCTAGAAGCTATCATCATAAGGATTAAGGAGGAATAGGATAGTCACTCAGCATAATAGGATACTCACTCAGCATATGCAGTCTTCAAGGGATCCCACATCCATAGAAAAATCAATCAGTTACATCAGCATCAGGTACTTTGTAGCTGGTGATCCAAGACTGATTCATTTTTATGAATGTGAGTCGATCATCAGAGTCTGTGTACAGGCGCACTCTGTGATTGGTTACAAAGCCTCCATCAGCACTGAATGTGCGTTCATAAAGAACGCTGGATGCAGGAAAAGCCAGTAGCTCAATTGCATATTGAGCAAGCTCTGGCCAGTGGTCCATCCTCAAGACCCAGTAACCCAGTGAATGTACTGGTGGAAATGTCTCCAAGTCTGATCTTGCCCCTAGATATTCCTGCACCATGTAATTCAGACGCTGGTGATGGTTGCTGGAACCGATCAGATCTGGGCGCTAAGGACTGAAGAATTGTCTGAAGGTATCGGTCAGCCGGCCACCTTCTCCACCGCTCTTTCTGTGACTGATCAAAGCCTCAGCAACACGTCCAGCACCAGGAAATTGTAACCTCCCAAGCTCTGGAAATGCATTGCACAAACCTTTCTGTATAGCCTCCCGAAGATGTTTCATCCTCTGCTCCCTCTGCGAAGGCTGGATAAGTTGTGCAACCTTACCATTGTAACATGGATCAAGAAGGGTTGCCAGCCAGTAATGATCCCTCTCCTTGATACCTGGAATCCTAGGGTCCTTTCCCAGGCTTTGCAGGATCAGGGAGGCCATGCAGTGTAAGTTTGCAGAGGCATTCGATCCTGAGTCCTCTGGGTCACTAAGGATCACATGATCCTCAACCACCTCCTCCCAGCCACGTACAACTCCATGGGTTTCTGGGGACTGCAAACGATTGCTTGAAGACTTCTGCTGATGCTGAGTGTTATCCTCCACCTCCATGCTGACACAATCTTCCTCCTCCTCCTCTTCTTCTTCCTGTGTGATCGGCGGGCCTGAAGGAATACTAGTATCTGGATAAAGGGGGCCTTGGGAGGTAAGGAAGTCCTCCTCTTCCTCCCGCTGTTCTGCCTCAAGTGCCCTGTCCATTATTTGAGGAAGCGTGTGCTCCAACAGGAAGACAAGAGGGACAATACCACTGATGCATGCACTGTCACTGCTCACCATCCTTTTGGCCTCCTCAAATGGTGACAGGACAGTGCATGCATCCTTGATCAGTAGCCACTGGCATGGCGAAAGAAAGCCAAGCTCCCCTGACCCTGTCCTGGTGCCATAATCACACAGGTACTCATTGATGGCCCTCTGTTGCATGTGCAGCCGCTGCAGCATTGCCAACGTTGAGTTCCACCTGGTGGGCATGTCACAAATGAGGCAGTTCTTGGGCAGGTTGCATTCTCTTTGAATGTCAGCCAGCCGAGCACTGGCATTATACGACTGGCGGAAATGACCACAGACCTGGCCTGCCTCAGGAGATCCTGTAAGCCAGGGTACCTGCTCAAGAACCGCTGCAACACCAAATTCAGGATGTGAGCCAAACCGGGAACATGGGTCAAGTGTCCCTGTCGGAGAGGAGGTTGGTGCCATTGTCACATAAAACCATTCTTGGCTGAAGCTGGCGTGGCATCAACCACCTCTGAGCCTGCCCCTGCAGAGCTGACAGAATCTCTGCCCCAGTGTGGATCCTGTCCCCTAAGCAGACCAACTCAAGCATCACATGGCATCTTTTTGCCTGAGTGCTTGCGTAGCCCCTTGAACACCTACGGAGCAACACTGGTTCAGAGAAGAAATCTGCAGAGGAAGAGGCCACAGAGGAATAAGAGGAGGAGGGGGTGGAGGAGAGAGCTGTGGCAGAATCACCACTAGCATTTTCGAGGTGTGGTGGCGGAACAAGCTCCAACAATACTGAACCCTGTCCTGCATCCTTCCCAGCTGCCAGCAGAGTCACCCAGTGCGCCATGAAAGAAAGGTAACGTCCCTGTCCATGCCCGCTGGACCATAAGTCAGCAGCAATATGCACCTTACTGCGGACCGCCCGGTCCAACTAGGCCAAGACATTGCCTTCCACATGCTGGTAGAGAGCCAGAATGGCCTTCCATGAAAAGAAATTGCATTTGGAAACCTGCCACTGAGGTACCGCACATTCCACAAGTCTACCAGCTGAAAAGGCAGCAGTTGCAGTGCTAGCAATTTGGCCAAGCTAGCATTCAGACGCTGAGCATGCGGATGGCTGGGACCAAATTTCTTTTGACAGTTTAGCTGGGGTAGGGAAATTTGCCTGCTAAAATCAGATGTTGGTGTACCGCTAGCAGATTGGCTGCAAGTACTTGGGACACCTATTTCTATACCTTCATTCCTCTCAGTACAGGTTTCTGAGAGGACTGGAGGTATAGTGTGGTTGGAGATCCCAGCTGATGAGGAGCAAGGAGAGGTCCGCCTTGTTTGTTGATGTGGGTCTTTTAAGTGCTGTTGCCAACGGACTGCATGGGAGGTCGTCATATGTCTGGTCAAGCATGTGGTGCCCAAGTGGCTGCTGTTTTGGCCACGCTTGATATGGTTCAGACATATGTTGCAAACAGCAACGGTGCGATCTGCTGCACACATGTCAAAAAAGGCCCACACCAAAGAACTTTTCAAAATATGTGGGGAGTCAGCAGTGCCCTGCACCTGCTTAGTTCTGTGGTGTGATGCAATAGGGTGGCTGCCCTTAACCAGTTCCCGACAGGTGCACCCTGATGTACTGTACGTCGGCAGAATGGCATGGCTGGGCAAATGGACTTACAGGCATGTCCATTTGAATTCCCCGCCATGCCATTGTGTGCGCACCGCCGGAGGCGTGGGCACGCGCCGGCCAGGAGCTTCGTGAGTCGGGTTTGCGGGTCTTGCGGACTCGATCACCGCGGGGATACCCGTGATCGCCTCACGGAGAGGACAGATGGGGAGATGCTGATGTAAACAGCATCTCCCCGTTCTGCCTAGTGACAAGTGTCACTGATCACAGCTCCCTGTCATCAGGAGCAGTGATCAGAGTAATGACACTGCTAGCCCATCCCCCTACAGTTAGTAATCACTCCCCTAGGACATACTTAACCCCTCCCCGCCCCCTAGTGGTTAACCCCTTCACTGTCAGTGTCATTTACACAGTAATCAGTGCATTTTTAATTGCACTGATCGCTGTATAAATGACAATGGTCCCAAAAATGTGTCAAAAATGTCCGACATGTCCGCCATAAGGTCGCAGTCACAATAAAAATCACTGATCACCGCCATTACTAGTAAAAAAAAATATTAATAAAAATGCCATAAAACTATCCCCTATTTAGTAAAAGCTATAACTTTTGCGCAAACCAATCAATAAATGCTTATTGCGATTTTTTTTTTACCAAAAATATGTAGAAGAATACAATCGGCCTAAACTGAGGAAAAAACATTTTTTTATATATTTTTGGGGGATATTTATTATAGGCAAAATGTAAAAAATAATGCGTTTTTTTCAAAAATGTCGCTCTTATTTTGTTTATAGCGCAAAAAATAAAAATCGCAGAGGCGATCAAATACCACCAAAAGAAAGCTCTATTTGTGGGAAAAAAGGACGTCAATTTTGTTTGGGAGCCACGTCGCACGACCGTGCAATTGTCAGTTAAAGCGACGCAGTGCCGAATCGCAAAAAACGTTCTGGTCAGGAACAGGGTAAAATCTTCCGGGGCTGAAGTGGTTAAGCTGCCCCCTGGAGGGCATCCTGCCTCATTGGAGATGTGCCTCTTCCTCCTCCTCTCTTCTACCAGGCACCCAAGTAGAGTCAGTGACCTCATCATCCCCTCCCTCCTCGTCACTGGAGCAAACTTGGCAGTATGCTACAGCTCGGGGAACATGACTGCCAGTTTCTTGACCTTCTTGGGCATCCCCTCTCTCTAGGCTCACGTTACTCCCTTACTCAACCTGGGGACCATCATCGGATCCTTCAAATCGCTGCGCATCCTCCTACAGCATGTACCCGACACTGTGGTCAAATGTTTGGGGGACTCCTCCGTGCATGATGGTGGGGCTAGGGAAGGAGTGACTGTTGACATGGAGCCGATGGAATAGGCTGCTTTGGCAGCTGCATTGGCAGGCAAACTACTCTGAGCCTGAGTGACAGAGGATGAGGAGGATGAGGAGGTCTTTGTTATCCATTTCACCAACTCTTCTGAATATTGTGGCTCAATAACACGGTCAGCTGCAGAAAAAAAGGACAAGTGTGCCCCACGGCCACATGCTGAGGATGCACCGTGTCCACGACCAGCACTGTCGACTGTAGACACAGAGCCTGCTTGCCCTCTTTTAGTGGCCTGTGAGCATCTGCCTCTCCTTGGTGGCCTTCTGGACATGCTGTAAATTTTGTTTAGCAAAACCACACTACACTGTATTGTGTGCTGTGTACACCACCAGAAAAGTAGTAGCAAGTGCACTAGGGGTGTACGGTACTGTGTACACCAACAGAAGTGTAATAACAACTATGGATGTACTGCATGTATTGTGTACTGTGTACACCACCAGAAAAGTAATAGCAAGTGCACTAGGGGCGCACGGTACTGTGTACACCAACAGAAGTGTAATAACAACTATGGGTGTACTGTATGTATTCTGTACTATGTACATCACAAGAAAAGTAGTAGCAACTGCACTAGGGGATCACGGTACTGTGTACACCAACAGAAGTGTAATAACTATGGGTGCACTGTATGTATTGTGTACACCACCAGGAAAGTAGTAGCAACTGCACTAGGGGTGCACGGTACTGTGTACACCAACAGAAGTGTAATAACAACTATGGGTGCACTGTATGTACTGTGTACACCACCAGGAAAGTAGTAGCAACTGCACTAGGGATGGACGGTACTGTGTACACCAACAGAAGTTTAATAACAACTATGGGTATACTGTATTGTGTACACCACCAGAAAAGTGGTAGCAACTGCTCTAGGGGTGCACGGTACAGTGTACACCAACAGAAGTGTAATAACAACTATGGGTGTACTGTATTGTGTACACCACCAGAAAAGTAGTAGCAACTGCACTATGGGTGCACCGCCTGAAGTATATTAGAAAAAGTACACCAGGAATGGCCTGCAGTCAGATATAGCTAAACCAGATGCAGTGGATATATATATATATATATATACATATATATATATATATATATATATATATATATATATATATATATATATATATATATATATATATATATATATATATATATATATCACTGCAGCTAACTGAATAACCTGCCTTCCAGAAGAATATTAGAAAAAGTACACCAGCTTGCAGTCAGATATAGCTAAACTGTATGCAGTGGATATATATATTTATATATATAAGACTGTATATATATATATATATATATATATATATATATATATATATATATATATATATATATATATATATATATATTAAATACACTGCAGCTAACTGAATAGCCTGCCTGCCTGCTCAATCTAAATGACACTCTCTCTCCATCCACGCCAACAACACACTACACAGGGCCGACGTGCAGGCAGCCTTATATAGTGCGGGCATGGACTTAGTCCCCCTGAGCCATGATTGGCCAAAGGCCTTTGGCCAATTATGGCTCTGTTTGCTAAGGGCGCTGTGATTGGCCAAAGCATGCAAGTCATGGTGCATGCTTTGGTCAATTATCATACAGCAATGCACTGCGCTCCCGCAGTGCATTATGAGCCGTTATGCACCACTCGAATTTGGGGTGAACGGCCCATAATGTTTGGTTTTCGGAGAATGGGTGAACAGCCAATGTTCGAGTCAAACTCTTGTTCGACCTGAACTGAAAGCTCCTTCCTACTAATAATTTTAACAGCAAAAATAATATTAATACTCATCATCATTATCATCATTTTATCAAAGTTGCATTTTCTCCTATACATTCATAACATGATGATTAAAGATTATCATTATTTTTCAGCATCAAATATTTGGTGTTAAAATGAAGTCGTAAGATATTTTTGTAATAGGAAGTAAACTTTAAAAATATAAATCTTTTAGTAAGGCAGAAGAAGTTATTACCAATGCCGGTTTTTAATATCAAGAATCATTGATCAAACTTACTAACGTGTATGTTCTTATTGAACTTACAATACTGTAAAATTTGAAATGCCTTTAAAAGAGATATTTATCATTGCTATTTTCTGAAGCTTCAGTGATCAGAGCTTTACTGAAAGCAAAGACAATTACATGGCCTTGACAGTTTAATTTAGTTTTCACTTTTAAAGGGAGGGCTGAGTAGGGAATTTGAACATTTATATTGATTAAAGGCCTTATATTATGATGGTATCTTGGGAACCACTAATTAATATATCCAGGTTCTGTGTCTGGTTTACACAAACATCACACGGAATAGCCTTGATTCTGTGGCCACCAAAATGTTTTTTATAGATTTTAACATTTTCTTTCTTTCACAGTATTAACTGGATTTTTTCCACTGTTGTATCTCTGTCAGGGAGGTGTACTCAGTGATCACTAAAAAAATAAAGTCTATTAAGATTTTCTCCAGGTGGTATAGGACTCCTCTCTTGATACATACTTTCTCCCCCCAGTACTCCCCATGTGTTGGAGATGTGAACCAGAAACGGACTCCCTTTTACACATTTGGTGGTTGTGTCCATCCTTGCAGCAGTATTAGTCAGATGTCCACAGTCTCATTTCCAAAATTACTACCTACAACCTAGATTTTTTTTCCAGCCCAATTTTTACTACACCATACATCTCTTTCTAAATATGCCTATTTCAAATCACTAGCTATGCATCTTGTCAATGCAGCTAGGACATGAATTCCACTTTTCTGGGTTAAAAAGTCTAAACATAAATTAACAGACTGATTAGGATGGATTCAAATGATTGCTGGGATGGAAGAGCTTATCCATATAGCTGGGGATATCCCCTCCAAATTCACGAAAACTTCGGCATGTTGGTTGCAATTACAGAATTCTGTGGCATACTCCCTTCTTTTGACCAATTCCAACTAGTTGGTTAGCTTTAGGTCTAAGACCCACCTATATTCTCTACTCTGAGGATGACGGGGGCCTCTTTAGTGACCTTCTTTGTCCCCTCACACTAGGTCGGGGTTTTTTCCTCCATTTCTGCTACCCTTTTCTAGATACCAATTTTCTCCTTCCCTCTTCCCTTTATTTCCTCTCCACCTTTGAGCTCCCCTTTAATCCCCCCCCCCATTATCCCCTTGTGCCTTTCTTTTTCACATGCCCTTGCATTCCCTCTCCCTCTAACCAACACCAACCACCCACCATGCACCACATTGTTTTTTTTTTCTTCTTTTTTCCCTCTTCTGGGATCTATTGCCACTATCTGGCTATGTACTTAGTTCCCGGTGCACTCTTCCTACACAAACTACACTAATGGGTATATGTGATAGGAGCTTGGTTCCTTAAAGTATTGTACTGTATTTATGGTTTGCATTGATCATCTATTCACATATACTTGTCTTAATGGCATCTCTCCCTCTGCCAGCTTCACATTTACATTGACTGTTAAACACTATATTATTAGACCATGTTTTCTCATATATATTATGTTTTGCATCTTTTGGAACCTGTGCCACTGTATAAACAAACTTTGTACCAGCTTTTTTTGTTCACCTTATATGAAGTAAGCCTTAAACCTCCCCATGGGCGTCCACAGCATAGGGAAAGGGGGGGTAATTGCCTGGAATCGATTCCCTGGAATCGTAAGAGAGTGCTGACGAGTGAAGACAGTTGCCCTGTGTAATGCAATGACCGTCACGGCTGCCTCCGCGGCAGCCATGGACTTTTTTTTCTACGTCTGCTGGCCTGGGGCTGCTCTCAGTCTATTCCAACTTATCACAGATTAATACAGATATCCTTCCCTCACTCCCTCACCCCCGGCCCGATCATCGGATTGGCTCTGACTGCTGCTCGGGCCTCTGCTCGACATCTCGGCTGTTCCGGAACGTGATTGGCTGCCTCAGCCTGCCTGTGTAACATCGCTATGCCTATCGGGCCGGCGTGGCGCCGGCTCCTCCCACAGGTGCATTCAGTGGCCGAGAGAATATGCTGCCAGTGCTATCGCATCACTGAAGAACCACAGGTAACAGCACTGCAGTGCCACTGTGCCAGTTAGGAGGAGAATATATATATATTGCTTGGAAAGTTGGACAGCTGAGCTATTGCTGGAAAAATATATTTGTTTGTGTTATAATATATTCTTCGCTTTGTATGGAAGTTTCTTAGTCTCTCAGGCATACCAGTCCATGTGAAAGTGGAAACTCCTGCGCTGTTGGGGGGGGGGCTATGCTAAAAGGACACTGCTGCAACACCTAAGTACTGATCCAAATGGGACAAAAGTGGGGGAAGATGGTAGTTGCGCTGTGATGAAGGGGGGGGAGGGAAGCTACAAAGATGACTACAGTGGCAAAGTGAACTAAAAAAGCAGAAACGGGTCAATGCATGAATGGATCCTACATGCTAAAAGAACATGGTGGGGATGCAGTGCAGTGCAACGTAGCTGATCAACATGACATGTTGTGGGCAGACAAAGCCTAATATATAAAGGTAATCGTGAAACAGTGACTGCTTGAATATAGCAAAACAAAAATGCATATACCAACACAAATAGGGTGAATAATGACACAATGCAAAAAAAAAAAAAATATATATATATATAATGCAAGAAAAATATATGTGGGCTAGTGCCCCATTAGCAAAAACGTGCCAAATCCTGGTGAACTACAAGTGACAAATCCCTAGGACAAACATGAATATTAGTTCTATCATCCAGTCCAAAAAGCAAAAACACGTGATGAGAAACACAAAACAAGTCCAATCGTGAAGGGAGGGGGGATCTTCAGTGAGGACACCTCCGTGTTTGCAAGCCGCTTACCTTACCGCTGTAAGGTGTACAGCCTGTGTTGCAAATGACCCGCAGGTGTAGACGTTCCGTGTATACAGGCAGTGACAATGATGAACATGCCAAGCGAAATATAAAAAATAAAAAGTATACAGCATGTAAAATAACTCTGCAATGACCACAGTGGAGGGGGGGCAAGACACACACAGGGGGAGGTTGCACTCACTTTCATGAAGTGAGTGTGGGCATCAATCCACGAGCGCCGAGCTCGTATGCCTCCAGCAGTGTCACCAATCTGGAATCTGTCCCCGTGCCTGGAAACTGGAATATGTCCCCGTGCCTCTCTCCTCAGTGTTCGTCAGGTAGAGTAGTGATGTACAGTGTGAGGGGGAAAGAGACGCACATAGCGTGATCCCATATAAAAGGTATATTTATTTAATAAAACAAGTCCAATCAACTTACATTTAAAACAATGCTGCAGTGTGTAGTAACTACGAGCGCCGAGCTCGTCTCCTGTTGTTTGTCTATGGCAGCGTCCTGTGCTCCAATCCTAATGCATATCGTCACGTCACGTGACTTCTTCAGAGGATAACATGGGATAGAAAGCCAATGCTTATATATCGTCCCCTTGTAATAGGCGCACTGCGGCCATTTTCCCGTGGCCCGCACTAATGTTAATGGGTGCCCGGCGGCCATTTTTTCAAAGCCCATCAATACAAAGGATAGCACACAGTGCTGTTGCCTGTTGTCAGGATGGCTCTAACAGGTGAGGTTGGAAAGAATGTACTTAGCCACAGACCAGATCAGCTAGAACATAATCTCAAACTAGATTTTAGAAACCGAAAAATAAAAACCACAATGCAACGCCCTACCAAGACGCACTATCACATATATGGAATTGTACTGAAAATGCATAACATTTGAGGTATGCAGAAAACAAAAACGTAAATAAAAAAGGATAAAAATTAAATAAAAAATATATAAAATGAAAAAAAGTGTAAAAAAATGAAAAAAAAAAAAAAATATAGATGATGAAAAAAATAAAATTACATATACAAATAAAAATGAAATAAAATGAAAATGAAAATAATAAAATTAAAATAAAGATACAAATAAAAATAAAGTAAAGTAAAAATAGAAAAAAAAAAAAAGTTAGTGAAAATAAAAAGAAAAAATAATAAAAGAAAATAAAAATAAAAAATAAAGTAAGAATAAAGAATGAAAATAGCACGACAGGGAAGACGGAGAAAACGGAAAAAACGACCCAATGTAAGAAAAAAGAAAAAAGAAAGAAGAGGAAGCTGGAGCTCGGGACGTGTCACAGACCTACTAAATGAATAATAAAAATGTACAAAAATACAAATATAAAAATAGCTATGGGGGCTAAATTTGCCCCCAGTGTCGCAGGGCTATTCATGTCCCAATGGGAAGAGGAAGTGGTGTTTACAGATCCCCCCGAAGAACTACGACTGTATAAAAGATACATCGATGACATTTTTATTATATGGGTAGGAGATCGTGATCTCCTAACCTCTTTTTTTCTCAAACTAAACAATAACATCAAAAACATCGTATTAACCTGGCAGATTGAGGAACAGTCCATTTCTTTCCTCGATCTAGAGATCTCACGTATTAACAATCAATACACCACTAAAACATTCTTTAAAAATGTCGATCGTAACAGTTATTTACCTCTAAGTAGTTGCCATCACAGTAACTGGCTATTTAACATCCCTAAAGGCCAGTTAATGCGACTAAGACGCAATTGTACTTTGGAAGAAGACTTTTATATGCAAGCCAGAATGATTGGAGAGAGATTTACCAGCAAAGGATACGATCAAGAGTTTATAAAAGATAAAATAGTAGAAGTCGGACAAATGCAAAGAAAAGAACTGCTTGAAGATAAAACACCCATGTGCCAGCAAGACCAGGTACCCCTGGTGTTTGATTACAACTTTCAATACAAAAAGATTGAAAGCATTATATCTCGCCATTGGCATATTCTAAAATCCGATACTGGCCTAAGAGAGGTACTACCAGATAGACCAAAGTTCATCTATAAAAGGGCACCCACCCTGAGAGATCGGCTAGTGAAAAGCGTGATTGATCCCCCAAAAAAACAATTTTCTTTCTTTACGGGTAAAGGGTTTTACCCTTGTAAATGCTGTTATGCCTGTACCCGCACCAAACGTCCGAATGAAAAAGTATTCTCTTTTAAATCAAACAGTAATGGCACCCAATATGATGTCAACGAGTTCATCGGGTGCAACACCGAGGGAGCGGTCCATGTATTGGAGTGCAGCTGTGGCCTCCAGTATGTGGGCCGCACCAAAAGGCTATTGAGAATCCGTATTAAGGAGCATGTGCAAAACATCCAAAAGGGTTTCGACAAACACAATGTGTCCAGGCATTTCGACAAATACCATAAAAGGGACCCCAGTCATTTGAAATTTTGGGGTATCGTACCCTACGCCAGACCATGGCATGGGGGACACAAAGTAAGGATTTTGAGTCAACTCGAGTCCAAATGGATTTTTTCCATGGACACCCTTGTGCCGAAGGGACTCAACATCGAGTTTGACGTAAATTGTTTCCTTAGCGACTTTTAGGCTTCAATATTCTTCTTAGTGTTCTTCCTCGGTTAGTGGTTCCTTTCCTTTCATCAAGTCAACCACTCTCTGTTTCTAGTTGCACTTCCAGGCACGGGGACAGATTCCAGATTGGTGACACTCCTGGAGGCATACGAGCTCGGCGCTCGTGGATTGATGCCCACACTCACTTCATGAAAGTGAGTGCAACCTCCCCCTGTGTGTGCCTTGCCCCCCCTCCACTGTGGTCATTGCAGAGTTATTTTACATGCTGTATACTTTTTATTTTTTATATTTCGCTTGGCATGTTCATCATTGTCACTGCCTGTATACACGGAACGTCTACACCTGCGGGTCATTTGCAACACAGGCTGTATACCAGTCCATGATGCCCATATAAATATAGCCTAGAGAATGTACATCTTTCTATATTGCAATGTATTGCAATACATCTGTTGTGGCCATATTTTTATCTTGATGAAAACAACCTATACAGTATAGGCTGTTTTCATCAAGATCAAAATATGGCCACAACAGATGTATAGATGTATTGCAATACTTTGCAAATAGATAGATGTACATTCTATACATCTTTCTATACATCTATATTTATATGGGCATGGAGTGAAGCTGAATTATTTCAAGAGCTATTTCACACTGCCATCTGGCCCACGTTATCGGTAAAGTGCCGCTGGTTTTAGCGGCACTTTACCATCATTTTAGCGGCGCTATTCGGCCTCTAGCAGGGCGCTTTTAAACCCCGTTAGCAGTCGAAGAAAGGGTTAAATGCGGCTGTGTATCACCGCTGCCGAAGCGCCCCCCCGAAAAAAGTTTTGCGGATACCCATGAGCCTCCCTACAATGTTGTGACATGTTCTGTTTCTATTTCTCTTTGATATCCAATAGAAATTCTTTGGAAATAAAAAAATAAATCCTAACTCCAACCAAAATATGAATAGAGAGGAAGTGTTACAATTTAAATGTTGTCTGCGTGATAATAGTGGGGAATTCTTTTGTTTTCCTGTTCTCTCTGACAGCCATTACCTGGACAGGAAGTGAGGGGAGTTTCTAAATCTTCCTCATTTTACTAGAGCATGTGTTTATTTGTTGCCACCTTTAGGTAGATTTCCACTCATTTATTGTTCTGTCTGTAACCTGTAAAAAAGGCATGAAATGTGGAAAAATCTCCTAAAGTGTATTCCCATTCTGAAGTCAAATTTGAGAAAATTCCATTATATGTTTGTTATATACTCCAATTCACACAGCATGCTTCATGTCTGACTTCAATGATTTCTGAACAATGTCAGAGTGAGTCTCCTCTCTTTGACATACAGTACAATGCAAGAAACGTGAAGGATAAGTTCACCTTTTTACAAATTATAATAAATGCACATTTTTTGCAGGTAAAAAAATGTGCATTTATTATTTTTTGTTGTAGGAGCCTGTGAAGCATTGCACCGGTGATCAGCAGAACTCCTGCAACCCTTTCAGTGTGTCTGCTTGCTTGTACCCCACACGAGCCAGCTGATACACTCTGGCAGGAAGAATAAAACACCTACCAAAATGCTCATAGCACATGGTAGTTAATTGATAACTACAAGCCAACAGCCCTTAAGGATGTTGGGACTTGTAGTTTTCCATTCACAGAGTACTGTCAATGAGTGACTCATCTTGGCAGGCAGAGCCCCGGACGACTGGGTTTTTTTAAAAATGTTGACAGCTAGCGGGGGAGAGAAGATCCCAGCTAGCTGTTAGAGCAGGTCGGGGGCCAGTCTTTTCATAACCTATTACCAAAGGTGAATTTATCCTTTCACTTCTAAAGCTGGCCATAGATGGATCAAAATTAATTTGGTTTAGCAAGGACCAGCTGAATTTTGATCCATGTGTGGTCATCTCTGTTCAACAGAACTTGATCTTTAGGTAAATTTGAAAAACTTTTGTCAATCAGTGGCAATTAGTGCAAAAAGACTTTAAAACCCATTTCTAGGAGAAATTGGAGACAGGCACTGGGAGTATGTAATTTTGAAACAGCATAAAGATACATAGGATGTAATTTTTTGAGGTACAGACTGGAGGAAATAATCCATAATCCATATTTTTTGTATCAAGTAAGTTCCCTAGCACAATTTCCAGTTCATCAGCAAAAAAGAGAACTAAACCGTTTAACCATTCTGATTACATAGCCACATAGTTTATAAGGATAAAAACAAGACACAGGTCCATCCAGTTCAACCTATGTGTGTGTGTGTATGTGTGTGTTTTTTTATTCTCTAACAGTTCCCACAACCTATTCTGCTTCCCAAGGAAAACATCTAAAAGTGTTTTGAAGTTGTGAACACTTTCAGCTAGTGCCACTTCCCGGGGGAAAGTTCCACATTTTACCTACTCTAATGCAGCGTACACACGATCGCACATTCGGACAACAAAATCAATGTTTTTTTTCCGACGGATGTTGGCTCAAACTTGTCTTGCATACACACGGTCACACAAAGTTGGTCGGAAATTGCGAACGTCAAGAACGCAGTGACATACAAAACGTACAACGGTACTATAAAAGGGAAGTTTCAAATCAAGTGCGCCAGTCTTCAGGCTCCTTCTGCTAATCTCGTGTTTATCTTGTGTTAGTAGAAGTTTGGTGAGAGATGATTCACGCTTTTCAGCCTCGTGCTTTTCAGTTCGTTACTGCTTTTCAGTTTCTGCTTGTGGGTTTGTATCTGTTCTTCAGTGCATGATGTCAGTTTGCATTTGTTTGTCAGTGCGTATTATTATTATAGTACCTATTTGAATTTCAGTGCGTTCTTGTCTGCTTGTTTCTGATTTTCAGCTTGCTCTTCTCAGGCCTTTCTGTTTTTCAGTGCTTTCTGTTAGTTCATTCTGACCAGCCGACCCTTTTGAAGCCATGTTGTGGTTACAAACTCATCACAGAGATCGTGCTGTGCGGGGACTTGGTGTTGGGGTTCTTGCCTTGACCCAAGCCCAGTCCATGAACAGGGTGGGGAGGAGTTTATGGATGAAGAATTGGTTGCTCCAGCATGACCAATTCTCTCATATGCCTTTGTTGCGGGAGATATGTGGGAATAATCCTGATGATTTCAGCAATTATCTCTGGATGACTGACCCCGTTTTTCACCGTTTGTTGGCTTTGCTGTCCCCCTGCGTGCGGCAAGGACACCTGCGTGCGGCAAGCCATCACTCCTGAACAGAGGCACATCACCACCTTGCGGTACTTGGCGATGGGGAGAAGTCTGCAGGACAGGCCTTGACAGGCATCTCCCCCCAGGCTCTGGGGATCATTATTCCAAAGACTTGTTCTGCCATCATTTAGGTCCTGCAGAAGGACTATATAAAAGTAAGTTTTCTCCTTTAACATCACATTCTATGTATTTAATGTTTGCTAATGTATTGTATTTCTTTCATCATTCCCTAATTACCATGATCGGAATATGCTGTGAATATCCCCTTTGTTCTCATGCATGCTGGAAGCTTTTAAACTTCCTTTTTTGTCCTTCATGCATATTTGCCTTCACTAAACTCCCAAGCATGCTATCCTGGGCTCATACACACCTAGCCTAGTCACTAAACAATGTATTTTGGCAGCTCCATAGTAGTGCTTTACCCTAAACACCCCCTAAAATATGTACAAATGTTATTTGTGTCCTTAAATTCATGCAGAGTGCCAGAGGTTTTTTTCTGGGGTCCCAAAATAATTTTGAACCCTCCCTCCCCCCAACCGCTAAGTCAACCGATACCAATCCTCTATCTGCTGACTTTGCCAAACCCATACACACTATACCTACCTCTTTTGTGTTCATATTTATGGATGAATTCACCAAAGCATGTAGTGCAAGGGCCTGCCTGAATAATTTCAAATGGTACTGTTTAAATTTTTGTTCTCCTATTATCTTGATAGGTAATTGCATAATGTAAAAAAGTGCTTCAATTCGTACAGTGTGTATTCATATTTTTGTATTATGACACTTCTTACCTGTCCAGTGGGATGCCAATAGTGTAAGTAAGGAGGAGCTGGCCAAAGTAACACACATTATGTATGCATTCAGCTCTCATTGAAGTGGAGAGGGTTACCTGTCCAAAACATCTTCCTCCCATAAAAATGTTTACAATGGGCCATTAGAGGGTGTCACATACCTTACAACGGAGCCCAAATTGATGAGGATGGCCTCTTGCATGGTTCCGGTCCAAACACCCCTGGTGGTGGGTACAGGGAGTGTGAGGGCAATGAAAGGGTGCAGGTGCCTGCAGGCAGAAGGCTGGAACTTGGAGATACAGGAACCTCTGCTGAGGAGATGTGGAAACTGATCACCAGACTTGTTCAGCGGGAGCCAGATCAGGGTCAACTGCAGAATCAGGAACAGGCAGGAGTCGGCAACAGGCTGGCAGCGGGGTACAGAATCAGAACGCAAAACCGTAGTCAGGAACAGGCAGAGGTTGGCAACAGGCTGGCAGTGGGGTACAAAATCAGAAGGCAGAGCTGTAATCATAAGTCCAAGCCAAGGTCAGTATTGCAGGTAGAGGCAGGTTCAGCAGGCAGGGGAAATCTAAGAGAATCGTCAGAAGATAGCCGGGTTTTCAGGAACAAGGTCAATCAGGCAGAGTACCAACAGGAACACAGGGACAAGCTGAAGACGACCCAGCACTGATGCTAGGCAGACTCTCTGTTTATATAAGGTGCCGTGTGCCAGGATTTGCGGCAGCGCAAGTGCGTGCAGCATGCGCATTAGCGCATGCACATTGGCATTAGCAGAATGAGAGTTGGCAGCTGCTGCACGGGGACGGGTGCTTGCTGTGTGAGTTCTCTGACAGAGGGGGTGATGAATCTGATAAGTGGACCTTCTCTTTTTGTCTTTAAATGCTCCTTCAAATAAATGTTAATACCGATTTTGGCCAAGATTGTTTGTGTCTAATCTGCTTGCAATGTTTACAGTATGTGCAAAATGACTAATTTGTTTTTCTTGTTTGACTCCACAGTTTCCTTCAATGCCACAGGAATGGCAGACTGTGGCATCCCAGTTTGCCCAGCGGTGGGACTTTTCCAACTGCGGAGGGGCAATAGATGGGAAGCACGTCCACATTGTCCCACCCCCCAACTCGGGGTCATAATATTATAAAATCAATCATATCATTATGGCATGCTGCATATTGCATAACTTTTTAAGAAAAAATGCATCGAACTACGTGGCCTCAGTTGGGACTGAGGCTGGCTTATTACCGGATACAACAACCCTAACGGCTCCTGAAGCTGGTCGTCCTGGCTTGCCCCCCAAAGCATCCGTGAAGTTTGTGAAAAGTATCTAGAGTACTTTGTGGGTAGGGGGGCCATTGATATGCCAGAAAATGTTTAACAAACATGTGAATTTTTTTTTTTTAATGGAAATAATATTTACTTTGATTTACTGCTTGTGTTTCTTTTATCTGGCTCCTAGATTGTCCAATGGGCTTTTCTTTTTTCCCTTTTTGTTCAATATTGCAAACGTAATTTTTTGGACACATGAGGTGATAGTATCTTATTCAGCGAACTATTATGTTGTGGGTCTGCTACACACACACACACACCTTGTTTTTGCTGTTAAAGAGGAGTTCCCATTTAAAAAAAAAAAAATTAAAAGTCAGCAGCTTACCTGTCCCAGGGTCCAGCTAAGCGGGGGATAGAAGCTCCGCTCGTCTCCCCCTCCATTCGGTGGTGCCGGCATTGCAACTGTGGGCGCCCGGCTGTGGCTTCACAGCTGGGCACCCACTGTGCATGCGTGAGTGGCACCATGCGCTGTGATTGACCACTCAGTCATCTGGGACCTGTAATGTGTCCCAGATGATTGACAAGAGGGAGGGGGCAGAGCTGAGCCCTTCCTTCACCGAGGGGAAGTGATGTCACCAGCCCAGGCACTGAAGGAGGCAGACTACGACGGACCCCCTAGCAAAAGCCATTTAGAGGTGAGTAAAAAAAAAAAATTTTTTCCAAATTTTTTTTTTTTTAGGAACATTCATGCTTTTTTTTTTTTCGGTTGAACACCACTTTAATGTATGTAATTACTGATAAAGGAAATTCCACTTTGCACTCCAAGTGCACTGCAAAAGTACACTTGAAACTGCACTGAAAGTGCACTTGTAGTGCAAAGTGGATTTGCCTTTAGTAAATAACCCCCATTGTCACTGTAAACACCAACTTACTACAAAAATTGCTTTTGAGCATTGAAATAAGAAGCCACACATTGATGAGTAGAAAACATTTTACTCAAAGCACATTCACATGTGTGTTAGAAAAGGGTTTTGAACAATCCAACATCTTTGTTGTATAACTTTTTTTGTCACATTAGAAATAGCATTTTTTGGTTAAACAGGCATGTTTCAAACCACAACATACACAACTCAGAAACTTACAAGTTCAACTTTGATAAAGTGAAGGCAATATCAGACATTAGTATGTCCAAACTGTGTCTTACCTTCATCAGAAGGGGTGATGTCACCCCTGTAAAAACAAAATGTTGAAGATGCACACAAATTGGGATTCAAAATGGGGATTTCCCTCCTGATCCCATGCCTAATGTCAACATGTGCTACCTCCCATCATGGGGGATCAATGGATGTGTTTTGGGGGTGCAACCTCTTCCTCTCACCTACTTGAGTTGAGAGGAAGGGGTTGCACCCACAAAACATGTACATTGATCTCCAGTGATGGCAGATAGCACATGTTGACACACCATGTGCATCTTCAAAATTTGGCTTTTCAAATACTTTAAAACTTATTTTTAAAAGCAAAATACACAATAAAACGGTACAATTTTTGTGTTTTTTATATTCTGCCTAAAACATCAATGATGTTCTTCATTTTTTGTTGAACATCATTGATGTTTTCCTTTATATTTTCTAACTCATGATTGCACACCATTATCTCCCCAATGAGGATCTGGGCACTTTCACTTGTGAAATGAGATTCTTCTTCCACAACATCCATATCACCTAAAAATAAATTAAAAAAACACACCATGTATTATAAATATGCAGCCATCCATCTATTACCTGAAGCTGTGGCCTCAGACACTCACCTGTTGTGGTCACTATTTCGCCCCCCACTTCATAAACGTTTCCCTCCTCATCCTCTGCTTGTGGTTTTGGGATTTCCCCTTCTTTAGGAGGTGGAGGGTCCCTTGGGTGTCCAGATGTCTCAAGTCTTTTCTCCCCTATGTGAATAAAAAAAGGTATAGGTATACTTAGCACACAGATATTTGAGGCCAGAAATAGGAATATGAAACATTGCTTGGAAGTGTTGTCCAATTGTCTGTTTTGGCAGAATTCCAAGCTGAAGAAATTTTTAGTTCCTTTCTAAAGCTGGAATACTTCTGTTTTTTGTACAAGTTTCACACATGGAGACACCCCTATAGTATCCACTGGAGCACCTGTGTGGGACACCCTAAAAACTTTGTTCTGGTGTCTCACACTAGTACTCCTGCATCCAGATGTGTAAACAGCTGCTGAGTGTCCTCTCTTACACTGAATCAATTTTCCATTTCATTCTAGTTACAAACCCATCTAGACAACATACCTATTTTAATACAAATAGGCCTGAACAAATGTAGTTAACCTGCATCTGCCCAAAACATCTTACAAGTGGGTGAACGAATGATGTTTCCTACGACCGATTACTGTGCCCATGAACATGAAAGTTGCCATTTTAAACTGTACAACAGTAAAGAAAAGCACATGGAGCAGCATGCAAGTAATAATAATAGGAACACACGACAACTACTTACTTTTTCGAAGCAGTTTCCTGATCATTCTCTACTGATCGTGCTCCCTCAATTTCAGGTCTGACCAGTGTTTCCTCAATTGATCCTTGGATCGTTGTACCCCAAAATTCCTGTGCAGACTCTTCACAACTTTAGTCATCATCTTGACCTTTCTCACATTTGGGTTTAGGTAAGGTCCATACTTCCCATCATAGTCGGCCCTCTTCAAGATATCCACCATCTCCACCATCTCTATAAAGAACATATTTGAGGCCTTAAATCTCCACGATCGGGACGTTCGTGGCTTCGGGCTTTCGTTGTTGCTGCTCTCCTCTGCATGCACCTGCTGTGTCTCCTCCAAGTTCTCTACCCACTGCACCAAAAGAGAAGGGGCGGGGAATATACTAGAAAGAAAGTCAGGGGCCGGCGGAGTTTCACGCATGTGCAGTATATATAAAGCATAACACCCGTGTGTCGTACGTACGATTTGTGAATGGAGGACGGAGTAGCGGAAGCAACGATCGTTATAGCGAAGGTACAATTTTTACTTGGTGCATTAGTGGCCTATACTGCTTATAGATTGAGGCCTATATTGGGTCAAGATTAGAAGAGTTTTACCTGACATTTGGGTTTGTCTTGTGTTGTGTCCTGCAGAGAAAATGGATGGGTTCAAAGACCACAGCTTACTCCCAATATTCATTGATAAATACAGGGAGCTGCCCTGTCTGTGGCAGGTGAAACATCCGCATTATAATAACAAAATAAAGAGGCAGGCAGCGATGGAGAAACTGCTGGAGTTGGTGAAGCCGCAGATCCCCATGGCAACCATCCCCTATTTAAAAAAAAAAAATTGGTGGCCTGAGGAGCACATATAATCGTGAGCATACTAAGGTCCAGAAATCCATGAGATCAGGAGCAGCAGCAGATGACATTTATGTCCCCAGGCTGTGGTACTACTGAGAGACTTCATTTTCTGGCAGACCAGACTGAAGTCAGGGAATACCTCTGAACCCTACCTTCCACGCTTCCTTCCACCCCAGCTGAGGCTTCCAATGCCCACCCTGTGTCTTCCAGCCAGGAAGAAGTGGAGGAGCCCAGCTTGAGCCAGGTATAGCATTGTTAATATAACATATTTCTTGTCGTAAAATAAATGATGTGAAATAGATGTTATTATTGATCACTAATTGCTGATTTAATAAAGTGTTTTATATATATCAATAGACAGTAGTGGCCAAAAATGTTTGGGACAAGAATGAAAAATGCTGGGGTCAGAATGATAGTCTTTTCTATTTTTTAACATTCAATTTGCAACAGTCATGAGCTGAAAATAGGGTGTGATTGATGAACAATAAACTAAAACTATGTCAATTTTTCATACACAGGAAAGCCTCAGCCAGGAGAAGGTTGTGGAATGTGGCAGCCAGGAGGAGGCTAGGGAATGTGGCAGCAGGAGGTGATGGGGGTAAGTGTCAGCCAGGAGGTGGCCGGGCCCAGTAGGAGCCTTACAGAATCGCAGGTCCCTCCCCTCCGACTTCCAACCAAAAGGGCCAGGAAGGGGAGTAATGTGGAGGAGGCAGCGCTCAGGCTGATTAGGGAGGCTAATGAGGCCCTCAAAGCCAACCCCACTCTCCAAGAGGCCTTTGCATGCATGACTGCATACAAAATGCAGCAAATGAAGGAGGGCCAATGCCTCTTGTGTGAGGAACTTATGGTGATCACCCAAAATAAGGGGTTGAGGGGCCAACTCACAACCAAAACACACCTGTGTGAGTTGGACCATCCTTCTCCTCCTCCACCTCCTGCCTCACCTCAGCCACAGCCTGGAAGGAAGCGTGTAAGGAAGACAAAAAAGTGATGGCCTGGGTTCAGTCTGGTCTGGCAAAAGATGCAGGCTGTTGTATGACCGCAGCCTGGGGACGGATATGTCATCTGCTGCTGTTCCTGAGCTCTTGGAATCCTGGACCGGATTGTGCTCACTATTATATGGACTCCTCAGGCTACCAATTTTGGCTGGCAAATAGTTGATGTGTGCCCTGGGGTACAAAGGCTTCGCCAATTTTAGCAGTTTCACACATGTTTTACAATGTCAAATTACCAAGGGACACCAACACCAACCAACCTCCTTGAGGTTAAAAATTCCAGTTAATAATGGTGTTGTGGTAACTTGACACACAAAATGAGAAATAATATTATGGAGATCACTATAAAAAGTTCTCTACCCACTGCACCAAAAGAGAAGGGGCGGGGAATATACTAGAAAGAAAGTCAGGGGCCGGCGGAGTTTCACGCATGTGCAGTATATATAAAGCATAACACCCGTGTGTCGTACGTACGATTTGTGAATGGAGGACGGAGTAGCGGAAGCAACGATCGTTATAGCGAAGGTACAATTTTTACTTGGTGCATTAGTGGCCTATACTGCTTATAGATTGAGGCCTATATTGGGTCAAGATTAGAAGAGTTTTACCTGACATTTGGGTTTGTCTTGTGTTGGGTCCTGCAGAGAAAATGGATGGGTTCAAAGACCACAGCTTACTCCCAATATTCATTGATAAATACAGGGAGCTGCCCTGTCTGTGGCAGGTGAAACATCCGCATTATAATAACAAAATAAAGAGGCAGGCAGCGATGGAGAAACTGCTGGAGTTGGTGAAGCCGCAGATCCCCATGGCAACCATCCCCTATTTAAAAAAAAAAAATTGGTGGCCTGAGGAGCACATATAATCGTGAGCATACTAAGGTCCAGAAATCCATGAGATCAGGAGCAGCAGCAGATGACATTTATGTCCCCAGGCTGTGGTACTACTGAGAGACTTCATTTTCTGGCAGACCAGACTGAAGTCAGGGAATACCTCTGAACCCTACCTTCCACGCTTCCTTCCACCCCAGCTGAGGCTTCCAATGCCCACCCTGTGTCTTCCAGCCAGGAAGAAGTGGAGGAGCCCAGCTTGAGCCAGGTATAGCATTGTTAATATAACATATTTCTTGTCGTAAAATAAATGATGTGAAATAGATGTTATTATTGATCACTAATTGCTGATTTAATAAAGTGTTTTATATATATCAATAGACAGTAGTGGCCAAAAATGTTTGGGGTCAGAATGATAGTCTTTTCTATTTTTTAACATTCAATTTGCAACAGTCATGAGCTGAAAATAGGGTGTGATTGATGAACAATAAACTAAAACTATGTCAATTTTTCATACACAGGAAAGCCTCAGCCAGGAGAAGGTTGTGGAATGTGGCAGCCAGGAGGAGGCTAGGGAATGTGGCAGCAGGAGGTGATGGGGGTAAGTGTCAGCCAGGAGGTGGCCGGGCCCAGTAGGAGCCTTACAGAATCGCAGGTCCCTCCCCTCCGACTTCCAACCAAAAGGGCCAGGAAGGGGAGTAATGTGGAGGAGGCAGCGCTCAGGCTGATTAGGGAGGCTAATGAGGCCCTCAAAGCCAACCCCACTCTCCAAGAGGCCTTTGCATGCATGACTGCATACAAAATGCAGCAAATGAAGGAGGGCCAAAGCCTCTTGTGTGAGGAACTTATGGTGATCACCCAAAATAAGGGGTTGAGGGGCCAACTCACAACCAAAACACACCTGTGTGAGTTGGACCATCCTTCTCCTCCTCCACCTCCTGCCTCACCTCAGCCACAGCCTGGAAGGAAGCGTGTAAGGAAGACAAAAAAGTGATGGCCTGGGTTCAGTCTGGTCTGGCAAAAGATGCAGGCTGTTGTATGACCGCAGCCTGGGGACGGATATGTCATCTGCTGCTGTTCCTGAGCTCTTGGAATCCTGGACCGGATTGTGCTCACTATTATATGGACTCCTCAGGCTACCAATTTTGGCTGGCAAATAGTTGATGTGTGCCCTGGGGTACAAAGGCTTCGCCAATTTTAGCAGTTTCACACATGTTTTACAATGTCAAATTACCAAGGGACACCAACACCAACCAACCTCCTTGAGGTTAAAAAATACAAGTTAATAATGGTGTTGTGGTAACTTGACACACAAAATGAGAAATAATATTATGGAGATCACTATAAAAAACAAAAAAAAATAGGAGATCTTGATTTAAAAAAAAAAAAAATATATATATATATATATATATATATATAAACAAAAATTCGAAACATTATTATTGAGATCTGACGAAAAAAAAAAATAATATTATTCAGGAGATCACGAGAAATAATAAAGAAATCAGTTTGTGAGAACCCTGTGTGAATATCAGCAGCAAAACAACTTCATTATTTGAGCATTATAAAGAAGAAGAGAATGCGCTGCATTAAAAGATTTAAAAATTTGCAGCGTGATGAATGTGCTATCTCCATTACAAACGCTAGTTTTACCAGAAAGAGCGATTCCATCTCGTACTTGATTCAGAGCATGCGTGAGATTTTGTGCACCGAAATTGGCTGCATGCGATCGGAATTTACGAGAACAGATTTTGTGGTCGGAAAATCTGAGCTCCAGATCTCCAATTTTGTGTGTCGGAAATTGCGATGGAAAAAGTCCAATGGAGCCTACACACGGTCGAAATTTCCGACAATGAGCTCTGATCGCACATTTACTATCTGAAAGTCCGACCGTGTGTACGGGGCATAACAGAAAATAAACTTTTCCTCAATGTAAGATTAAAGCTCCTTTCGTCTAACCTCCAACAGTTGCCACATGTCCTCTTCAGGGATCTTAGAGTAAATAGCGTATTACAATTACTGACATCACCTTTGATATACAGTATTTGTACAATGTAATCATATCCCCCTCTGCATATCTTCTCCAGACTGAATAACTATAATCTATGTAATTGATCCTTAACTGAGGTTCTCCATACGCCCTTATTAATTATGTTGCTGAACTCTTTCTAATTAAACAATGGGGGTTATTTATGAAAGGTAAATTCACTTTGCACTACAAGTGCAAACTACAAGTGCAAAGTGCACTTGAAATTGCACTGAAGGGGAAGTGAAAGTGCAGTCGCTGTAAATCTGAGGGGTAGATCTGAAATGAGGGGAAGCTCTGCTGATTTTATTATCCAAGCATGTGCAAGCTAAAGTGCTGTTTTTTATCTTCCTTGCATATCCCCCTCAGATCTAGAGTGACTGCACTTCCAAGTGCACTTTGCACTTGTAGTTTGCACTTTTAGTGCAAAGTGGATTTGCCTTTAGTAAATAGCCCCCAATGTCTTTCATGAGGATTAAACTGCATATTCAAAATGAGACCGAACCAATGTTTTGTAAATGGGTGTACTTATTGATTTATCTCTTGAATGTGTGCAATTTTTTAAGCATGACAGTATTTTACTTGCATTTTTAGCTTAGCATTGCACATTATTGCCAAATCTATGGTCTACAAACACATCCAGATCCTTTTCATTATTGATTCTCCCAGGGAAACCCCTCCTAATGTGTATTTTGCGTGTGTATTTTTGGTACCCAAGTAAATAACTTTACAAGTCTCAATATTGAACTTTATCTGCCATTTAGTTGCCAAACCCCCTATATTGTCTAAGTCCTCCTGTAATGACGCTACATCCTGTGCCAAAATGATTCCCTTGCATAATTGAATATCATCATCAAACACGGAAATTTAATTCTTCATTTCAACCTCTATATTATTATTAAAAATATTTGAACAGCATTGGTCCCAGGAGAGAACCCTAAGACACCCCACTCACAACTTTAGGCCATGCAGAAAATGAGTTCATGTAACCAGTTTTCTGTCTTATGTATATGCAATTTCATCCACTCCAATTTACCTTATTTTAAAAATGAAAGCCATTATCTTCATCTGTAAAAACTGAAGAGAAAAAAATATGTAATACATCTGCATTTTCCCTATCTATTCTTTCATAAACTTTTTATTATTGATATATCTGACAACATTTTTGGGATTTGTTTTACTTGCTGTATCAATGTGTTTCTCGTATTCTATTTTAGCCCTGATTGCTCCCTTGCATTTTTTTTTTGCATTCCCTGTGAATTTGGAATGCCAAGGATGTCTCCCTATTTAGTACTTTTTAAAGGCCTGTTTTGTCTCATGTATTTCTTTTTACACTAAAATTTGGAAACATAGGTTTTATTTTATTTTTATGCTTGTTACCCAGTGAAATACAATGACGAATGCCTTGTGGGTTCTTTGTTGCAAATATGTGGTCCCATTTAGTGTCGTACAGTAAGCCTCACAGTCTAATAAAGTTAGATTTTTTGGAATTCAGAGATCTTGTTATACCAGCATGCTTCTCTTTCCTGTAAGCTATGGCAGATGTGATTACACCATGATCACTATTACCCAAGGTGTCTCAAACTTGCACATCTGTAATAAGATCTATGTTGTTTGAAATTAATAGCGCCAAAAGGGCATTTTTTGTTGTTGGGGCTTTCACCATCTATTCTATGAAATTGCCCTGCAATAGATTTAAGAAATGATGAACCCTTATTGATTGTGCAGTTCCATTTTTCCAATCAATATCAGGATAATTAAAATTGACCAAAATAATAGCATTGGAATGTTTCCCAGCAATTACAGTCTGTAAAAAGGAGCTGAGACTTCTCCTCATCCCTTTTGTTAGTGAACCTATAACATACTCTCACAAATAATTTACGATTTTCTGCACTCTTAGAGCTCCATCCATAATGGTTCTGTACATCACAGTTTTTGTTAGTGATATCTCCCAAACTCACTTTCAGATTGCTCTTCACATACAAGCATACCCCTCCATCCCTTCTGCTAACTCTGTCCGTCTGAAATAGAGTGTTCCCCTGAATATTTTGCAGCCTAGTTGTGTGAGTGGTCCAACTAAGTTTCTGATATTCCCATGAAGTAAAAATGCTCCTTGAATAACAGAAGTTCTAATTCATCCTTTTGTTTCTTGAATATGTGAACATACTATTTAATTTTGTATTAGATTTTAGTATTCCAGTATTTATATTTTTTGAGCTATAGCTTGATGCCACTAGTCTTTTTTTTGTCATTACATTTTTATTGGAAGAAACAAAAGTACAAAGACACTACCGACAGCGGATATAAGAAAATACAGGGATATCACAGGTCACATTGAACTAGAAGAGCAAAATTATGAACATACTGCATACCGACAAGCCACTAATATTGACAGGAAATCAGATATACACAAAAAAATTAAACATAAAAGACCAGGTATAGGCACATATAATTATTCATGCTTATTGATCCATGTGGACCAATGCTCCCAAAATTAGTGGAAGGCCACTACCCAACCATTTCATAGGGCAAGTGTGCGTTCATTGGAATAATGCAGGTTAGCTAACGCTATAGTTTCTGAGCGGTTGGGAGTGGATTGGGATTTGCATTGTCTGGCCATCATGAGCTTGGCTGCAAGTAAATATATCTGCTTACTGTGTGGAATGGGGTGGAAACTTTGTCTATATCCAAATTCAGGATGGCCAGAGCTGGATTAGGTGATAAGGGGAGTTCTCCTACTTCTGAGATGAACTGGCTCCTGAAGCCCATCCCCACTCCACAATAAGGATATAAACAACATGAAAGTCACACCCCATCATCAAATCCTCCTGTTACTTTATTCTATATAGAGTAAAATAATTGCAAACATACTGTCTCCACATGACATACTACATTCTAAAGATGTGTTTCACCCCCAATGGCCTTGCTCACAGTGATAGAATTGGTACAAAAACCTCTAGGTGATATTTCAACTTCCTAAATATGGTAACCTCTGCTCAAAATGGACCTTCCAAAAAATGAAATGTTTTATTTACTGAAAGCCCCATTCCCAATACAGGTGGCTAAAAAAAACATTGAGCAATAGTTATAAAAAATGACCTCATACACACAGGGGAAGCTGGGCCCTTCTTTAAGGAATATGCTCCAGCCTATTTTGTGATTTGAATACCCAGATATACCATGAGACAGCAGTGGGGCAATATAACTTCAGTTAATGTGCCACACTGGAACTGCCAGAAGCCAGGGACAAATATGTTTTTTGGTACAAGCTTTATTTTTAATGGTTTTTAATGGGTTTTTTTGCAGCAATTTAGGGGTTGAGGGGCTGTCAGTACATTAGGCTTTCCATTTTTATTGAAGGTTTATTTAAACATTTATTTTGCCATGTACTTAACTCTCAATTGCTTAGGCCTGTTCCAGGCTTATTTTAGTCTTATCTCCATCAGTCTAAAATGGCTCCAAAATTATTTAAAAAGCAGTACAGCAACTGATAAAACATATTAAAAATATGCTATCCTGGGGTAATACCATAAGTAGATTTTTTTATGAATAGTGCCTTTAGCAAATGCCCAATATCACTTGCAGTGCACATTTTATTATGAAAATTAATACTTTTTATCTGCCAATTTTTTTTTTAATACATGTTTTAACTGCTTGATCATCAGTTGGTACTGTCAATAAAATGTGAACCTTTTAGTGTGAAATGCCTAAATTCCAATGGTATTTTATAAATGAAAAATGAATACAGTTTTTTTATCAGGTTTCCTCATTGCCTGCATTTCATTTAGATGTGTTAGATATTATTTAAATATCACCTGGTGTATCAAAGATATCCTTTGCGGATTCCGAATCTGAATGAATGAGATAATGGATCATGAATTTAATGCGTATATAGGCATAACATTGTTGTTGCGAAGGAAGGAAAAGCAACAAGGGTTGATACCTACAACAAATAACTCAGAGACATTTTAACTGGGGCCTTAAGAAAAATGTATTTCATTAATGGTGCCTTTCGTGTGCAGCTCTTTCAAATGCTGATGTCCTGGCTAATGTCTTGGCATCTGTTTACTTCAACATTTTCCTCCAGCTGTTGGATTAATAGAATGTTTGCCACCAACATGAGAACTAAGCATTTACATAAAAGGGCACTGTTTTCAGAAATGTATGCTTGTAATTATAATTTTACTTCAATTAAGCTGTGAAAATTGATACAAAATGATGTCTGGCTGTCAGTTCTACCTTTGTTTTTTAAATGAGACATGTAAGCAAACTACAAAAACAAGTGTTGTAAAAGCTATAGGAATGGTCACATACATGTGTTTGACTTCTTTTAAATGCTCCTTTTAGCAACAAAGCCAAATATCCACTTTAGAAAAAGCATATTTGAGACCATGCTGGACTGATGCTAATTTGGTCCTCAACACGCATAATTATACTGCTTGTATGGTAAAAAAAAAAAAAAAAACACATCCATAATAAATGTTGCTGGCAATTAGCATAGCAGATATGAAGTAAAGGTGCCAAAGTATAAAAACATCAGTAATGGGGATTCTGAGTCTTAAAGAAAATACATTGGAAAACACTCTTCTACCTTCAGTATAGCACATATAATTCTAGGATCATTTGAGCCAGCTGCTGTGAGACTTAAGGTCCCGAAGATATTGTAAATTCATAATTCAATGAAAGCTAATTTTAATACTCTTTCTCTTTCCTTCTTAGCCCCCCAGTCACACCATTGGTGACACTGAAATTGTGCTGCTTCATTTGAAGTAGCACAATTTCAAAGTAGTACTACTTCAGGTTCTACTTGGAAGACATCTGTGACTTCATGCACAGATGTCTATGCAAGGCGTACCTGAACTTGCAAAAAGTAGTGCAAAAACTACTTTTAAAATCGGTGCAATTTTGATGGAGTCAGAGTCACGCTGATTTGACCACTTCCATTGCGGACAATAGGGTGCGACTTGTCTTGCGATTTGAAACTATCAAAACCTTCCAAAAGCTGTAGTGTTTTATAAAGGAATGAAGTGCTTGGAGCCTCCTTTCAACTGCAGAATCTGATATGACTCACTGGACTAACTGGCATTTATCAGCTGCAGCAGTATCTGAGAGGTGTAAACTGGAGTACAGAGTACAGAGGGTAGAACATTGAAATATTCTTCCATTAACCCACTAATGTTGTATATATTGGTGAAAGCCCTGGGAAAGCTAGTATAGATGTGAAATTTGTCACTAGGAAAGCCAGGTATTGCAGGAAAAAGGTGTCTGGCAGTCTGGCAAAGATAGATCAACTGATCAGTTAAATTGAGAGCAAGTGTTTTTTTTTTTTCAAATGTAATATATTATTTAATCATAGGACATTCTCCAAGATATACAACTGTCCTTCTAAAGAACATTGCAGTTAAACATCCCATATTTAGAACATATAATTACATCCAAAAAGCAAAAAAAACCCTAAACACATAAACTCATCATCCAGAATGTCATCTCCATTTCACATCATTAATTCTAGAGAAGGAAAAGTATACTCTTGGTGCCTTCGAAATGTAGTGAGCAGTATTCCACATATACTGCCTTCTCCACATTCTGAGACCCATCCTAATTATTTTTCTAACTAAACCAAAATAAACACAAAAATAAAAACAACAGACAAAAATAAAAACAAAAATAAAAACCTAGAAGGGGAGAGGTATCTGAAGGTGGTCTCATGTGAGCTCGCAAAAGTAGGATGAGACCCTTGGATGTCTCCCTAATTGTTCAAATTACTGTCAAGGAGGGCTCTTCCCTCATCTGAGGACAAGAAGACATTCCAAGGTAACCAAGTCTTGGAAAATAGTTCTTGCTGATGTCGTGCAGAGAGTACCAGGTCTTCTAATCTACTAATTTCTTTTATTTTGCGTAGCCACATCCCAACTGTCGGTCTTAGTGGCGATTTCCACATCAGAGGGATGCAGGCCTTGGCTGCATCTAAAAGATGACAAATAATGGACTCCTTATATACTTTTTCTGGTATATTAGACTCATGAAGGAGGAAGAAGGCCGGGTCCTCCGGTAACGTATAATTTGTAAAATTTTGAAGAATCCGTCCAACCTCTGTCCAGAAAAGTTTTAATTTAGGACAGTTCCAGAATACATGTAGGATAGTACCGTTACTTCCCTGGCATCTCCAACGCAAGTTGGAACATTCAGGGAATATTCTATTCAATCTCTCTGGTGTTCCATACCAGTGGGTAAGAATCTTAAAATTAGTCTCTTGTGTTTTTGCACAAATTAATGATTTGTGCGTAAGCCTAAAAACACGCTGTTGCTGTATTGTATTAAAGGGTTTACCTAAGTCCTGTTCTCATTCCCGAAAAAATTCCAGGGAATGATTTCCCGCAGGCTTAGTTAGTAATTCAAAATTAGCTGATAATGTGTGGGGCATTACTTCCGTCTCCGAACAATATTTATCAAAAGTAGTAGGGGGTCTGGTAAACAATCCTGGAGTCGGAAGAGTGTTGAAAAAATGTGTGATCTGAAGAGCATTCCAAAATCTCAGTTTAAACACACCTGATTGTGCCATCATCTCTGAGATTGTCAGCCACCTCTCCACTTTTACATAACAGGAAGCTTGTGTGTAACCCATGCTTAATAAATGTCAAAAGGCTATATCTTCAATCCCCGGTGAAAAAAGAGGATTTTCAAGTATTGGATATAGAGGAGAGGTCTCAGGTTCTAGACCCATAGAGGGTAGCAGGTCCGAACAAAGTTTTTCAGTATTCCCTATTAAAGGGTGATAGGTTACCACTTTTGGAAGGGAGGTATAACACCAAGGGGCTCTATCCAGAGATACAGGGGATTGAGCATGTTCAATCTGCACCCATAATTTAATATCTTTATGTCTATTCCCATCAATTACTCTGCTTAAATGTATTGCTTGGTTGTACTTACGTATATCCGACACTGTCAATCCTCCATATTCTTTGGGAAGCATTAATTGTTTACGTTGTATCCTAGGATGTTTGTGCACCCAGATAAAATCAAATATTAGCTTCTGACTCTGCTTAAAATAAGTAACCGGAATACGGATCGGCAGTGCCTGTAATAGGTAAAGAAATTTGGGAAGAATATTCATTTTAACGATATTACACCGCCCCTGCCAAGAATGTAAACCTATATTCCATTTATCCAGTAATATCTTAACTTTTTGCAGCAATGGGGGAAAATTTCGTTATTCGCAATTTTAGGTGGAAACAAAGTACCAAGATACGTTAACACTTTGTCAGTCCATTTTGTCTTAAAATTTTGCTTGAGTTGCATAATTGATTTTTGAGGAAAATTAACCCCCATCGCTTCCGACTTAGTAAAATTAATCTGGAGATTAGAAAACGAGCCATATTTTTTAAATTCCCTCATCAGATTTGGAAGCATAGTCAGAGGGTTCATGAGAGAGAATAACATATCATCAGCGTAGGCTGAAATTTTATGTTGGGTATCTCCTATCTGTATTCCTGTGATATCCCGGTTTGAACGAACAGTGCAGAGAAACAGTTCCAGTGACAGGGTGAAAAGAAGAGAAGAAAGGGGACACCCCTGTCGTGTCTCATTTGTAATTTGGAGAGTGTCTGACAATACTCCATTGGCCCATACCCGGGCCGTTGGGCAGGAGTAGATGGATGTAATCCATCGTAACATCTTATTGCCAAAGCCTCCATAGCGTAAGACTGCTAACATAAAACTCCAATTCACCCTGTCAAAGGCCTTCTCTGCATCTGTGTTCAAAAACACGCATTGCGTCTGGGATACATTAACTACCTGTAATAAGTTCAAAGCCTTCCTAGTATTATCTCTTGCTTCTTATGTGGGGACAAATCCCACTTGGTCTAAATGGATGAATTTCGGGATAAAATGTTGAATCCTGTTTGCCAATATTTTAGTGAAAATCTTGAGATCTAGATTAAGCAAAAAGATTGGCCAATAATTTCCATAGATGGTCAGGTCTTTTCCCTCTTTAGGTATCACAGAAATGTGGGCTAGCAAAGTCTCAGTTGTAAATGTTGCAGAATAGCCCAATGCATTAAATAGTTTAAGCATATATTGAGCAAGAGACGGGAACAAGGTCTTAAAATATTGAGTCGTCAGCCTATCTGGAACGGGTGCTTTATGCAGTTTAGTGTCACCTACTGCACCTTGAAGTTCTTCTATTTCTATGGGATCTTCAAGATTGTCTCTATCTATATCCAATAATCGGGGCATTAATGATGAGGAAAGGTATAAGTCTATCTGAGCTTGGGTAGGCGGTTTAACCTGCAGATAATATAAAGATGTATATACACACTATATTGCCAAAAGTATTGGGACACCTGCTCATGAACTTTAATTGCACCCCAGTCTTAATCCGTAGGGTTCAATATTGAGTTGGCTCCCCCTTTGCAGCTATAACAGCTTCAACTCTTCTGGGAAGGCTGTCCATGAGGTTTAATAGTATGTTTATGGGAATGTTTTACCATTCTTCCAGAAGCGCATTTGTGAGGTCAGGCACTGATGTGGACGGAGAGGCCTGGCTCGCAGTCTCTGCTCTAGTTAATCCCAAAGGTGTTCTATTGGGATGAGGTCAGTCAAGTTGCTCCACCCCAAACTGGCTTATACATGTCTTTATGGACCTTGCTTTGTGCACTGGTCCAAATCATTTGGTGGAGGTTTAATTATGGTGTGGGGTTGTTTTTTGGCCCCTTAGTTCAAGTGAAGGGAACTCTTAAGGCATCAGCATACCAAGACATTTTGGACAATTTCATGCTTCCAACTTTGGGGGAACAGTTTGGGGATGGCCCCTTCCTGTTCCAACATGACTGCGCACCAGTGCACAAACAAGATCCATAAAGACATGGATGAGCGAGTTTGGGATGAACTTGACTGGCCTGCACAGAGTCCTGACCTCAACCCCATAGAACACCTTTGGGATGAATTAAAGCGAATACTGTGAGACAGGCATTATAGTCCAACATTAGTGCCTAATCTCACAAATGCACTTCTGGAAGAATGGTCAAACATTCCCATAGACACACTCCTAAACCTTGTGGACAGCCTTCCCAGAAGAGTTGAAGCTGTTATAGCTGCAAAGTGTGAGTCAACATAATACTGAACCCTACGGACTAAGACTGGGATGCCATTAAAGTTATTGTGCGTGTAAAGGCAGGTGTCCCGATACTTTTGGTAATACAGTGTATGTGGGTCTTGACCTCTCTGTGCCTCTCTGTGCCTGAACAAAGAATCCAAACATTCTGGATCTCTAATTAGGAGACTGTGTGAACCAGTCCATCAGCGTGTGAACCAGAGAGCAGACAGGGCTATGTGACTGTAAACCAGGCTGGAAATTATTTATTGCTTATTGCTTTGGGCTGTACATATCATCCTGTATTACAATGTTTCTCAAATCCAGTCCTCAAGTAAACCCAACAGGTCATGTTTTCAGGTTTTTCATGATTTTGCACAGGTGATTTAATCAGTTTCACTGCCTTAGTAATTACCACAGCCGTTTCATCTGAGGAAAATCCTGAAAATATGACCTGTTGGGGGTACCTGAGGACTGGAGTTGAGAAACATTGCTGCATTGAACTCATTCCAGTAAATCTCAGTTTTTAGTAATAAAAGTGGGCAGGAAATCTTAAACCATATGCTGATAAGTGGACTGACTTGAAAAGTTTAGAGTTTGATGCTGCTCTCCACCTTGCAACATATACTGTAGGCAAGGAGACAGGTGGCTCAGGCAATAGGATTCTTTTTACAAAGTGGGAAGGGGAGTGCAGATTTTGCCGATTTGTAGAGGTCCATGCTTATTGGGGACTCCAGCAGTGCAATACTGGGATGAAGTGACAAAGTAAAGATAAAAAAATAAAAATAAATTAAGTGAAAACACAGATCCATAGTATTTTATATTTAATCTCCTGCAGACTGCTCACAGGAAATATACTGCCAGCCTTCTTCCGGGTTTGGGGTGCGCATGATTGGACACAGCATGAGTTTGACAGCAAATTTCAGCCAATGATTTTGACTGAAACCTGCTGATGAGCTGTGTCTAATCACACACAGAGTTCTGTGTTTATAAACCCACAGAACTCTGTGTACATAGGAACAGTGATCTGGCTGTTTCTTCTCCATGAAAAGCAGATCAGAAAGTAAAAGCAGCACAGATTGTCCACCACCCTATCACAGTCCCACTATAAGTCGTCGATTACAGCCATTACAGTATAGTGTCCATTGCTGCATGAATTCCTATACATATACCATAATTTGTAGAAACTATAACTTTCGCAAAACCAATTACTACAGTATACACTTATTGGATTTTTTACCAAAGACATGTAACAGAAGATATTTTGGCCTAAATTTATTAGGAAATTAATTTATTTTATTTTATTATTGGATATGTTTTATAACAGAAAATAGAAAATAATGTTTTTATCAAAATGTTTGGTCTTTTCCATTTATATAATGAAAATAAAAACCCATTGCTGATCAAAAATATAAATTTAATTTGCGTACAGTGTTTCATGTGCTTGCCAGTTAAATTAGCACAGTGCTGAATACCAAAAAATGCCTTGATCATTAAGGGGGTAAAACCTTCTGGATGTCACATGGTTAAGTTATGTGTGAAACTTGTAGATTTCTACATCAAATGAATTTAAATTAGGAAAAAAAAATAAAAGTAAAACGATAATTCATGCTTAACAAAACATTCATGAAACTCTAAATTTCAATTTTTTATGTTCTGTAACAGAAAACATCCCCCCAAAAAAGCTGTGAGACTCAGATTTTTAGAAAATAGATGAAAGAAAAAAATCTAAGACAGAATATAAAAACGTGGATTTATTTATGAGATATGTAGGCACGTACTGGTAGACATACATGGGTAGAATGTCATACTTTATGCACATAAACCACTAGCTGTTTGGTCATTGCACATGAATGGCTGGACAACCCACTCCTGAGGGATCGGTGCATCCTAAGCCAGTGATGCACCCTATAATCACTATCCTCTGGACACAGCAAATTACACAGTGAGTTACAGGGCCATTGAAAGTGTCCCTGTTCCATCTGATTGCTGTGACAATCACAATATATAAACCAAGGCCTTTATGTTGAACTCAGTTTCTTTTTACATTGATCAGCTGTGGTAGGCAAAAGTGTTTCAACAGCAATTGTCAGAATTTTTTTTTTTACTTAGTACAGTGTCACCAGAGTAGCCCGCCAGTGTCCCTGATCACTAGCCACCCTAGTATAGTGTAACCATACCACTTCAGCCAGCCGCAGTGTCCCTAATAGCCACAACACCTGTTAGTGTCACCAGACCAGTGTAGCCAGCAACAATGTTCCTGATGCCGCCACACCAAACCAGTGTGAGCTTACAGCAGTGTTTCTAATTGCCACCACACCAGTCCCAGTGTCACCAGTCCAGTGTAAGCCAGCAACAGTGTCCTGATCGCTGTCAAACCAGTACCAGTGTCATCAGACCAGTGTAAGCTGCCAACAGTGTTCCTGATCTCCTCCATACTAATACAATGTCACAGACCAGTGTAAGCCAGAAACAGTGTTCCTGATTGCTGCCACACCAGCAGTAAGCAACAGTATTCCTGATAGCTGCAACAATACTACCAGTGTCACCAGACCAGTGTAAGCCACCAACAGTGTTTCTGACTGCTGCCACTCCAGTGCAAGTGTCACCTCAGCCAATGCAGCCAGAAACAGTGTCCCGATCACTGTCACACTAGTCCTAGTATTTCCAGGTCATTGTAAGTCAGCAACAGTATTCCTGATAGCTACCCACATCAGTGCCAGCATCACCAGATCCAGTGCAGCCATTGACAGTTTACCTGATTCTCACCCCATCAGTACAGTGTCACAGCAGCCAGTTCAGCCAGCAACAGTATTCCGGACGGCAAACAACACAAAAATCCTTACACCAGAAGGGTGTTCGGCTCACAGCGCTACGCTCTCCCTGAATTGAATATAACAACCCAAAAAGCTATGTATGACATAAATATGACCTCAAATTATAAATGTAAATATATATAAAGCAATTCATAAATAATGTGAACTTCTAAGTGGGTAGTCCAAAACCAAGACACACAACTACTGCACACAAGGAGGAGTGCTGCTGTAATCAGGGAGAGAGAATGCCACCTGGGGAGACAAAAGCAAGGGAAGAGTGAAAATACTGCAGACCTCTGGTGTGGTAAAAGGATCAGATGGTTTTATTAAAAACAACATATTACGTACTGACAAAATATCTCAGGTTGAAGAAGAGGGGGACTCCTCAAAACACATCCTTTTACAGGAGACCATCGTCCACTGAGAGCTGTCCTTGAAATTGAGTGAGCCAAGCAGGAGAAGCAGAGACTTCTGGCATCCAGCCCAGCTCTTCACCTGTCAGCTAGCAACACAGTGATCAAGACACTGTGGCTGCTCATTCATTCTTTTCTTGTAAGAAAAAGGAGAGGTTATCTGTGCTTGGAATCAATATCAGCAGCCAAGCACTATAACCATGAGTCTGCATCTCCCCAAGATAATTTTTAAAATCTGTCCTGTTAGTGGGTCCTGAGGACAGGAGTTGAGAACCACTGCTATAATGGGAAGTGCCTGAACAAAGACCTTCATGGAAAGATCACCAGTATTGCGCTTATGTTTTACATATACCCCACTCCTTGAGCATGCACAAGGTTTTGCTGAAGCAACTTCCTGGATTGTTTGTTTACAATATCTACACACTTATCGTTTGGAGCCATGTTTGATGATATCTGAGCTAAAGCGACTGAATCTAAAGTCTAATCAAGTGCATATTGATCTCCGTGAGTAAGGGGGATCGTTGGTTCTTTGGTAAGCCTCCACTGTGAGGACGGATCTCTTTCTGGGACTTTCTTTTTATCGACATTACTTTAATTCATAGATTGCTAATGCTTAATTTCAATATTTGATTCACTTAAAGCGGGGGTCCACCCACACCGCCAGAAAAAAAAAAAAATATTAAAAGCCAGCAGCTACAAATACTGCAGCTGCTGACTTTTAATACATGGCCACTTACCTGTCCCAGGGTCCAGCGATGTCAGCAAGCAACGCAGAGAACCCGATCGGTTCTCGGCAGCTGCCGCCGCCATCCTAGGTGAGGGAATCAGGAAGTGAAGCTTTGTGGCTTCACTTCCCGGTTCCCTACTGTGCATGCGCGAGTCACGCTGCGCATCGTAAGTGGTCCCCGCTCTCTCCTGGGAGCTGTGTGTTTCCCAGGAGACAGTGGGGACGGGAAGAGGCGTAGACTCCCATGGGAGTCTATGCCGGAAGTGGGTGCAAATACCTGTCTTAGACAGGTATCTGCACCCCCCTCCCCCCTGAAAGGTGCCAAATGTGACACCGGAGGGGGGGAGGGTTCCGAAAAGCGGAAGTTCCATTTTTGTGTGGAACTCTGCTTTAAATCTTATTTATTTGTACATATTATATGTATAGCCCCACACTTTGTTTATTTATTCTTTTCTTGTGACTGTGTTGTTTGTTAAGTGGGCTCTTTCTCATGGACTATATGTGCTCTTTCACATTTTATTTGGTGAGTAGATAAGATGTTGTTATTAATAAAACCCTTATGCCCCATACACATGATCGGAAATGCTGACAACAAAACTCTGATGACAGGTTTTGGCCGGAAAATGCAACTATGTGTATGCTCCATCAGACTTTTGCTGGCAGAATTCCAGCCAGCAAAAGATTGAGAGCAGGTTCTCTATTTTTCGGTCAGAAAAAGTTTTTATCTGAAAAAGCGATCCTCTGTATGCAATTCCGAGGCGCAAAAAATCACGCATGCTCAGAATCAAGTACGAGACGGAAGCGCTCGGTCAGGTAAACTAGCATTCATAATGGAATTAGCACATTCTTCATGCTGCAAATTATTGGATCTTTTAACGCAGCGCATTCTTTTGTTCTTTATAATGCTAGAATAATGAAGTTGTTTTGTTGTTGATTTTCACACAGAGTTATGACAAACTGCTTTCTTTATTATTTCTCGTGATCTCATGAATAATCGTTTAGTTTTTAAAGCCAGATCTCCATAATAATGTTTAGAATTATTTTTTATAGTCATCTTTTTTATTTTAATCAAAATCTCCTGTTTTTTGGATTATTTTTAAATTAGTTTCTAGTGATCTCCATAATTGTTTTTTTTTGGTGTTTCAAGTTTCCACAACAACATTATTATCTTGTATTTTTATAAAGCTCAAGGAGGTTGGTTTGTGTTGGTGTCCCTTGTTAATTTGACATTGTATTTTTGAAATGTACCTGCCTACTCACAAACAAACTGTCCTTTTTGAAGAAAAACACATAGGCAAGAATTTTAACATAAAAAATTCTCCATTCATTCTGGCTCATAATAACAAAATAAAGAGCAAGGCAACGCTGGAGAAACTGCTTGAATTTGCGAACCGTTGGCCCCCAGGGCACATATCAACTCTTTGTAAATTAAAATTGGTAGCCTGAGAAGTCCATATTTAAGGGAGCACAATCTGGTCCAGGACTCCCAGAGATCAGGAACAGCAGCAGAAGACATATATGTCCCCAGGCTGTGGTACTACAACAGGCTGCATCTTCTGTCAGACCAGACTGAACCCAGGCCATCACTTTCTTGTCTTCCCTGCAGCCTTCCCTCCACGCTTCCCTGCAGCCTTCCCTGCAGCCTTCCTTGGAGGCTGCGGCTCTGGAGGTAGACTTGTGGCAGGAGGAGGAGGATGGGCGAGCGCACATAAGTGCATGTTCTCACTAATTTGGCCCCCCAACCCCTTCCGAAAGGCGTGGAAAATTAAATTCTCACACATGAAGCGTTGGCCCTCCTCCATTTGCTGCAATTTGGCAGCTATATAGCAGCCATAGGCCTCTTCAGAGTTAGGGGGTGTTTTCAGGGCTGCATTAGCCTCCTTAATGAGGCCCAGTGCTGCCTCCTCCACGTTACTCCCCTTCCTGGCCCTTTTTGTTGTAAGGCGGAGGGGAGGCACCTGGGATTGGGTGAGGCTACAGGGCCCCACCACCACCTGGCTGACACTTACCCCCGCCTCCTCCTGGCTGACACTTACCCCTGCCTCCTACTTTGTGCCACATTCCAGAGCCTCGTCCTAGCCGAGGTCTTCCTGTGTATGAAAAAGGGACATAGTTTTAGTTTTTGGTCCATCAATCACACACAATTTTCAGCTCATGACTATTGCAAATTGAATGTTAACAAATAGAAAAGACTATCATTCTGAGCCCAGCATTTTTCAGGAATTTTGGGGTACGACGATCCAAAGAGCAATTGAGGAAACACTGGTCAGACCTGAAATTGAGGGAGCAGGATCAGTACAGAAGGATCTAGAATTGCTTCTAAAAAGTAAGTAGTTGTCGTGTGTTCCAATTAATATTATTATTACTTGCATGCTGCTCCATGTGTTTTTCTTTACTGTTATACAGTTTAAAATGGCAACTTTCAGGCTCGTGGGCACAGTAATTTTTTGTAGTAAATATCGTTCATTCGCTGACTAAATACAATTTTTTGGCAGATACAGGGTTAACTACATTTGGTCATGCTAATTTTGTATTAAAAGAAGTTTAGGATATTGTTGTCTAGATGTGTTTGTAACTATAATAAAATGCAAACTTGGTTCAGTGTAATGTAAGGAGAGGACACTCAGCAGCTGTTTACACATCTGGACTCAGGAGCACTAGTGTGAGACACAAGAAAAAACTTTTTAGGGTGTCCCACACAGGTGCTCCAGTGGATACTTGGGGTATCTCCATGTGTGAAACTTGTCCAGAAAAGGTAAGTATTCCAGCTTTGGTAAGTGAAAAAATCTTGTCTTCAGCTTGGAACTGTGCAAAAACAAACAATTGTACCCCACTTCCAAGCAATGTTTCACATTCATATTTCTGGCCACAAATATCGGTGTGCTAAGTATATCTTTTGTTTCATTGTCATAGGGGACAAAAGACTCAGGACATCTGAGGACACCAGGGACCCCCCACCTACTAAAGAAGGAGAACTCAGCACACAACCAGAGGATGTGGAGGAAGGACAGGTGGTTGAAATAGTGACCACAACAGGTGAGTGTCTGACACCACAGATTTAGGTAATAGAGGTATGCCTGCATATTTATAATACATGGTGTGTATTTTTCTTTTAGATGATGTACATGTTGTGGAAGCACAATCTACTCATTTCACCACTGACAGTGTACAAAGGCTAATCCAGGACATCATGTTTTGTATTCGGGATTTAGACTTCATAAAGGAAAAAACCAAGGAGATTGAACAAAGAATGAAGAACATGATTGATATATTAGGGAGAATGTAAATCCCAAAAATTACACCTTTTTAATTTTTTTTAAGAAAATTTAAAGTTTTAATACAGTTTGAAAGCCAAATTTTGAAGATGCACACAGTGTATCAACATGTGCTATCTGCCATCAGATATCAATGTACGCGTTTTGTGGGTGCAACCCCTTCCTCACAACTCTAGTAGGTGAGAGGAAGGGGTTGCACCCCCAAAACACGTCCATTGATCCCCCATGATGGGAGATAGCACATGTTGACATTAGGCATGGGATCAGGAGGGAAAACCCCATTTTGACTCCCAATTTGTGTGCATCTTCTAAATTTGGCTTTTACAGGGGTGACATCACCCCATCTGATGAAGGCAATATCAACACATTTTTAACACTATAATGTCTGATATTGCCTTCAGTTTTTCAATGTTGAACTTTGAACTTTGTAAGTTCCTGAGTTGTGTATGTTATGTTTTGAAACATGCCAGTTTATGTCCAAAAAATTTTTTTTCAAGGTAAAACTTTAAAAAACCAAGATGTTATTTTTTTACCAAAAAAGGTTTTACAACACACATGTGCATGTGCACGGAGTAAAAGTTTTTATACTCAACAATGTTTGGTTTCTTCTTTCAATGCTCAATACAACTTTTTGTATTAAGTTGGTGTTTACAGTTATAATGGGTGTTATTTAAACAATGGAAAAACCACTTGGCACTGCAAGTGCACTAGGAGAACCTAGGAGACAGCTTAAATAAACACAAGCAGTAAATCAAATTCAAATTTTATCATATCAATTTTTTTTTATTTTGAAAATATTTAAAAATTTGCTGGCATAGCAATGGCCCCCCTACCCGTAAAATAATCAACATATTTTTGACGCACTTTACAGGTGCTTTGGGGGGGCAAGCCAGGACAGCCAGCTTTCAGGGTTGTCAGTGTTGGTTCATGAAGTCCGACCTCAGGCCCTGAGGCTACATAATTAGGAGCATTTCTCTTTAAAAACTTGTGCTGTTTGCAGCATCATAACACGATGTGGTTAAGTTTGTACTCCACCATATTTATTGCCATTAGAAATAGGCAGAACCAGCTGGCCATTATCCCAAAGGTATTCTCCACGACTCTTCTGGCTCTGGCCAGCTGGAAATGAAAAACCCTCTTCTCCAGGCTGAGGGTACTCTGGGGGAATGGCCTCATCATGTGATCACCCAGGCCAAATGCTTCATCAGCAATAAAAACAAATGGGAGTCCTTCGACATTCTCTTCCGCAGGTGGCGATCCCAAGCCACCACTCTGGAGATGTCAGTAGAACTCCGTCTGGGCAAAGACTCCACCATCCGACATCTGGCTATTCTTACCCACATCCACATATAAAAACGTATATGTCGCCGACACCACTGCCATCAACACGATACTATTGAAACCCTTATAATTAGCGCATGCGTGAGATTGGGGAAGATGGCAGCTTAATCTCCCTGCTCCGTGCCGTCGGACCACTAAATCTCGGCGACTAAGGCACATCATGCTCTCTGACACCACCACATAAGCTCCGAAGCGGCGGACATTACCAGGCACCCGGCGGGTATGTTCAATACACCCCAGAGCCGGCAGCGATACCGCTCCCAGCAGAAATCCTCCTCAGCCACGGGGAAGGGGAAGGGCAAAATGGCGCCCGAACCTCCGGAGCCGGATGACACTACGCAGCACTCAGATGACAGCCAGCTTCAGTTCCCCACTAACCTGGTAAGCCCCACTGATGCTGGCTCTGATGCCCTTCTCCAAAAGTTCTGCAGTATCATACGGGATTAAATAAATGCAGCCTCCTGTAAGCTTTCAGCAGAACTTGTAAGGGGCCTTTAAGAGCTAGGACACTGCACAAACCAATTAGAGCAGTGGATCGACTTAACAACAACAGTGCTGGAGGGACATGAGGATGAAGTGGAGAGGTTAAATGCTGAACTTGTGAGCCTACAGGATAAATTGGAGGACTCTGAGAATAGGGCCCATAGGGAAAACCTTCGCATTCGTGGGCTCCCAGAGACCATCACTGACATGCAGGGGAAAGCCACAGCTTTCTTCCAAGAGCTGGTGCCTGATATCCCTGCGGAGCGCTTGGAATTTGACCGCATACACAGGTCACTGGCTCCCAAACACTGAAGGCCCCCCAGAGATGTCATTATAAAATTTCATTTTTACAGGACCAAAGAATGGCTCCTACAAGCTGCAAAGGATCACCTCTCTTTTCAGGGTAATCCCCTCCAACTATTTGCAGAACTTTCTCCAGTCACCATAGCTAAAAGGTGGAACCTGAAGCCATATTTGCAAATCCTGCAAGCCCGGGACATTCAATATAGATGGGGATTCCCCTTTAAACTTTCTTTCTACCATCTTGGCCGTCAGTTTCACTCCTCCTCCTTGCCTGACCTACGGAGACACTTCCAGGATCTGCAATTTGATCTTCCTCCTTCCCAACCGGAGTCCTCTTCGGGCCACCCGAGATCTTCCCGGTCACCCCACAGGTCCTTGCAGATGTCCCAACAGGGGTCCCAAGCTCTTCAGTCACTGCAGGCACAGCGGTTTCAGGATGTCCCTAAGGGAGGACAGCACTGACCTACATTTGACGCCTTGGAGGCCTTGAGGGGCTCACCTACCTAGAGACTATTATGCTGATTCAACAGTCAACTCTCACCCTGAACTGTGAATTTATCCCTATGTCTCACCCTTGACCTCATCTTTCAAGGACCCAGCTGAAGTACATGGGCATTTCTGCTCCTAGATTCTGGACCCCTTTTTTTATTTTTTATTTTTTTGGGGGGCCTGGTAGTCCTTGCCCATCCCCTCTCTCCCGCTTCTGTGCACATTACCATCAGATGGTCCCCTTGCCCTGTGTTGCCCCAGTATTACTATTATTGCTAACCAATTGACCCTTTTTATTGTTAGTCTATATGGGTGAACTTTTGCTTTGAAACTCGAGAGGGTCCCCCTTGTGCTCTGCTGGACATTCCCATTTGAGTTCTGGGCATGTCTGACCCATGTTACAGCCCCCTTTCCCCCCCTTTTTTTTTTCTTATTTCTGGAAAGGGTCACAACTGTGGGCTCCCAACTATGTGGGCTGGTCTTTCACTCTGGATTCCCCAGATTGTATATGGGGTCCCCGGGGCACGAGGTCTACCTCGACCTACAGTTTACAGTTTAGATTGACACGTTATCTATTTTAGGTTATAATCTGTTCCGATCTCTACTTAGGTGATGTCTATTAAACACATCTGTCTGTTTACTCAATGCCATTGTTAATTCAGGTATTAATGTTTAGATTACTTTAAAAGATGCCGAGTGGTTTCCGACGGACCACTGCTCCCCCATGTGTCGGAACTTAGCCCGAACAAAAGTTCTGACCGACTTCCGACCCTTTAGTGGGTTTTCAATCCCACTACCAATCGCAACCTTGATGTTTGGAATGTTTTTGCTCCGAGTATTACTCGGCCATTCTGTTTATCTTGATCTCATTCCTTTAATTCTCTTAACAACTGTCTTTCTGGTCTATCTAACCCTTTTTTTCTCCACTAGGTCCGCGGGGTGTGGGCTCTGGGGAAACGTCTTCTGTCAATTGTCAACTTTACTATGACGCTGAATTGGTTATCCCTGAATGTTCAGGGTATGAATTCTCCTCAGAAAAGGGTGAAAGTTTTTAAGTATCTAAGGAAGCAGTGGATTGACATCGCCTGCTTACAGGAAACACATTTTTCGGCAGTTTCCTGCCCTAAATACTTTGATGCTCAGTTTCCTCAGGTGTTTTTTTGCCCCAACTAAACAAAAGGGGGTGCTCATAGCTTTCTGCAAATCAGTCCCATTTAGTTGTACTAGACAGATTGCAGACCCCGATGGCAGATATTTATTACTACAAAGCACTATCCAAGAATCAGAGGTCACTATTATAACCTATATTAAAACTATGTGGCGCTACCTCGGTCTCAGTGCAACAACTCAAACTCCAAATAAAATAAAACGAAATGATAAACTATGACCTAAGTAAATAATCAATGAGTATGTGAATACGTGCAAAGATAGTATATAAATATTCCAAAAAAGTGCAAAATGCACACAATGAAGGTATAATAATGCAACAGGCAAAATAAAAATTATGTGAACAATGTCATGTGATAATTAATGTCCAATCAGGTAAAGTGTAACCAAAAAGACATATAATAACATCAAGACCAAGTGGTGATAATAATACAGGTGAAAAATATAAAGTGCAGTCCAAAAATAGCATGCAATGCGACTTCCAATGCGACTTCCAATGTCAGCAGGAGGAAATCTTCTCTAGGCGAAGAAAGTGCAAGTGCAGTGGCAGCAAATGTCTAAAAAAGTTCATCCAGTCTTGTTCCAGTGTGTGGCAACCATTTCCCCCAGCCTCTCACCTGTGGTAGTGGCCCCCAATGGGCCGAATCAAGCGTGAACCCACAGGTAAACAGCACTCAGTGTAAAGGGTCGGCTTCCAGTAATGGTCCCAGCTCCCGGAGGGCATACGTCGGCAAGGTAAGAATGGCGCTCTCCCACACTCAGCCGGTGTTCTCAGATATAGGATAAAAGGAATAATAGTGGCTCCATAGTGTAGTAAGTAAAATAAATTTATTGAAAAGCACTGTAGTGACTTACATAAAAATCAGAGCGATTAGTGATAAAAACACAGGCTTCTGGGTTCGGCCGTACCCGGAAGCAGCAGCACCTGGCTCCTCCCTCCCTGACACGTTGCATCACACCACACGTGACTTTATCAAATGGATTTAGATGCCTCCATCCATAACAAATCAATTAAAAGGACCTTGCTCCATGAGCGACGAGCGCATTTGCCAGCGTCAGCCTGAGTGCCTTTCCTTCCCTACACATGGCATCACTGTCATGTGACTTCATCAAGTTACGTGTGGTGTGACGCAATGCGTCAGGGAGGGAGGAGCCAGGTGCCGCTGCTTCCAGGTACGGCCGAACCCAGAAGCCTGTGTTTTTATCGCTGATTGCTTGGATTTTTATGTAAGTCACTACAGTGCTTTGCAATAAATTTATTTTACTTACTACACTATGGAGCCACTATTCTTCCTTTTATCCTATATCTGAGAATACCGGCTGAGTGTGGGAGAGCGCCATTGATTATTTACTTAGGTCATAGTTTATTATTTAATTTTATTTTATTTGGAGTTTGAGTTGTTGCACTGAGACCGAGGTAGCGCCACATAGTTTTAATATAGTTTATCTAAGTTATGTGAGTACACTGTTCTATGTCGGCGGCTCCGTGTCAAATTTACCAAATAGTGTGGTTTTTGCGCATTAGTTATTCACTTTACACTATTATGACTTATTATGCTCCAAATTCAAACCCAGGACCCTTCTTGACCCACGTCTGCACCCTGCTAGCATCCCACTGCAAGGGTACCCTCTTCCTTGCGGGTGACTCAAATTTAGTTTTGAACCCCTCTTTGGATAATTATCCCTCGGAGCTAACAGCTCCCTCCCCTGACTCTAAAAAATGTGCTCGCTCTTTACAAATACATGATCTGGTAGATCTCTGGAGGGAATGTCATCCCCAGGGAAGAGACTATACGCATTACTCCTACCCTCATCATTCTCATTCCAGAATAGATCATATGTTTATGCTAAGAATCAATCTTCCCTTGGTGGTAACAGCCTCTATTTTGGCTGCTCCGTGGTCTGATCATGATCCTGTTCTGGTGGTCTGCCACTCCATTCTTACTGAAGGGGCTGAACGCATCTTGCGTTGGTCCCGTCAGAAGTGGTATGCTAGGGCAAACAAGCCGAATCGTATGTTGGCCAACAGGCTCCGGACCTTCGCCCCTAAATTTACTCCTATCTCCTTGCGCAACCGGCAAAATGTCCTCACGGGTAATCCAAAGCACATATTGGAGGAGTTTCGATTCCACCTCACAAAATTGTATTTGGCCCCTGAGCAATTTAACGAACAGGACACTACTGATTTCCTCAACCACCTTTCGATCCCAATCCTGACAGAGGCGCATGTTACCCTTATGGACCAGGACATACAGGTTTTGGAGGTCCTCCAGGGCATTAAAGACCTAAAGGTGGGAAACGACCGGGACCGGATGGCTATACAGTGCTTTACTAGAGAAAACTGGCTACTGTGGTGGCTCCACACTTAGCAGCCATGTATAATTCTGTAAAAAACGGTCGTTCCTTTACCCCGGACCTCTTAACAGCAAACATTGTGATGATCCCTAAACCGGATCGCGACCACTCCTCCTGGGCCAATTTTAGGCCCATTTCTCTAATTAATGTCGATATGAAACTACTAACTAAAATTCTAGCAAATTGCCTAAATTCCTTTCTCCCTCGGTTAATTGGGAAAGATCAAGTCGGTCTTGTACCTCAGAGACAGGCGGGAGATGCCATTCGGCGTATACTGCAACTTCAACATATAGCTCATACCCGCTCACTGGAATCCATGCTCTTGTCTCTGGATGTGAATAAGGCCTTTGACATGGCCTTATCTCATGTCAGTTCTTCGACATTATGGATTTGGGTCTTCATTCATGCGATGGATGTCAGTCTTATACTATTCCCCCTGGGCAAAAATTAAGTATTATGGATTTGAATCTCCTCTCTTTAACATCAAGAAGGGCACCCACCAGAGTTGTCCACTCTCGCCTCTACTTTTTGTTTTGGCTCTTGAACCTCTGGCGGATATTCAGAGCATTGAAGTAGCGGGCTGTCCCCATAAAATCTCCCTGTTTGCCGATGACATCCTTCTTACTTTAACCTCCCCTAGAATTTGATTACCAAATTTGCAATCCCTATTGGATACCTTTGCTTCCCTTTCATGGCTACGATTTAACCCTACCAAATCTAAAGCATTATCGGTCAATCTCTCTCCGGGAATGTTAACGGATTTACAGCTGGCATTCCCCTTTCAATGGGTTTCCTCGCTGTCCTATTTGGGAATCCACCTTACCCCTACATACTCTGGATTGTACCAGGCTAACTTTCCACCTTTGTTCAAGAGGCTAACGGATATGCTGTCATTTTGGTCTCATTTGCTTTTGTCATGGTTTGGCAGGATAACGGCTATCCATATGTCATATCTTCCGAAACTACTATATTTTTTTCGTGTCTTGCCTATTCTGGTTCCTTCGCATAGCCTTCGTATACACCAATGTAGGATCTTGAAATTTATCTGGGGATCGATCTGCCCTCGAATTAGCAAACAAATTTTGTATGCTAGATGAATTTATGGCGGTCTTTTGGTCCCTAATTTATGGACCTATTATATAGCTGCTAATATAGCCCCACTTTCACACCTTCACGAGACATATCAGCTCCCGCTCTGGGCCACGAATGACCTGGTTGACACAGACCTTATTCCTATCTCTTCACTGCCCTGGCTCCCTCCTGCGCACCGCCCGGCGGTTATAGGGCCCTGTTTGGCCCACTCTTTGCGAATACGGGATTCGGTAAAGTATTCTGTGAGATTGATTTATCCCCATCTACCACTTTTACGACTATTGCAATGCCCATTATTTCTTCTAGGCTGTGACAACCCCACCCAATTCTTATGGTGGACCACAAATGGGTTCATAGATGTTCACTCATTGTTCACGCCTACTAGAATTTTGACGTTTGACGCTCTACGCTCTTCTTATGACATCTCCTTGTGAGAGCACTATAGCTATTTACAACTTCGTCACTTTCTCCAAAGTCTTATTAAATCCCAACCCACCCCCTATACTCTGACCCCCTTTGAGAGCCTTTGTAGAGCTAGGCCCCATTCTCCGGGCCTGATATCACTGATATATTCGGCCGTGATATCCATAAAGAGACCCCCTTTGAGTTCCTACCACCTTCAATGGGAGAAAGAATTGGGGAAGCAGTTGGCCCCTGAAGACTGGCAGGCAATGACAATAGCTTTATCCAAATGCTCACGTAATGTCTTAATTTTGGAAAATGCCTATAAAGTATTGTACAGGTGGTACTACACTCCGGCTAGATTGGCTCAATTTATTCCAACTTATTCCCCGCTTTGTTTTAGGGGATGCTCCCAGGAGGGTTCAATGACACATATTTGGTGGTCATGCAGACTGTGGGTCAGGGTATATACCCTTCTTCATAACATGTTTCAGATTAATCTTAAACGGGACCCTTATGAAGCTCTCTTTGGTAAGCCTATTGTTGAATTACTGCGCCCGGAATGGCAGCTAGCCCAACATCTTTTCACTGCAACTAGATTGACGATTGCAAGAGCATGAAAAACCCCCACACTCAGCTTTGAGTCAGTCAAAAATCGCCTGAATGATGTCATGGTTAATGAGAAACCGACGGCTATTCTTTCGGATACGCATGACAAGTTTCTCAAGGTCTGGCAACCTTGGATTGCATATCACCACCCTTCTAGGTTTGATGCGACATTACTGTTGATATAGGACTCCTCCTGCTCACACCCCATGGACCCCCCCACCCCCTTCCTCTTTCTTCCTCTCTTCCTCCCCTACCCCCCTTCTCTTTTTGTTCTACTCTTTCACCTTTTCCACTTCTTTCGCACCTCTCTCTTTTCAGTCAACTTTTTCTTTTCTTTTCTCAAGGATGCTAAAGTTCAGGTTCTATTGTTGTGTATTGTACACTTATGTTACGGGTTTACAAGTAACTGGGCAAGGCCCGGGCTCTGGTACAACTGGTTCCTCTAACTCTCTCATTTGAGTTTTACATGGTATCACGACTCCTGATTCCATCATGCTGGTGGAGGCCTCTGGGCCCTGATTTGCTTTGTATATTATATGTTATAATACTCTATTGTAAACCTGTACTGTTGGTCTATATGACAATAAAACTTTTGTAAAAGACTTATAATTAAAATAGTATGACCCCGAGTGGGGTGGTGGGAGGATGTGGATGTGCTTCCCATCGATTGCCCCTCCACGGTTTGGAAAGTCCCAACGCTCGGCAAACTGGGAGGCCACAGTCTGCCATTCCTGTGGTGTTGAAGGAAACTGTGGAGTCAAACCAGAAAAAAAATAAATTAGCACGTTTGCACATAACATTGCAAGCAGATTAGACAATCAGTATCACATTTATTTTAAGGAGTATTTAAAGACAAAAAGATAAGGTCCACTTATCAGATTCCTCACCCCCTCTGATGGCCCATTGGAAAAAGTTTAGTGAATGAGTTTGGGAGCCAGAAAAAAGCCTCTTGCACTCTGCCTGAATTTAAGGACACAAATAACATTTGGACACATCTTAGGGGGTGTTTAGGGAAAAGCACTACAATGGAGCTTACAAAATACATTGTTAGAATGCTGGGGAGGTTAGTGAAGGCAAATATGCATGAAGGACAAAAAAGGAGCATTAAAAGCTTCCAGCATGCATGAGGACAAAGGGGACATTCACAGCATATTATAATCATGGTAATTAGGGAATGATGAAATAAATACAATACATTAGCAAACATTAAATACATAGAGTGTGATGTTAAAGGAGAAAACTTACCCTAATATAGTCCTTCTGCAGGACCTGTATGATGGCAGAACAGGTCTCTGGGATAATGATCCCCGGAGCCTGGGGGGAAATGCCTGTAGAGAACTTGAGGTCCTGTAGACTTCTCCCCATCACCAAGTACCACAACGTGCTGCGGAGTGATGGCTTGCCGCATGCACATGTCCTGCTTTGTAATATAAGGAGACAGCAAAGCCAACAGACAGTGAAAAACGGGGTCCATCATCCTGAAATATTTCCTGAAATCATCAGGATTATTCTCACGGATCTCCTGCAGCAAAGGCATAAGAGAGAATTGGTCACGCTGGAGTAACCAATTCTTGGTCCATGAACTCCTCCCCACCCTGTTCATGGACTGGACTTGGATCAAAGCAAGAACCCCAACACCAAGCCCCGCGAACTCTACGACGAGCATGTACCCGCAACATGGCTTCAAAATGGTTGGCTGATCAGAATGAACTAACAGAATGCACTGAAGAACAGCAAGGCCTGTGAAGATCGAACTGAAAATCAGAAACGAGCGGACAAAAACGCACTGAAAAACAGATACGAATTGACTACAGGCACTGAAAACCAGTTACAAACCCACAAGCACAAACTGAACAGCAGTAACAAACTAAAAAGCATGAAAGCTGAAAAGCGCGAATCGTCTCTCACCAAACTTCTACTAACACGAGATTAGCAGAAGGAGCCCAAAGGGTGGCACACTGGCTATTGAACTCCCTTTTTCTAGTCCCGTCATACGTGTTGTACGTCACTGCCTTCTTGACGGTCGGAATTTGGTGTGACCGTGTGTATGCAAGACAAGCTTGAGCGAAATCCCGTCGGAAAAGCCATCATACCTCTTTCCGACCAATATTCCGATCGTGTGTACGCGGCATAAGATTCTTTTACTACACCAGAGGTCTGTGTTGTTTTCTCCCTTTCCCTGCTTTTATCTTAACAGTATTCCAGATCACCATTACACCACTGCAGAGCTGTCTGCCACCTGTACTGGCCCTGGCCTGTTTATGGACCATGCTTTTGTCTACCACGTAGACAAGTCCTTTGTCTGTCACCTGAAATGATCCATCTGCATGTCTCAATTACTATGTTCCTCCGAGGCACCAATCTCGGTTATCCCCTACAGACAATTACGCTCCTGGAACCACATGAACTCCTTTTTTCACCCTTTGTTCAGCCTCCTGTACTTCCTGGCCATTGAACCTGGCATTCCCAGGGGCAGCCATGTACCATTAAGCAAGGTTTGTTTGGTTTATAGGCATAGGGACTGCTACAGGTGCTGCTACAATAACCTATATTCTTTGACCACTCATACAGAGGAGAGCATTTCAGTACACTGTTTTTGATACAGTGTTAGTTAATTTTGTGATACACAAGATAAAATGTCCTGTAGATAATCATTCTAAATATTGAAAAAGGGAGGAGTGGCACAATGTGTTTTAGGGTGTAATTCTAAGTATGCCCGTGCTGTGTATTAGAAATATCTTTCATTTTCTTTTTTTCAAGTTTTCAAAACTTGTGGAAAATGTTTCTTTTTTTATCTTTTTCCTGTAAAGACATTTTGAAGCCACAAGAAGTGTGATAGATAGTTAGAACATGAGATGCATTATTTTTGTCCCTTAAAATCCTAAAGGTGCACCTTGGATTTATTGATCCCTCTATGCTTCTAGGCAGCAAAAAAGTATCACCTGCTGTATGTATATGTGTATCCCCATACTTGGAAGGAGTAAAAGAATGTGTTTTGGAGTGTAACTGTAAGTATGTCCATGTTATGTGTGAGAAATAACTTGTTATGTAGTAAAGACATAACAAAGCTTGTAGTGATTAAATATCACTTAAAGCAAGCTCTATCTGTCTCAAAAAAATAATAAAATATTCATTTGGGCACAGTGTTGCATGACCAAGTAATTGTTAATCAAAGTAATACAGTTTAAACACTTCCCACGGAAGGTATGTACCTGTACCTCCTCCGGTTTCAGTGGTTATACCAGGATGATGCCCATACCTAAAGGCATCATCCCAGTATCATTCTTTTCAGACGGTGATTGTCTTTCAGGCAGATGTGATCTGAGTGGCTAATTAGCCATTCAATCACTTCTGCGGGTGGCGGAAGGGGGGCCCACCCCCTCCCGCCGTCCCCTTTCACAGGCTCTCCTGTCCCATTGCGGAGGCCGGGAGCATTGCGGCCAGTGGCGATGGCTGCCCTGTTAAGAGAGAGAGAGGAACTGACAACACCTTCTCTCTGTAACCATGGAAACTGAGAGAGATGAGTAGTTTGTCACTTCTGGTTCCGCCCCTTTGTTTACCTGGCCACCATTGGCTGGGAAAGCAGCCGATTGGACGGATCTGTGTCTGATTGGCTGCATGGAGGTTAAGAGGAGACATTTTGGGTCTAATAGACCCCAGATCTCACCATAAAGATGACCTGTCATGGCCCATGCTGTCACAAGGGATGTTGTTTATCCCTTGTGAAAGCAATAAAGTTAGTACAAGGAAAAATAGAAGTGTAGAATTTTTTTTTTGCATAAAATAAATAAAAAATAATTAAAGCAACCCTGTCCCACCGTGCTTATGTGCAAATGTGAACGCATATGTTACACCCGCAACCATATGCAAATGCACCACACATGTGAAGTATTGTCACAAGACCAATAATTCTAGCACCAGACCTCCTGTGCAACTGTAAACTGGTAACCTGTAAAGGTGTCGCATATGGAGAAATTTAAGCACCGTAGTTTGCCGCTATTCCACAGGCAGACGCAATTTTAAAGCGTGAAATGTCGGATATCTATTTAGTCGGTGTAACATCATCTTTCACATTATTTCATTTATTATAAATTGGGCTAACTTTAATTTTTTTTTTAACTCATGAAAGTTTTTTTTTTTCCACAAAAATTGCGTTTGAAAAACTGCTGCTCAAATACCATGTGACATTAAAAATTGCAACACCCACCATTGTATTCTATAAGGTCTCTGCTAAAAATATATATATAATGTTTGGGGTTTCTAAGCATTTTTCAAGCAAATAAAAAGTAGAAGCGAAGTGTCAGAAATGCCCCGGGTGCAAAGTGGTTAACATGCCAGTTTTCAAGTGGTTAAGGACATACAGTCAATACTTTCAATACTTTTTAGTTGATCAAGCTATTTAACTCATTAAAATTTCCCAGGAATGCTTTATGCTTTGTTAAAGGATAAGTTCACCTTTGAAACATGTTACCTGTTAATCCTGTTTTTAAGGTGGAACATGTAACCTGTTCCACCATTTGCAGCCTCTCCCCCCTGCTGCCCAAACTCCCCTCATAACAGCGGGCTGCAGCCTTGTGGGTCTCTGCCCACACAGCGGTGTCATTAATTCACAGTTTCCTGTGAATGAATGCCTACAAGTATCGTCAGCCACTCAGGTTGAAGACTTGCAGTTCTCAATGAGCTACAAGGGGACTGATGAGCGTTCTTATAGTCCATTGATCTTCCTACGCTCAGGTAACTGCCTGCCCATATGAGGTACAAGCAGACAGCTGTACTGAGAGTCTGCAGGAGCCTGAGATGGCACCTGCAATCTGCTGATCATGAGCGCAATGCTCTGTAGGTTCCTTAAAAAAAAATAAATGCAAATTTCTCCAATCTTATTATCCCTGACCCAGCCCATTTATCCTTTCAACCATGGAGGCTCAGCATCACATGTTGGCATTACACAAGGCAATCCTCATGCAAATGCAAACTGCTTAACATCTGGCATTTTGATATTTTTCTAACTCTTCCTAAGGGCCATCTCACTGCTTTTGGTGGGGCTGGGTGCTCTTGAAAAAAATACTGAGACTGGGTGCTGATATGTTTTTATTTCTTAAGGAAACCCTCCTCACCAGCCATGAATGATATGTGTTACATCAAAGAACACAGGGACCCAGTGATTAAGTCACTGGGTCTAAAATAGGGTATTAAATCAGGAGTGGTTCTAAACCATTTTGTTTTTTTTGGGGGGAATGCTATGTTGGTGTTGGAAGTATAAGTGAAGAAGCTAAGTTTACAGGCTATCAATCATTTATTATAATAAAAGCAGACATACCATATTGAGAAATGTTTGGTCAGAAAATAAAAGATACATTGTCCCAGGAGAATGGTATAAGGTTCAAACACATTGATACATGACCCTAATGCAGATTCACAAGTTTTCACCCTCTGCTTCCAACCTTTGCTGGAGATGAGGCTCGGGCTTGGGCTCATTATTACATATCTAATGGGCTTGCCTGCTTCTTCACACTTACTGGTCTTAGGTTCACAGCATAATCTCTTCCCTTACTACCCTTGCATTGGACTTCACCCCAGCCAAACTCCTGCTACACCATACATCCCTCCCATGGAAAGTGTATTTCAAATCCCTAGCAATGCATATGGTAAATGCTGCCAAATTCTGCATGCCTGTTCTTTGGGGCTCCACATGCTACCCTTCCAACAGAGATTGGCTTCTTCGGCTCAGCAAAATAGCAGACAGGGAGGAACTAATTGCAATAGCACAAGACATTCCTTCTAAGTTTGCAAATACATGGTCCTGTTGGCTTCATTTCCAAACCATGCCTGAATACAGCAGACTTATGGGAGACCTCCCCTTATCTCTCATTTGGAGTATATGACCTGATGTCACGGTTGGAGCGAAAGAAACATGATGTCTTCCCCGGTGGTGGCTTGAAGCTTTTGTTGAGCGGACCTCTTTACAGACATGGAGTATCCCAGATACATAAGTCTATGTTGACCCCCCGTAATAGGTGGTCAACGCTCTTTTGTAAGGGCACATCCTATTTTTTGGTGGTGGTCTCACAAGGTGGAGGAAGTTGGTGACACAACAGTCAAACTTTCACTTTTTGTCACGTTTTGTGACTCTTGGACTCACTTGTTTCATATAATTCATGTATTGCTTATCTTTATTTAGTGCAACATACCTATTTACTTACACCATTACCACCTTAGACCTTAGGTGCCTCGGAGTTCAGAAGAGGAAAAGGAAACAGTCATCTGGGGGCAGTGGGAGAGAGAGCTGGACACCTGTATGAACAAGGTGAACTGATTATGGGATTGAGCCACAGTGGCTGAGCTGTGCAAACCTCCTTATTAGGACCCCTGAAGCCAATGGGGAACCCCAAAAACACAGAGTGGGACTGGTATGTCAGTGGTGCACCTTTTGACTAGTTTTGGCAATTCTGCACCAGAGTTTGGGCTTTTTTTTGTGTTCCCTGTTTGCTGAAGACAAGCTGTGCTTTTTGTTTGGCTGTTTTTTGAAAATAAAAGGACTGTTGCTTTTACTAACATGTCTGTCTGATGTTCCTGGGCTACCTCATATCCCAGCATGTAAATGGACATATGGAAATGCACACTGACCATGTGGTATGAACTACCTCAATCTGAGCTCATGTAGGATCACCTGGAGCACACTTTCCATAGCCTATCCTGTGCACCATCCAATCTTTCTGATTCCTGTATAATCAATAACATTCAAATTTACAAGGCCGGTTTGAATCTGATTGGTGGTTGTGGAAAACTTTTTAGCAATTATATCATTGTACTTCAGGGTTTTTGTATGCAAGAGATAGCAAAGAGTCTGCAGTAGATACATCTAGGAATATCTTTCCTACATCACAAGCAGGGGTTGGCTGGTGACCAGAATACTGACATAAGGGACTAAATAAATTGGTGCACTACAAAAATGCTTGGATTTAAAGCTCAAGTATTGAGCAGGTAGGCTATGCACCCTGTATGCATTTTATTTTTACATTTGTATTGCAATATACAGTATCCTTATGTATCACTGTGCTGTAAAATATATGGGGTTTGAAATTCTTCTGAATCTCTGCCACATTAAAAAATGTATAAATCCTTAATTAGATCTTTTAGTGCTAGGGTGTCCAGCAGGTGTCCAGAAGGCCACAGTGTTGTCCCAATTACATAGTACACCTAAATCAGAATGGAAGAAGGTTGCTGAAATGTTCTTCCAACACCTGGCATTATCTGTTAGATAGAGGCTACTTTCACACCGAGGAGCTTTACAGGCACTATATTGCTAAAAATATCGCCTGTAAAGAGCCTCACCTGTCTCTCCAGTGTGAAAGCCCGAGGGCTTTCACACTGGAGTGGTGCACTTGCAGTACAGTAAAAAAAAGTCCTGCAAGCCGCATCTTTGCAGCGCTGTATACACCACTCTTAAAGCACCCCTGCCCATTGAAAACAACGGGGCAGCGCCACCAAACCTCGGCTGCAGCGGCGCTTTGCTTCGGTCTTAACCCTTTTTTGGCCGCTAGTGGGGGTTAAAACTGCCCCGCTAGCAGCCAAATAGCGACGCTACAACTACGGTAAAGCGGTGCTAAAAATAGCACCGCTTTACCGCCGACACCCGCCCGCTCCAGTGTGAAAGTAGTCAGACTGTTTTCCTGCCCTACAGGGATAGTATAGTTCCAAGCCTGCTTGATGTAATTGTGGTGGGAGAACGCAGCATTGGAGTGCATTGTATTTTAATGGGAGAAAAAATATAATGAAAGAATGGTATACTCTTTTTATTTTTGAACACCGATGAAGAGCAAAGTGTCAGGTTTTCTTGAGGGTGTCCCTTCCCACCTATACTTATCTCCCACCTGCTGCTCTGGTGATCTTTTTCCCCTTGTGAGCTCTGAATTTAAACCCTGTAAGCTCAGGTCAGCATTGGAATTTACACAGCTTACACATTTTCAGCTGTAAGGCCCGAGCATTGTATACAAGTTCACACATTCCACCCTTACCCAGAAATACCAGTTATGGCTAAGTGTTCTACACATGAACAAAACAATGGGGAAGTGTGGGGGTTCCTTATCAAGAGAACCTGTCACTTTGCCCTTGTGTGGCACTGATATGCAGCACTGATGGGCACTGATCAGTTGGCACTGATATGCAGCACTTATGGGCACTGATATGTGGAACTGATAGGCACTGATAGGTGGCACTGATGGGCAGCAATGATGGGCACTGATGGGTGGCAATGATGGGCACTGATGGACACTGATGGGTGGCACTGATGAGCAGCACTGATAGATGCACTGATAGGCAGCACTGATGAGGAGGCTATGACAAGCATTACTGATGGGCACTGACTGGCATTACTGATAGGCACTGATTGGCATCCCTTATGGCACTGATTGGCATCACATGTGGGTACAGGTGGGCACTGCTTGTCATTACTGGCAACACTGATGGGCATCACTGGTGGGGCACTGATGGGCATCACTGGTGGGTATCGCTGATGCGTCTGCACTGATAATCAATGATTATCAGCCGATTATCAGTGCAGACCCCCCTGGCAGAAAAGTCGCTGATCGACTTTCCTCTACCCGCGTCTTGTCAGCGTGAATGGAGGAAAACCGATAAATGGCTCTTCCTGGTTACCAAGTGATCAGCTGTGATTGGACACAGCAGATCCCCTGGTATAGAGCCTATGTCATAGGCTCTTTACCTAGATCGGAGATGCAGTGTGTCAGAGCCCCCGGGGGTGCGCACGAGTGGCTTATCCTGCTGGATGTCATATGACGCCCAGTCAGGATAACTGATCCCTGCTGCGGCCATCATTTTGCTATTGGAAGGGCGGAATGTGGTTAAACATTTTTTCCATTCAATAGATTTTTATTTAAATATACAGAAGTACAAAAAGTAAGCAAACAAACCTCAGACCAGTGTATCAAAAAGAGTAGGCACATTATTAAAGTCACCCATGGGCACTGGGGAACTAATATATTCTGACAAGCTCAAAGGTAGGGTAACCCACAGGCAGGTCACCAGATGGACTATGTGTAACCAAATATCCTAGGTATGTAGGTAGAGGGTGTTAAGTGAGTGAGGGGTGGTAGGAAGGTAGTCCAGGAAGGGCTATTAACAGGAAGGATAGGTAGTTCAGTAGTATTTAACCAACATATAGTTACCATAACCCCTGAGTTCCCTCCAGAATGACTACCATTACATATGAGGGGACAGAAAAGTCCCCCCCCCCCTTTTTAAGGAGGACTATGATACAAAATGAGCAGGTAAAGGTAAAGAAATAGAAGAGGGGGAGAAGAGAATTAGAAAAGGGGAGATTAGAAAAAGAAGGGTGAGAAAAATATTCATTCGCCATGTGACAGTCCCCCAGGAGCATGAACAGGAAGTTCTGCTGAAGGCTGTAGATATTTGTATCCACAATAACCACACACTCTAAAATTGTTGTTGTTTTGAAACATTTTTTAACATTTTTCTTTTCTTTTTTGCAGTTATTTTTACATACTTTTATCAGAGTAGTTTGGTGTCACCATAGTAACACTATACTACTCTGGGGGGATGATCAGGGATCTTTTATCACAGCTTGATTGCTGTTACAGTGATTATTACTGTAACAGCAATGTTTTGAACTTTCATGAACGGGTTTCATTCATAACAGCTGTGATTACTAGTGATCTGTAATTGGTTACAGCTAATCGTATAGTACAGGGTGCTGTATTTGGTCCACGTACCATTTGATAGCTCTAGGCCAATCACAGCATCACAATACTAAGCACAGCTGTTATGAGTTAAACCCATTCATAACAGTTGTGTTTACATTGGGATCCTGTGATAGACTTGAACTTTAATGGCATTCCAGTCTTAGTCCGGTTCAATATTGAGTTGGCCCACCCTTTGCAGCTATAACAGCTTCAACTCTAATGGGAAGGCTGTCCACAAGGTTTAGGAGCGTGTCTATGTGAATTTCTGACCATTCTTCCAGAAGCGCATTCCTGAGGTCAGGCACTGATGTTGGAGTGAAGGCCTGGCTTGCAGTCTCCGCTCAAATTCATCCCAAAGATGTTTTATCAGGTTGAGGTCAGGACTCCGTGCAGGCCAGTCAAGTTTCTTCACCTCAAGCTCGCTCGTCCATGTCTTTATGGGCCTTGCTTTGTGCACTGGTCCAAAACATTTGGTGGAAGGAGGATTATGGTGTGGGGTTGTTCTTCAGGGGTTGGGCTTGGCCCCTTCGTTCCAGTGAAGGGAAATCTTAAAGCGTCAGCATACCAAGGCATTTTTAACAATTTCATGCTCCCAACTTTGTGGGAACAGTTTGGGGTTGTCCCTTCCTGTTTCAACATAACTGCATACCAGTGCACAAAGCAAGGTCCATAAAGACACGGATGAGTGAGTTTGGGGTGGAGGAACTTGACAGTCTTGACCTCAACCCGAAAGAACACCTTTTGGTTGAATTCGGACAGAGAGTGTAAGCCAGGCCTTCTCGTCCAATATCAGTGCCTGACCTCACAAATGTGCTTCTGGAAGAATGGCCAAACATTCCCATAGACACACTCCTAAATCTTTTGGACAGCCTTTCCAGAAGAGTTGATGCTGTTATAGCTGCAAAGGGTGGGCCAACTCAATATTGAACCCTACAGACTAAGACTAGGATGCTTGTAAATTTCATGTGCGTGTAAAGGCAGGAGTCTCAATACTTTTGGAAATATAGTGTGTAAATGTACTGTGTATATACAGTATCTCACAAAAGTGAGTACACTCCTCACATTTTTGTAAATATTTTATTAGATCTTTTCATGTGACAACTCTGAAGAAATTACACTTTGCTACAATGTAAAGTAGTGAGTGTACAGCTTGTATAAAAGTGTAAATTTGCTGTCCCCTCAAAATATCTCAACACACAGCCATTAATATCTAAACCGCTGGCAACAAAAGTGAGTACACCCTAAGCGAAAATGGTCAAATTGGACCCAAAGTGTCAATATTTGGTGTGGCCACCGTTATTTTTCAGCACTGCCTTAACCCTCCTGGGCGTGGAGTTCACCAAATCTTCACAGCTTGCCACTGGATTCCTCTGCCACTCCTTCATGACGACATCACGGAGCTGGTGGATGTTAGAGACCTTGCGCTCCTCCACCTTCCATTTGAGAATGCCCCGCAGATGCTCAATAGGGTTTAGGTTTGGAGAAATGCTTGGCCAGTCCATCACCTTTACCCTTAGCTTCTTTAGCAAGGCAGTGGTCGTCTTGGAGGTTTGTTTGAGGTCATTAACATGTTGGAATACTGCCCTGCGGCCCAGTCTTCTAAGGGAGGGGATCATGTTCTGCCTTATGATATCACAGTACATGTTGGCATTCATGGTTCACTCAATAAATTGTAGCTCCCCAGTGCCGGCAGCATTCATGCAGCCCCAGACCATGACACTCCCACCGCCATGCTTGACTGTAGGCAAGACACACATGTCTTTGTACTCCTCACCTGGTTGCCGCCACACACGCTTGACAACATCTGAACCAAATATGTTTATCTTGGTCTCATCAGACCACAGAACATGGTACCAGTAATCCATGTCCTTATTCTGCTTGTCTTCAGCAAACTGCAGGCTTTCTTGTGCACCATCTTTAGAAGAGGCTTCCTTCTGGGACAACAGCCATGCAGTTCAATATTGATGCAGTGTGCGGTGTATGGTCTGAGCACTGACAGACCCCCAAACCCTTCAACCTCTGTAGCAATGCTGTCAGCACTCATATGTCTATTTTCCAAATATAACCTCTGGATATGATGCTGAGCACGTGCACTTAACTTCTTTGGTCGACCATGGCGAGGCCTGTTCTGAGTGGAACCTGTCCTGTTAAACTGCTGTGTGGTCTTGGCCACCGTGTTGCAGCTCAGTTTCAGGGTCTTGGCAATATTCTTATAGCCTAGGCCATCTTTATGTAGAGCAGCAATTCTTTTTTTCAGATCCTCAGAGTTCTTTGCCATGAGGTGCCATATTGAACTTCCAGTGACCAGTATATAAGAGTGAGAGCAATAACACCAAATTTAATACACCTGCTTCCCATTCACACCTGATACCTTGTAAAACTAACGAGTCACATAACACCAAGGAGGGAAAATGTCTAATTGGGCCCAATTTGGACATTTTCACTTAGGGGTGTACTCACTTTTGTTGCCAGCGGTTTGGACATTAATGGCTGTGCGTTGAGTTATTTTGAGGGGACAGCAAATTTACACTGTTATACAAGCTGTACACTCACTACTTTACTTTGTAGCAAAGTGTCATTTCTTCAGTGTTGTCATATGAAAAGATATAATAAAATATTTACAAAAATGTGAGGGGTGTAATCACTTTTGTGAGATACTGTGTATATATATATATATATATATATATATATTAGAAGGCTAGCCTGAATTTGTAGGAGGAGTCTGAGGGCTATATAGCCCTCCTCCTCCTCTATTAGATCCTTTGGCGGCTCGTTTCTGGGTTACACCGACACACGTCACTTCTGGGTCCTTGCTGAGCAACGGTCAGCTGCAACAGTGGTGGTGGTTCCTCTCTTGGTGCTCACGCTGGGCAGCACTGGGGAGACTGCCCGCCCACCCACTTCTTATCACCCCAGGGTATATCCAGCATCATGGGGGGCGCCTGCCTGCTTCTCCCAGTGTTTACACCGGGGGGGATGATCGGCCGCCCACCTGCTCCTCTCTCCCTGTGCTGTTCCAGCTTCACCAGGGGGCCATCCGCCTGCTTCTCCCCATGCTCACCCTGGGGGGGATGATCGGCTGCCCGCTAACTCCTCTCTCCCTGTGCTGATCCGGCTTCACAAGGGGGCCATCCGCCCACTTCTCCCAGTGCTCATGGGGGGGAAGTGGCCGCCCGCTCACTTACCTCTCTCAGTGCACTAATACATTTGCCGTTGAATCCATCCCGTAGGTATGTACTATTGGTATTGGGATCTGATGCATTTGCAGCTGATGGCCATAGAAGTGTCCTCATACAGGTTTGATTCTCGCTATCAAGCTTTTAATAAGTTTCCTGGGGCAACTGTCTCTTAGCACTTCCCATGCTTGTACCAGGCTGCTAATTGCAGCTCTTGAACACATATCCTCAGGTTTTGGTAGCTACCATGATCATCCAGGGGGGAGGGGGTGCTGACCAGCAGGTTCATTGGTCAGCACCTTGTGAGGTCTGTTTGTGGTATGTCTTCCTGCAAGCTGAAGGGGGTCACTGAGGGCAGTACTAGGAAGGGGGCTGGTTGGTGGGTTTAGCTCCACTGCCGTGGTCGATTCACGTTTCCTTGCCCGTGTTCTTGTCATAGTGTGTTCGGTCACAGCATGTTCTGTTACAGCGGTTCTGTCTGCAGGTCTGCCATAACAGGTTGTCACAACAGTTAGCGGTTCTGTCACGGCGGTTCCGCCTTAGCAGGTTCTGTCACAGCGTTTTTTCAGTCATAGCATTTTGGTCAAAGCATTTTCAGTCATAGAGGTTCTGTCAGTTTTTTCAGTCATGGCGTTTCAGTCATAGCGGTTCTGTCACAGTATTTTTCAGTCTCAGCAGGTGCTGTCGTGTGTTCAGTCATAGCATTCCTGTCATAGCGTGTTCTGTCTTAGTGGGGCTGTCGTAACATGTTACAGTCATAGCGGGTGCTGTCACAACGTGTTCAGTCATAGCATTCCAGTCGTAGCGTGTTCTGTCATAACAGGTGCTGTCCTAGCGTGGTCGGTCCCAGCGTGTTCAGTCGTAGTGTTACTGTACAGCGTGTTCTGTCGGTGGAGGGCTGTCATAACGTATCACAGTCAGCGGAAACTGTTGCAACAGGTCCTGTCATAAGGTGTTCAGTCATAGTGTTCCAGTCACAGCGTGTTCGGTCATAGCCGGTGCAGTTGCAGTGTGTTCCAGCCGCAGCGTGTTCCTGCCGCAGCATGTTCCAGCCGCAGTGTGTTCCAGCCGCAGCGGGGTCCAGTCACAGCGGGGTCTGCCACAGTGGTTCTGTCATAGCATGTTCTGTCATAGCGGATCGGTCACAACGGTTCTTGTCTGCATGGTTTGTAGTCCTGTCATAGCATTTCTGTCATAGCATTTCTGTCACGGCATTTTTGTCGTAGATTGTCGGTGCCATATAGCCACGGCATACACTAATAGCCGTTTCATCTTTGTTTGTTTCCATGTCATCGTACCTTTTCATTCAGGGTTCTTCGTACACCAGGGTTTCGTTAGCAGTGCTCACATATCAGGACCTGTCATGTCTACAGATCCATATGGGCTGAGGTTTTTTTTTTAAATGATTGTGGACCACAATCTTCTTGCCCATATAACATATGTCATACGATGCACGTTCATTTCATTACACTTGTACGACTACCCACCACGGTCTGTGGGTACACTAGCCCTGAAAGTTTCAGTTTGCTACCAGTCTCTGTTCTTCTGTCGTAGCATTTCGTTTGTAGCATTCCTGTCGTAGCATTTCATTCATAGCATTTCTGTTAGCTAGTGCTCACATACAGGATCTGTCATGTCTATGGATCCATATGGGCTGAGGTTGACTTTTAATTGATTGTCGTCCCACAATCTTCTTGCCCCTATACCATACGTCATACATGCACATTACACCTTTATTACTACCCACCATGGTCTGTGGGTACCTCAGCCCTGAGTGTTCGTTTTTAATTACCTGTCTTGGCACTGCAGGTTGCTCAGGCTCGCTCACTGCATACACTAGGGTGGTGTCATCATTAGGTTCACATTCACGCGCTGTTTGTCTTGTCATTTCTGCACCTACATTATCATTCTTGTCAGGTACGTAAGGGGGTGTTGTTTCATGGGTTTGTTGTCTGTTCTCATTTCTATAGTTTGTGTTTCCTTAGATCAAGGCATGTCATGCATTTTGGAAGCGACAAATTTGCATTCATCTCTCCAATGCCGCATGGGGGTTCAGTGCATGGTAGCACCCCATCATTAAGGGGTGGGACCATACCAAACTCATAACTGAGTTATATTACTGGTGTACCCCTTTCCCCGCCTCAGCTGGGGGGGCAGTACTTGTCATGAACCTTGGAATACTGAAGTGCTCCTTTGATTCTATTACACAGTGGGGGGGTCTTCTGTCCTGTCTTAAGGCTAACCCCCTCCAGACAGCTCTGTGGTCTGGAAGGAATGCATTGTTCTGTGTTTGGCCATTTGTTTATGTACTTTAATTACCCCCTGGGGCTTCTCTGTGTCATTACACATATCAGTCCTCCTATTCAAGCTATCGGACCAATCCCTGCTGACCCTGTTTCAAGTCCTCATTTGCATGGCTAAGAGGACCTAATTGAGGACTAGAGGGTACTTTACAATTGACCAATAGGAAAGTGGTTGTTGAGGGCGGGGTGTTCAAACTGCTGTGTATAAAAGTGTGTTCTGTGCATCCAATAAAAGTGAGATCCCTGATTGAACTTACATACAGCCTGCCTGGTGTTTGTTCTGAGCTATCACAACTGTATTCGATCGGCACATAGCTGTAGTTCGAATCCCGGAGCATTGGATGACCAAACCATCAGATGTTGTGATCTGCAATCTGATTCTATAGCTGCAGAGGAGTGTCGGGAGAGTGGAATCAAGCGAGCAAGGGCTCGTTACAATACTTTTTAGGTTGTTATTCCCAACTCCGTCCCAACCTTTTCTATCCACCAGCACAGAACATGTTTCTATGCATGATTCTTTAACCCAGATTCATGCGGTACTTAATGTGCTCTTAACATCCATGCTACAGTGTTAGACAGGATGGAGGGTTTCATAGCCCGCTCGGCTAGATCGGTGGTGTCAGCTGCGACCCCGGCTCCTGCTCTTCTCATTGTGCCGGTAGGTGATGTTGGAATTTCTTCACAGTGGCATGTGGAACTTGGGGCAAGCCAGGTCACAGGTGATCAATCTGGCCAATGGTTCTTTATCCAGAGTATTGCATGGGCTTCTACCAAGGGTGGGAAGGTTTCATAGGTTCATGTCTCTGGCTTTCGCTGCATATTGCCTCTGCAGTTTGGCCTCATCTTCCAACACTATCAAGTATCTATCAGGTGACCAGCATTTCAGGCCCCTACAAACTCCTGTCAATCTGTCCATTTTTGCAGCTCACCCTCTCTAAGCCAGGTTAAGGGGTATTCAGAGTAGTCAGGGATGTTCTATTTGGCATGGCTACCAGTTACTGGCTAGGTTTTCGTGGTGTGTCAGACTTCCTGTCTCCTACCCTTGGTGCAGTTACCATTTAGTGCTCTAGGCAGTTCCCTTTTACTACGCTTACAATTTCCCCATAATCAGAATAGATGGACAAGCCAGGGGTTGGTGGTTATATTACTGTATCACAGTAACAGTGTGGTATGTCCTTCTCTGCAACATTCCTCTGGTCAGCTTTCTCCCTTTCCCTGTGCATCCTCTCACTACAAACAGTTCATTCTCATGTCCAGGTTTACTTTCCAAATCAGGCTCAAATCCTAAATCCTTTTCTAGATATTCATCAAGATCGGAAGCGGCTTTCTTAGGTCCCTAACAGGGGTCTCTTCTTTTATCATCAGGTACATGGGGCGCTGGAGATCCTCCTGTTTAGCAGTTACATATGCAACCCCCTTTTCCATAGTCATCCAGGCATTCCCTATTTTCTGGACTGATGCTTGTTGCCGGCCCTTCATTGAAGCTTTCACATCACACCTATTTCGGGTCTCTTTTTGCCCTCTTTTAGGCATACTGACCAGCTAGGCCAAGGCATACCTCAGGTCTTGGTAGTTAGAATTATCGCATTTCCAAGTGAAGACTCTGACTACAAGTTAGAAGGCTGGCCGCAGGCTAGCCTGAATTTGTAGGAGGAGTTTGAGGGCTGTATGTCTCTCCTCCTCCTCTATTAGATCCTTTGGCGGCTCGTTTCTGGGTTCCCATCCACCCATTCCCCCATATTTTTTATAATTTCATTTACATTTCATACATATTCATTCAGGGTATGCTGTCTTTTAGGTATACTGACCAGCTAGGCCAAGGCACACCTCAGGTCTTGGTAGTTAGGATTAGGGATGAGCTTCGAGTTTGAGTTGAACTCATGTTCGCCTCGAACATCGGCTGTTCGCAAGTTCGCTGAACAGCGAACAATTTGGGGTGTTCGCGGCAAATTCGAATGCCGTGGAGCACCCTTTAAAAGTCTGTGGGAGAAATCAAAAGTGCTAATTTTAAAGGCTTATATTCATGGTATTGTCATAAAAAGTGTTTGGGGACCTGGGTCCTGCCCCAGGGGACATGGATCAATGCAAAAAAAAGTTTTAAAACCGGGCGTTTTTTCGGGAAGAGTGATTTTAATAATGCTTAAAGTGAAACAATAAAAGTGTAATATCCCTTTAAATTTCGTACCTAGGGGGTGTTTATAGTATGCCTGTAAAGGGGCGCATGTTTCCCGTGTTTAGAACAGTCTGACAGCAAAATGACATTTCAAAGGAAAAAAGTCATTTAAAACTACTCGCGGCTATTAATGCATTGCCAGTCCGACAATACACATAGAAGTTCATTGATAAAAACGGCATGGGAATTCCCCACAGGGGAACCCTGAACCAAAATTTAAAAAAAATTGACGTGGGGGGTCTCCCTAAATTCCATACCAGGCCCTTCAGGTCTGATATGGATATTAAGCCCGGCCAAAATTTAAAAAAAAAATGGCATGGGGTCCGCCTCAAAATCTATACCAGACCCTTCAGGTCTGGTATGGATTTTAAGGGGAATCCCGCGCCAAAATAAAAAAAACGGCATTAGGTCCCCCCAAAAATCCATGCCAGACCCTTATCCGAGCACGCAACCTGGCAGGCTGCAGGAAAAGAGGGGGGGACGAGAGAGCGCCCCCCTCCTGAACCATACCAGGCCACATGCCCTCAACATTGGGAGGGTGCTTTGGGGTAGCCCCCCCAAAACACCTTGTCCCCATGTTGATGAGGACAAGGGCCTCATCCCCACAACCCTGGCCAGTGGTTGTGGGGGTCTGCGGGCGGGGGGCTTATCGGAATCTGGAAGCCCTCTTTAACAAGGGGGACCCCCAGATCCCAGCCCTCCCCCCTGTGTGAAATGGTAAGGGGGTACAAAAGTACCCCTAATATTTCACAAAAAAACTGTCAAAAATGTTAAAAATGACAAGAGACAGTTTTTGACAATTCCTTTATTTAAATGCTTCTTCTTTCTTCTTTCTTCTATCTTCTATCTTGCTTCGGTTTCTTCCTCCATCCTCTTCTTCTTCTGGTTCTTCTGGTTCTACCTCCGGTGTTCTCATCCGGCATCTCCTCCACGGCGTCGGCATCTTCTTCCCCTCTTCTCCTCGGGCCGCTCCGCATCCATGATGGCATGGATGGAGGCTCCCGCTCTTCTCTTCATCTTCTTCTCTTCATCTTCTTTTCAGGAGGCTCCCGCTGTGTGACGCTTCTCCTCTTCTGATGGTTCTTAAATAACAGGGGGTGGGGCCACCCAGTGACCCCGCCCCCCTCTGATGCACGGTGACTTGACGGGACTTCCCTGTGGCATTCCCCGCCCCATTACACTTTTATTGTTTCACTTTAAACATTATTAAAATCACTGCTCCCGAAAAAACGGACGTTTTTAAAACTTTTTTTTGCATTGATCCATGTCCCCTAGACTTTAACGGTGTTCGCGTGTTCGAACAAATTTTTTGCCTGTTCGCATGTTCTGGTGCGAACCGAACAGGGGGGTGTTCGGCTCATCCCTGGTTAGGATTATCGCATTTCCAAGTGAAGACTCTGAATACAAATATATATATATATATATACACACACACACACACATACAGTTTCTCACAAATGTGAGTAATTGGGCCCAATTAGTCATTTTCCCTCCCCAGTGTCATGTGACTTGTTAGCGTTACAAGGTCTCAGGTGTGAATGGGGAACAGGTGTGTTAAATTTGGTATTTTTACTCTCACTCTCTCATACTGGCCACTGGAAGTTCAACATGGCACCTCATGGCAAAGAACTCTCTGAGGATCTGAAAAAAAGAATTGTTGCTCTACAAAAAGGTGGCCTAGGCTATAAGAAAATTGCCAAGACCCTGAAACTGAGCTGCAGCATGGTGGCCAAGACCATACAGCGGTTTAACAGGACAGGTTCCACTCAGAACAGGCCTCTCCATGGTCGACCAAAGAAGTTGAGTGCATGTGCTCAGGGTCATATCCAGAGGTTGTCTTTGGGAATAGACGTATGAGTGCTGCCAGCATTGCTGCAGAGGTTGAAGGGGTGGGGGGTCAGCCTGTCAGTGCTCAGAATCTATGCTGCACACTGCAATAAATTGGTCTGCATGTCTGTCATCCCAGAAGGAAGTCTCTTCTAAATGATGCACAAGAAAGCCTGCAAACAGTTTGTTGAAAACAAGCAGACTAAGGACATGGATTACTGGAACCATGTCCTGTAGTTTGATGGGACCAAGATAAATATATTTGGTTCAGATGGTGTCAAGCGTGTGTGGCGGCAACCAGGTGAGGAGTACAAAGACATGTGTGTCTTGCCTACAGTCAAGCATGGTGGTGGGAGTGTCATGGTCTGGGGCTGCATGAGTGCTTCCAGCACTTGGGAGCTACAGTTCATTGAGGGAACCATGAATGCCAACATGTACTGTGACATACTATAGCAGAGCATGATCCTCTCCCTGTGGAGACTGGGCCGCAGGGCAGTATTCCAACATGATAAGGACCCCAAACACACCTCCAAGACAACCACTGCCTTGCTAAAGAAGCTGAGGGTAAAGGTGAAGGACTGGCCAAGCATGTCTTCAGCCCTAAACACTATTGAGCATCTGTGGGGCATCCTCAGAAAGTGGAGGAGCGCAAGGTTTCTAACATCCACCAGCTTCGTGATGTCGTCATGGAGGGGTGGAAGAGGTATCCAGTGGCAACTGTGAAGCTCTAGTGAACTCTATGCCCAAGAAGGTTAAAGCAGTGCAGGAAAATAATGGTGGCCACACAAAATATTGACACTTTGGGCCCAATTTGGACATTTTCACTTAGGGGTGTACTCACTTTTGTTGCCAGCGGTTTAGACTTTAATGGCTGTGTGTTGAGTTATTTTGAGGTGACTGCAAATTTACACTTTTATACAAGTGCACTACTTTACATTGTAGCAAAGTGTAATTTCTTCAGTGTTGTCACATGAAAAGATATAATAAAATATTTACAAAAATGTGAGGGTGTACTCACTTTTGTGAGATACTGTATATGTGCAAAGTCTGTAAAAAAAAAAAACATCCCCAATTTTCCTATCACTTTAGCACTTTCTCTTTAAGAATGCCCTTGCATCATTCAGTGTAAATCCCTAATAATTCTCATCATGCTGATAATTCAGTCCAATGAAGGGAACAATGCAACCCCTGCAAAAATGCCCAGTAGATGCTGTTAAGATGCAGAGTAATGTGTAGAAACCATGGACTCTGTGGAGTACAGTATAAGGAATTACAAGATCAAATACCTTGTCAAGTTATGGTGAAGGATTTGTTGCTCTCCATGCTGTCTTCCAAAGAAAACATGGCTTCTATACCTTGCATTTATGTTGCCTAACAAAAATAACGCAGCATGCATGTGTCAGTGTATTGTGATGTAAATTTATATGAATGTCATCTCTATACACTAAAGCAAAGGACCTGCTTTGTAGCACAGTGCAATGCATGGTAACACTCTTATGTACACTGTGTTGCCAACACATAGTCAGGTCCTGTTTTAGGTGCATTGCCAGCCCATTCAAAATAAATGGACTGCTTTAATGCAACCCATGTTGGTTTGCATGTGGTAGCGCAACACAGCGCAAGGGGTGAAGAAAGCCCTAGAGTGTATGTCTGCTTTAAATCAACCCCCTTTTTTGCATTCCAAATGGAAGTGATGATGATGTATTAATACTTTATGCTGTAATATTGCATTGCTCTAGTGTTTGTAGAATATATGCGCAGGACTGACAATAATTTAAACTTTTAAGTACAGCATCAGGCCATTTTGACCAGTGTCATAAAATTACTTTTTAATTGTCTCATTCAAGCACCTTTTTTTTTTACCTATCTGTGATTCTCAAGACTGCAAATGTTACTTATTTTGTGTTCTTAGTTTAAATAAATGAATTTTATAATTAAGAAAACGAGTACAGCCCTGATTCCATATAATATTTTACACATTATACCACTGTCTGCCTATGAATTTGTTTGTGTCGTAAAACATTTTGAGCAAAATATTAATGTTCACTTACTGTGCTTTTGCTGCAGCTATTATGTGCCCAAATCTGGACTCCCAGCTCTTGGAACATGTCATCTGGCGGCTGGTTTCAGGTTCATTAAATGAATATGGATCTCAAGTCTTGCTGAGTTGCAGTCCTGGTTATTATCTTAGTGGATTGAGACTTCTACAATGTAGAGCTAATGAAACGTGGAGTGGAGGCAATACCAAACCAAGCTGTATGGGTATGAATCAAATGCGTAAAAATTCAAGTCCTTAATTTAAATGTATTCTATCCACTGTATTATCATTATTATTGAGCGTATAATATTTCCAAATGACCAACAGTAAGGTACCCTAAGCTATTCAGGTATTAAAACTGTATTTATGTGTCTTTTTAAGCTTCTTACACACGTTTACACATGTTCATTAAAATGTTTGTATCCTTATCAAAAGATATTCATCTTGAACTGTGCTTTCAAGAGTGCTTTTGGAATAAATAAAAGGGAAATTAACATGAAAATGTATATCATGGTATGTAAATATGTCATGCATTGCTTATCCTGATGTTACACGAGATTTTTTGAATGGGATAAACATTCCTGTCTGCTAGATGGTAATGATGCATTGTAAATTTAAAGAATTTAGGATAATTAAACCATAACCTTATGAGCCCTGTGTAGATACTAATATGTAAACAGTAGATTTGTAAATGTTTTTGAGGATTCTTTCAGTTAACTATGAATATTCTGTGAATATTTACTGTGAATAATTAGCTGAATATGAAGTTCTGCATATAATATTTTATTTTTATTTTTTTTAAGCAGTTGACACTGACCGCTTGTGATGTTAAATTAGCTTAAAAAGTAACGCTGAAAGTTTTGCTTCATTCAGCTTAAATTATGTGTGTATGCAAGAAAAAAAATATAAATAAATATGTTAAGCAGCATTCCATTCATTGAATGCATGCATAGTATTCTATAAAACAACAAACATTCTGTGAGACATACTTCAAAGGAAACTTTGCTTGCTTTTGAGCACTTTATTTTTATTTTTTTTATGCCTATAAACTGCTATTTCATATTTTTATTATTTATTCAAAAGGCATTTACAATTAAACATTATATAATTATGCATCACACTTCAGCGTATGCAGTGTATACTGGATTGTTCAATAGAAAAGCCCAGCACAAGCCGTGCACCTTTTGAAGACAGCATCATCTCTAATCCGTAAAGAGAAAAGAGGTGTTTCCCCCAGCTAAGTAAATCAGTGGAGTCATTAAACTGTGTGTTTGTAATCTGAGATGCCACATTTCAGGTCTTTACAGCACATCAGTAAACCAGCTATCTGAAATCCTGGATCAGCAGATCAACAATCAACACCTACTTTCTGGAAGTGTTAAATGGGAGACATTTATATGTGGAGTAAAAAACTTTGCATTGTTAATTATGAATATAATACATTAAAATGATATATTCAAACATTATATTTAACCCTTTTATATATTCTTTAATGTGTTTTAACTAATTCAAAGTTTTGTCTGGAATACTGTTTATATTGCTGGTTTTGGTTGCTAGTTGTCCTTATCCTGTTGAGCCTTTTAAATGTTGTTCATAGTATACATACTTTTTTTTCATATATATCTACAGTTATCTCATGTGGGGATTTACCTATTCCACCAAATGGTAACAGGATTGGAACTCTGAATGTTTATGGTGCAACAACAATATTTACGTGTAATTCTGGATACACACTTGTTGGGTCCCATGTAAGAGAGTGCCTGGCTAATGGTTTGTGGAGCGGCACTGAAACTCAATGCCTAGGTAAATAAAGTCTTAATTTTTTAAATAGTTAATAAGTAAATAATAATAAATCAAAGTAACATTATTACTGTATGTAACTGAACAATATGGCAGAGTAACAGATTTTGAAGAGCTGTCACTATTTTATAATGAAAGAAGACAGAATTTGAAAATGATTCTGGAAAGGCAAGTCTGCTGGTGAGTCAAGCCATCAAGATCATTGCATTAAATAAGAACATTATTTATTGTTTTAAAATTAATATTTTCATCTTTTTTATTACTTAAGAAGAATAAGAATGGATACCCGGTATTCCATCTAAGATACAAAATGCACAGTTTTTGTCATTGTTGTTTGTGCTAACTGATATTCTGCTTTGTGATCAGAAGAATCTGATTGCTATGGACAGCAAGGCCCTTTTTATTTCAATAACATTATGTTTTAGGTCAATTGTCAAAAGAAAATAAAGCAACTGATAAATAAACCTTGGAAATATATGTAAGGCAATACAAATTATTTAATTGCAAAAAATCATAACTAGACATACAAAACTAGAAATCCATTCAGACCATTAATAATTAGACCATTCCTAATAACAAATACATATATATTAAATAAATACTGGCATGTATAAAAGCTCTATTTATGGCATTATTCAAGAGCTTTGTGGATGTATTTGGCAACAGCTTTCCTACCTTAGAAGTAGGGATATTTCAAACAACTGACAAACCAGGCAGTGGAGGAGTGAAGGAAAGTTCATTACAGTATGTGCCACCAGGGAGAGGGGAGAAAAAGGTAAACCTGTTGCATTACTCTGCATGGGCAAAGCACAAATTCACTTTAAGGATTAGGCTGTTACTATAAAAAAGGAAAGTATAAAGGACATTTTTTATACCTTGATGCAATTCACTTATTGATTGATTTTATTTCCAAATTCCTGGGGCTTTAACTGATACCTTTATGGAAATCAGTTCTATGCACTGCATTTCATTCTTCACAAACAGCTGAACTCAGCCAGAGATCACACAGGTGTCAGTTTCTATAGGAGATACTTTTGTGAAGCTTATTCCAAACAACATAGAAACGTTCTTATAAGTGTTTACTGTTCTGGGGCATCAAAACACTATAATTTAGCTGCCTAGTTTTCTTTTGAGGCCTGACAAGAAGTGCACTTTCAACAATAAGTCATGAAAAGCATAGAAGAAATTACTGCTATGTAAACAGTAACAAAAAAGTACAGTATCTTAAACATTTTTCATTACATTGTGAGTAAAATAAGGTCTGATTTTACTTGACCATTTGATTTTTTATGTCAATCAGGAAGTCACATACAGGCATGGGTAAAAATACCCAATAAAGAAGGCTGTACTTATTTTGCAGTACATACATTTTGTTACATACTTACAATAAAAAAAAATGAATATATACTTGCACTTTCACAAAAAAATAATTTTGTTTGTACATGTCCCAATAGCCACTGAATACCAAAAATGCCAATATGCTGGGCTACCTTTCCTAAAGTGGTGTCTTGTTTCCAGCAATACTATCTGCAATAGTCTCAGTAATCTCAGTGTGGGGAGGTTCTGCTGTCTCCAAGCAGCATTCTCTATTGATGGGCAGGAAAGATGGTAAACACAAAGCCAAATCATGCTGCTGGAAACAAGATTCATCTTCAGTAAAGGGCAACCCATTATACTGCCATTTTTCAGAGGTTAAAAGAAAACATACACATTATAATGTTTACTAAAAATGTTGTTTTGCATTATGCTCTGTTTTCTTTATTAGCCAGTCACTTTGGAATTATTTTTAAAAAGTTTCTTTTTGTTTATTGGAGGGTTCAGTTCTGCTTTAAATTAGCACCTACTGGGTATAGTGCCACCTATTAGCTACAACTAAAAAAAAAAGAAAGATATCCCAAGGGTGGCCAAAATCCCCCACACTATAAAACAAGTTTAGTTATCAGCCTATTGTCTTATGCCCCGTACACATGATCAGAAATGCCTCCAGCAAAACTCCGAGAGCTTTTAGCCGAAAAATGCGACCGTGTGTATGCTCCATCTGACTTTTGCTGGCAGAATTCCAGCCAGCAAAAGATTGAGAGCAGGTTCTCTATTTTTCCGTCAGAAAAAGTTCCTATCCGAAAATGCAATCATCTGTATGCAATTCTGATGCGCAAAAAATCACGCATGCTCAGAATCAAGTACGAGACAGAAGCACTCGGTCTGGTAAAACTAGCGTTCATAATGGAGATAGCACATTCATCCTGCTGCAAATTATTGGATCTTTTAATGCAGCCCATTTTTTTGTTCTTTATAATGCTAGAATAATGAAGTTGTTTTGCTGCTGATTTTCACGGAGTTATGACAAACTGCTTTCTTTATTATTTCTCGTGATCTCCTGAATAATTTTTTTTTGTTTTTAAAGCCAAATATCCATAATAATGTTTAGAATTATTTTTTATAGTTATCTTTTTATTTTAATCAAGATCTCCTTTTTTTTAGATTGTTTTTAAATTAGTTTCTAGTGATCTCCATATTTTTTTTTTTTTGGTGTGTCAAGTTTCCACAACAACATTATTTATGAAGCTCAAGGAGGATGGTTTGTGTTGGTGTCCCTTGTTAATTTGACATTGTATTTTTGAAATGTACCTGCCTACTCACAAACTGTCCTTTTTGAAGAAAACCGCATAGGCAAGTATTTTCATGTAAAAAAATCTCCATTTATTTTGACTCATAATAACAAAATAAAGAGGAAGGCAACGCTGGAGAAACTGCTTGAATTTGCAAAGCCTTTGGCCCCCAGGGCACACATCAACTCTTTGTAAATTAAAATTGGTAGCCTGAGAAGTCCATAATTAAGGGAGCACAATCTGGTCCAGGACTCCCAGAGATCAGGAACAGCAGCAGATGAGATATATGTCCCCAGGCTATGGTACTACAACAGGCTGCGTCTTCTGTCAGACTAGACTGAACCCAGGCCATCACTTTCTTGTCTTCCCTGCAGCCTTCCCTGCAGTCATCCTTGTAGGCTGTGGCCCTGGAGCTGGACTTGTGGCAGGAGGAGGAGGATGGGCGAGCGCACATAAGTGCATGTTCTCACTAATTTGGCCCCCCAATTTAGATTCTCACACATGAAGCGTTGGCCCTCCTCCATTTGCTGCAATTTGGCAGCTACATAGCAGCCATAGGCCTCTTCAGCGTCAGGGGGTGTTTTCAGGGCCACATTAGCCTCCTTAATGAGGCCCAGTGCTGCCTCCTCCACGTTACTCCCCTTCCTGGCCTTTTTTGTTGTAAGGTCGGAGGGGAGGCACCTGGGATTGGGTGAGGCTAGAGGGCCCCACCACCTCCTGGCTGACACTTACCCCCACCTCCTCCTGGTTGACACTTACCCCAGCCTCCTACTGTGTGCCACATTCCAGAGCCTCATCCTGGCTGAGGTCTTCCTGTGTATGAAAAAGGGACATAGTTTTTAGTTCATCAATCACACACAATTTTCAGCTCATGACTATTGCAAATTGAATGTTAACAAATAGAAAAGACTGTCATTCTGAGCCCAGCATTTTTCATTCTTGTCACAATCATTTTTGGCCCCTAATGTCTATTGATATGTAAAACACTTTTTGTTAAATCATTTGTTATCAATAATAACATCTAGTTAACAACAATAATTTTCGGACAACAAATATGTTACAAAATACTATACCTGGCTCCAGCTGGGCTCCTCAACTTCTTCCAGGATGGAAGGCCCAGGTTGGTCCTCAGAAGCCTCAGCTGGGGTTGAGGGAAGGGTTGAGGGAAGGCTGGATGGAAGTGTAGAAAGTGATTCCCTGGCTTCCATCTGGTCTTCCAGAAACCGCATCCTGTTGTAGTACCACAGACTGGGTAAATACACATCCTCTGCTGCTGCTCCTGATCTCATGGAAGCCTGGACCTTATTAAGCTCCTTCCTATACGCGCTTCTCAAGCTACCAATTTTCTTCTCCACAAACTCGATGTCTGCGTTGGAGACCTGCGTCTTCACAAATTGCACCAGTTTCTCCAGCGATGCCTTCCTAGCTGGTTTATTTCGACATAAGGGGTTTTTAACCTCCCACAAATTTCTCATATTCCTGTATTTGTCTATGAACTGGCCCATGAATTCAGGGTCTTTGAATTGTTTCATATTTGCAGCAAGACAAAACACAAGACAAAAATATTAATATCAGGCTAAACACTCCTAATCTTAGCCCAATACAGGCCTCAATCTAGAATCAGTATAGGCCACTGATGTCCCAGGTTAAAGTGTTATCTTCATTATAACAGTCAGCGCTTCCAGTCCTCCTTCCTCCACACACAGAACGTAGGTATGACACACGCGTGTTAGCTTTATATTCACTGTGCATGCGTGAAACTCCACCCGCGTCGCCTAGTGCACTAGGAGAACCTAGGAGACAGCTAAAAGAAAAACAAGCAGTAAATCAAATTCAAGATTTTATCATATCAATTTTTTTGTTTATTCTAAATGAGTTTGGGAGCCAAAAAAGCCTCTAGCACTCTTCCTCAATTTAAGGACACAAATACACAAATAACATTTGGACACATTTTAGGGGGTGTTTAGGGAAAAGCACTACAATGAAGCTGACAAAATACATTGTTAAGTGACTAGGCTAGGTGTATATGGGCCCAAGATAGCATGCTGGGGAGGTTAGTGAAGGCAAATATGCATGTAGGCCAAAAAAGAGCATTAAAAGCTTCCAGCATGCATGAGGACAAAGATGACATTCACAGCATATTAAAATCATGGTAATTAGGGAAGATGAAATAAATAAAATACATTAGCATACATTAAATACATAGAATGTGATGTTAAGGGAGAAAACTTAATATAGTCCTTCTGCAGGATCTGTATGATGGCAGAACAGGTCTCTGGAATAATGATCCCCAGAGCCTAGGGGGAGATGCCTGTAGAGAACTTGAGGTCCTGTAGACTTCTCCCCGTCATAACGTAAGTACCGCAATGTGGCGACTAGCCTCTGCTCCGGAGTGATGGCTTGCCACATGCAGGTATCCTGCTTCATAATATAAGGGGACAGCAAAGCCAACAGACGGTGAAAAATGGGTCCATCATCCTGAGAAAATTCCTGAAATCATCAGGATTATTCTCCTGAATCTCCCGCAGCAAAGGCACATGAGAGAATTGGTCAAGCTGGAGTAACCAATTCTTGGTCCATGAACTCCTCCCCACCCTAACATGGACTGGGTTTGGGTCAAAGCAAGAACCCAAACACCAAGCCCCCACGTCGCATGAACTCTACGATGAGCACATACCCGCAACATTGCTTCAAAATGGTCGGCTGGTCAGAACGAACTAACAGAACGCACGGAAGAACAGCAAGGCCTGTGAAGAGCGAGCTGAAAATCAGAAACAAGCGGACAAGAACTCACTGAAAAACAGATACGAACTGACTACACACACTGAAAACCAGATACAAACCCACAAGCACAAACTGAACAGCAGTAATGGACTGAAAAGCACGAAAGCTGAAAAACACGAATTGTCTCTCACCAAACTTCTACTAACACGATATTAGCAGAAGGAGCCCAAAGGGTGGCACACTGGCTATTGAACTTCCTTTTTCTAGTCCCATCATTCGTGTTGTATGTCAGCGCGTTCTTGATGGTTGGAATTTGGTGTGACCGTGTGTATGCAAGGCAAGCTTGAGCAGAATCCCGTCATACCTTTTTCCCACCAAAATTACGATCGTGTGTACGCAGCATTAGAGTTTGCACATAAAGTGTTTACTCCTGGGGATGTACAGTATATGACTGCATACCTCACATCTTTTTGAGATGGGAACGAAGGACACCTATTAGCAAATGTATGAGAGATTAGGTAAACTCACAAGTGCTTTTTTTATCACTACTGTTTTTTTTTATCACTACTATTCCTTTATATCGGCTTTTGAAACTTACAGATATAGTAATTTAGAAATCGGATGAAAGGTTTAGCACTGGGAAACACTTTTTTGAAAGATAAAAAGTTCAACAACATACAACTATATACTGTAGATCAGACTAAAATGAGGTACACATGAGGAGGAAAGAGGGACAGTTGTGATTGGTATTCTTTCACAGTGGCCCTTAGTCAAGCAGCGCTCCAGCTTCAGCAGGTTGTGTCCTGGTCCTCCCTACAGACCCTCGTGATCCTGGCCTTGTAAGCAGTATGATCAGTGGAGGGTTTCTCTCCATTTTCTCCTCCCTTTCTTTACCCGGTGTCCGGTGTGTCATGTTTCTCCCATCTGGAGAGAAAACAATGTGGAGGTGAGGAGGCCATGCTTACTATACATGTCAGGATTTTTTGTCTGCTGTATCTATCCTTATGGGGCCCAGAAAAAAGCCCTTGGCTGCAGCCTGTGCGATAGACATTACCACATTGGAAAGCACTCCTTTAGCAAACTCACTTTCCAGGGTCCCTATAGGAACCCCTCCCTTTGGGATCTTTTTTGAAGCGCTGCCTGGAAGCTTCCAATGTGTAAGCAGTGACTGTGAGCACATTGCAGCAATGCATAGGCCCCAGCTTCAGCTTTGACCTAGGCCAGAAGCTGTATTGACCATCTTTACTAAGGGCACATTGTCCTATTGCCGCAAGAACAGGAAGGACCACTGGGAGAAGGTGGCAGTTCTTCTCTTGCAAGTGTACATGCTTAGAATGGAGCAAGCAAAGGAGGTCATGCAGACTAAAAGATACTGGGGCCAGTTGCTGTAAATCAAACACAAATTTGACAATGCTTTGGGGCTTTTTAGGTACCCAACTTGCCTACAACATGTATGAACTGTTAAAATCAAATTGCCTTGGGGGGCGCATGCGCAAAGCTCGACATGGCAGCTGTGCTTCTGTAGAGCACCACACTTCCCAGAGCATCGTGAGCTATTAGCTGGACCCGAGCCGGTATACTGACCCTGCCGCCTCACGATCTTCTCCCGGTTCACCAGCGGCCCTGGTGGGTCTAGTGGGTCACAGAGGGAAGACTCAGCTAATTAAAAAATCACTCACCTGCACTTCCCCCAAGATGGCTGCGAAGGCCTCCGCTCTGCAACACACACCATCCCCGGCTTGGTCTGGGCTCATGGACAGCGATGGAGAGGCTGACACTGAATTTAACCTCAGTGATACCACAACCAGGTATGTCACAACATGATTTCTTTAACCATATGGAGTCCATGATCCACAATGCTCTTAAATCTGAGCAGATAACTGACAGGCTGTCCTGAGAGATCTGGGAATTAGATCAGCGCACAGCAGACCTGGAAACAAGGGTGGATGGCATTAAGCTTACCCAAAATTAACATACTCAAGAGCTAGATGCACTCCAGGAGAACAAAGTGCTAATTTCACACCTGGAAGATGTGGAAAACTGATCCTGCAGATCCAATCTGCGACTCCGTGGCACTCCTGAAAGTATTGATGACCTAACCTCCTTTACTACAGCCCTGTTTCAGGAATTATCTCTTTCCATACCAATTGAATGGCTAGAGTTTGACAGGATCCACAGGGCGCTCACTCGCCATTTACCAGATGGTCCACCTCATGACATAATTGCCAAGCAAAGTTTTAATTGCATGAAAGAGCAACTCTTAACTGCTGCCCGCTCCAAGGATGCACTGCAGTTTCAAGGGCATGCATACCAGATCTTTTCTGACTTCGCTCCCCTCACCATGGCAAAACGATGAGCCTTGAAACCCCAGCTGCAGATTCTGCTACAGCATCTGAATAAATACACATGGTGGTTTCCGTTTGCCTTGCAATTCACTTATCAAGGTCAGCAGCACTCCTGTACTTTACCTGAATCGCTACAACACCTACTGGAGACTCTCCATTTGGCGGCCCCAGACCATGTATCGGAGACTGCACGCCAAGCTCCTCATCCTTATACCACTACCATAAAGCGCACTCCTCCAGGCCCATCCTCCAACCGGAAAGGAAACCCAATGCAATCATCAGCCTCAAGCCTCAAAGGTCTTACTTATACTAAGCTGGGATAAACTGGTCAACTGGTCACTCAGTTCATCACTCCCTTGTTAACCCTTAACCCTCCTGTGAAGGGCCCCTTTGTGTGGTTCTGCAAGGCCGTTGGCTATTGGCCTGTTCTCTAATGAAAATTTGTTTCAGGCTACTGTTCTTCCACCTAACTACTAAGTTGATATCAGCCTACTGTGATTCGGGTCCTGCGTACACTGTTATTTTTTATGTTTAGCCTAATGCTTTAATTTACATTGAGTAGCTTTTGATACCAAATTATCCTCTATGGTCATATCACTTAATGTCCCTTGGCCAGATGTGATACATGAAAAAACCCTCATAATAGGACTTTAACGGCAATGGGTCATATTTGGGTGAATAGAAGTTAATTTGGAAAAGGTGTTAAAAGTTTACAGATTCTTTATTGTTACAACAATATACAAAATGACAATACATGTTAAAAAGAAAAAGAGGGTTCCCCTAATTTGGATTTTTCCGGCACTTGCATAATATTTATATGGAGTGAGAAAGTACACAATTATATGTAGAATAAAACAATGTTTATATTTATTTAGAAACTTTTCATATTAAAAACAATGCAAACATTTGTGAACAACGAAAACATATTATGTAATACACATGAATCAAAGAAAATTCTGTATCTGTCTGTTAGTGGATAACACATTAGATGATAGGGTTCTTTTCAAGCCCGACGCGTTTTGGGGTATATTCTATTTCCATCCTTCTTCAGGGGCATTGTTTGAAAAGAAAAAATTCATCTAAATTGATTAAAAGAATATAATTGATCAATTGCCATATATAACTATCTGTCAATAGTTATTTTTAGGTTAAATGATCCATTGATCACCTACCTGTTTTTGTTGTCTTTAATTTCTATGCAAAGGGATGATGTCAGTTTCGAACAGGGAGAAGGGGATATTTGCAGGAGGAATGGCGCTTACTTAGATTTTCATAGGTGGGGATTGTTGTTCTCTGGGTACTTATATCACATGTGTAGTACTTCCTCCAAAAGAGGAGGGAAGAACCGAGGAGGGGAGAGGGTTTGTTAGTTATTGTTATGTATATAAAGCTTCACCTACCCCTGCCCTCCACGGGTGCATATAGGCCACAGCGGTATACTGGAGCATAGAGGAACAGTCCTATAGATAAAAATTCACATGATTTAAATAAATAATGGGTTCTTATTGAGCAGAGCAAATAATAGTAATTTTTTAATTTTTAATCAGTGTGTAAGAAAAACATTTTTTATATTGGTAATCTTAGATCTAGTATAAAAAAAAAAAAAAAAAAAAAAAAATGACTGTTGTGAAACAATCCCAATATGCCATTATGGATAGAGAGAGTAGATTTATGAAACTAATATGAAGTTTATATTTATACATACCCATCACAATAGCCCATATGATGTATGTTTCAGGTATGGTGACAAAGAATTTTCTATTTATATATGTGTACACATGTATATATCTATATACACACATATAACATATCTATGTAAGTGGGAGGTCAAGGATTCCTAAGATGATGGCTCAGATGTTGCATCCTTGAGTTCTCAAAGATGACAGGCACAATACATAGATTGGTAAGCAAAAGGACTGTTTCAAAAAAAAAAAAAAAAAAAAAAGGGGTTGCCAAGTTTACAAGGAACAGATCCAGGTTCTGATAACAAAGAAAAAGAATTCATTTACCTTGACTCAAACAGTATCTACGATTGGCCAGCCACACATCCCAGCATCCGACAGGTTCAGCGCCTGAGCTGGGAATGAGTGGGGCCAGTCTATATAAGAGACGAGTTCCAATCAGCTGGGGCAATAATTGTGCTCAGCTGATTGGTAATGCTCGTCAGCTGGAGAGCCTCGCTAATGCTCCCTGAGACGGGGATGCGCGGCACCGCCCCTACCGCGCATGCGCGAAGGCAGTTACGTTGGGGCGGCGTCACGCACACCCGTCCCACCGGCACGGGATGCCTCACCGGCGGACTGCGCATGTCCGCCGGAGTGGCAATATGGAGGCGGTGGGCAGAGTTGTTGTGTTGCCTTAGTAACCTCCTAAAGAGCCGCCCAGATAAGAACGCTGGGCGGCCTTTCCGTGCCGGGCAACCGCTAGTGGAAAATGCATCCGGGGGGGGCCCGGGAGAGGCAGGCTAAGTGACAACTCACGTATTTAGAGAATTTATTGAAAGTTTAGTAACATAGGGAGGAACGCATACAATAATATTTAAGAGTTATGTGTATAGAAGGGTAAGCAGAGAACAACAGATATAATACATAATTGCACATATGTGTGCTTACAAATACTTTATATAAATGATCTGTTTGTAAATGGACAAAAAGGGGAGGAAGGCTAGTTCTTTTCATAAATCTTTCTTTCAGGGGCTAAAAACAATATGCACAGTACAGGCTGTTGTAGGTATATTATGACATTTGTGGCAATGAAGCATAAGACATAATCAAAGAGTAAGCATATTATATGTCTCAATATTAGTATTGACATATAGACTAGTAATATCAATACATCTGAAATAAGCAGACAGAGCTCAGTTTAACAAACGGTCCGTTGCAGCAATACATCTTACATAAACATTTGCATGGAATTTAGCAAACTGAACATATCCTTAAATAGATACTGTTGGGCTATCTGTGCATCCGCACACACGTATCTTCAACTTGGTTGTTGCTGGATACCAAGGGATCTCAATAATGTGACAGTTACGTATAAAGCAATATCAGTCTTGGCTTTTAGGAAATATGGAAGGGACCTTACATACATGGAAATAAAAAAAAAAAAAAAAAAATAGTAATAATCATAATCAAAGCTGGCTATTGTCAGGTTGAAACAATTCATAATATAGGAGTCGTATGTGTGAGTACCCAGACAGCCCAAAAGTTTACACAGAGATGTCAGACACATTATTATTTGATGATATTTAGAGATAGTCAAAGGTGCAAAAAAAGGGGTACAGATGAGGGGCGGAAGATTTATTTGCTTTCTGTATGCTAAAATAAGTATGGGGAATCTAGTAATTTAGTATGTAGATGTTATTATTTTTCCATTCCGCCGGAGTTGAAGCCTTCGAGGAATGGTTTAAAACAAATAGCATCGTTGAGGCCCGGAGGCAGAGTAGCCTTCAGCAAATAAATCCATTTTAATTCCCTCTGGAGTAAAATTTTGTTCCAGTCGCCCCCCCTGGGATTAGGGTGCACCCGATCCAGAATCAGAAATTTAATTCTGGGGAACTTGCCCCCATGTACCAGGGAGGTGTGGCGACCCAGAGGGAGATCGGGGTCAGAGGTTTGCATCGACACGATGTGTCTGTATGCTCTTTTCCAAAATTCCATTTTAGTTTTACCTATATAAAAGCACCCGCAGTCGCACTGGAGTAAATATACAACTCCAGTGGTCCTGCAGTTAGCGAAGTGCTTTGGGTAGAATTTTTTGCCGTTCGGAAGATAAGGATTCTTTTGTGTCAGCATGTATCCACAATATCGGCATGAGCCACATATAAATGTTCCTTTGTATTTACAATGTGTTTTTATTGATTCATTCTTAAATTCACTACTAACTACTCTATCGCCAATAGATGTGGCTCTCCTAAATGTAAACTGGGGTTTGTTTGGTATTAGATGACCTAGAGATGGATCAAGAGTTAGTAGGTGCCAGTATTTTTCAACTATCTTTCTGATTTGACGGTGTTGCTGATTGTATGTTGTTATGATACGCAGTGAGTTGGTCTCTTTGGGTTTAGAGGTCTGAAAAAGTGTACTCCTAGGTTTATCCCTTACTCTCCTAAAGGATTTTTTTTAAAGATGTGCGTGTGTATCCTCGTGCCAGTAATCTATCTCGTAAATTGGCAGCTTCCCTTAAAAATGTGTCATTGTCTGTACAATTTCGTTTGATTCTCAGGTATTGTGAGTAAGGTATAGAATCAATAAGGGGCTGAGGATGGAAGCTTGCCGCATGCAGTATGGTGTTTCCTGAGTGAGTCTCACTGACATCCTATGTAAAAGACACGAGCCACCTCCTACAAACCTTAGACCAGCTGTATGTACCAGATCAAGCGCTTCTAGTCACAATTGACGTGGAGACGCTCTACAGCTCTATCCCACACGAACGTGGACTGGCAGCAATCAAACACATACTTCAACAAAATCCAAACCTAGATCTTACATATAATGAATTCATCGTCGCACTGCTCGAGCACATCCTTACTCATAACGTGTTTACTTTTGATGGCTCCCACTACCTCCAGGTGCAGGGGGTAGCGATGGGGACTTGTTGTGCCCCATCGTATGCCAACCTGTACCTGGGGGAGTGGGAGAAAACCTTTTTGTCTGACGATAACCTTTTCCAGTATACCAACCACATTATAGGTTGGTACAGATACATAGACGACATTTTGATCATCTGGAATGGCCCTCTGGATGTGCTCGAGCAGTGCGTACTTAGAATGAATAAAAACGACTTTAACTTGACATTTACTATGTCTTCCGACAAAAATCGGATAACCTTCCTAGACCTGGAAATCTACAAAGATGGACAGGGTGGTCTGTCTAGTAAGCTATTTAGAAAAATTACCTCAGGAAACACCATACTGCATGCGGCAAGCTTCCATCCTCAGCCCCTTATTGATTCTATACCTTACTCACAATACCTGAGAATCAAACGAAATTGTACAGACAATGACACATTTTTAAGGGAAGCTGCCAATTTACGAGATAGATTACTGGCACGAGGATACACACGCACATCTTTAAAAAAATCCTTTAGGAGAGTAAGGGATAAACCTAGGAGTACACTTTTTCAGACCTCTAAACCCAAAGAGACCAACTCACTGCGTATCATAACAACATACAATCAGCAACACTGTCAAATCAGAAAGATAGTTGAAAAATACTGGCACCTACTAACTCTTGATCCATCTCTAGGTCATCTAATACCAAACAAACCCCAGTTTACATTTAGGAGAGCCACATCTATTGGCGATAGAGTAGTTAGTAGTGAATTTAAGAATGAATCAATAAAAACACATTGTAAATACAAAGGAACATTTATATGTGGCTCATGCCGATATTGTGGATACATGCTGACACAAAAGAATCCTTATCTTCCGAACGGCAAAAAATTCTACCCAAAGCACTTCGCTAACTGCAGGACCACTGGAGTTGTATATTTACTCCAGTGCGACTGCGGGTGCTTTTATATAGGTAAAACTAAAATGGAATTTTGGAAAAGAGCATACAGACACATCGTGTCGATGCAAACCTCTGACCCCGATCTCCCTCTGGGTCGCCACACCTCCCTGGTACATGGGGGCAAGTTCCCCAGAATTAAATTTCTGATTCTGGATCGGGTGCACCCTAATCCCAGGGGGGGCGACTGGAACAAAATTTTACTCCAGAGGGAATTAAAATGGATTTATTTGCTGAAGGCTACTCTGCCTCCGGGCCTCAACGATGCTATTTGTTTTAAACCATTCCTCGAAGGCTTCAACTCCGGTGGAATGGAAAAATAATAACATCTACATACTAAATTACTAGATTCCCCATACTTATTTTAGCATACAGAAAGCAAATAAATCTTCCGCCCCTCATCTGTACCCCTTTTTTTGCACCTTTGACTATCTCTAAATATCATCAAATAATAATGTGTCTGACATCTCTGTGTAAACTTTTGGGCTGTCTGGGTACTCACACATACGACTCCTATATTATGAATTGTTTCAACCTGACAATAGCCAGCTTTGATTATGATTATTACTATTTTTTTTTTTTTTTTTTATTTCCATGTATGTAAGGTCCCTTCCATATTTCCTAAAAGCCAAGACTGATATTGCTTTATACGTAACTGTCACATTATTGAGATCCCTTGGTATCCAGCAACAACCAAGTTGAAGATACGTGTGTGCGGATGCACAGATAGCCCAACAGTATCTATTTAAGGATATGTTCAGTTTGCTAAATTCCATGCAAATGTTTATGTAAGATGTATTGCTGCAACGGACCGTTTGTTAAACTGAGCTCTGTCTGCTTATTTCAGATGTATTGATATTACTAGTCTATATGTCAATACTAATATTGAGACATATAATATGCTTACTCTTTGATTATGTCTTATGCTTCATTGCCACAAATGTCATAATATACCTACAACAGCCTGTACTGTGCATATTGTTTTTAGCCCCTGAAAGAAAGATTTATGAAAAGAACTAGCCTTCCTCCCCTTTTTGTCCATTTACAAACAGATCATTTATATAAAGTATTTGTAAGCACACATATGTGCAATTATGTATTATATCTGTTGTTCTCTGCTTACCCTTCTATACACATAACTCTTAAATATTATTGTATGCGTTCCTCCCTATGTTACTAAACTTTCAATAAATTCTCTAAATACGTGAGTTGTCACTTAGCCTGCCTCTCCCGGGCCCCCCCCGGATGCATTTTCCACTAGCGGTTGCCCGGCACGGAAAGGCCGCCCAGCGTTCTTATCTGGGCGGCTCTTTAGGAGGTTACTAAGGCAACACAACAACTCTGCCCACCGCCTCCATATTGCCACTCCGGCGGACATGCGCAGTCCGCCGGTGAGGCATCCCGTGCCGGTGGGACGGGTGTGCGTGACGATGCCCCAACGTAACTGCCTTCGCGCATGCGCGGTAGGGGCGGTGCCGCGCATCCCCGTCTCAGGGAGCATTAGCGAGGCTCTCCAGCTGACGAGCATTACCAATCAGCTGAGCACAATTATTGCCCCAGCTGATTGGAACTCGTCTCTTATATAGACTGGCCCCACTCATTCCCAGCTCAGGCGCTGAACCTGTCGGATGCTGGGATGTGTGGCTGGCCAATCGTAGATACTGTTTGAGTCAAGGTAAATGAATTCTTTTTCTTTGTTATCAGAACCTGGATCTGTTCCTTGTAAACTTGGCAACCCCTTTTTTTTTTTTTTGCTTACCAATCTATGTATTGTGCCTGTCATCTTTGAGAACTCAAGGATGCAACATCTGAGCCATCATCTTAGGAATCCTTGACCTCCCACTTACATAGATATGTTATATGTGTGTATATAGATATATACATGTGTACACATATATAAATAGAAAATTCTTTGTCACCATACCTGAAACATACATCATATGGGCTATTGTGATGGGTATGTATAAATATAAACTTCATATTAGTTTCATAAATCTACTCTCTCTATCCATAATGGCATATTGGGATTGTTTCACAACAGTCATTTTTTTTTTTTTTTTTTATACTAGATCTAAGATTACCAATATAAAAAATGTTTTTCTTACACACTGATTAAAAATTAAAAAATTACTATTATTTGCTCTGCTCAATAAGAACCCATTATTTATTTAAATCATGTGAATTTTTATCTATAGGACTGTTCCTCTATGCTCCAGTATACCGCTGTGGCCTATATGCACCCGTGGAGGGCAGGGGTAGGTGAAGCTTTATATACATAACAATAACTAACAAACCCTCTCCCCTCCTCGGTTCTTCCCTCCTCTTTTGGAGGAAGTACTACACATGTGATATAAGTACCCAGAGAACAACAATCCCCACCTATGAAAATCTAAGTAAGCGCCATTCCTCCTGCAAATATCCCCTTCTCCCTGTTCGAAACTGACATCATCCCTTTGCATAGAAATTAAAGACAACAAAAACAGGTAGGTGATCAATGGATCATTTAACCTAAAAATAACTATTGACAGATAGTTATATATGGCAATTGATCAATTATATTCTTTTAATCAATTTAGATGAATTTTTTCTTTTCAAACAATGCCCCTGAAGAAGGATGGAAATAGAATATACCCCGAAACGCGTCGGGCTTGAAAAGAACCCTATCATCTAATGTGTTATCCACTAACAGACAGATACAGAATTTTCTTTGATTCATGTGTATTACATAATATGTTTTCGTTGTTCACAAATGTTTGCATTGTTTTTAATATGAAAAGTTTCTAAATAAATATAAACATTGTTTTATTCTACATATAATTGTGTACTTTCTCACTCCATATAAATATTATGCAAGTGCCGGAAAAATCCAAATTAGGGGAACCCTCTTTTTCTGAATAAGCTTCCTGGATGTGGCACGGCCCCCTTTTCTTCTTTAACCTAGGAGAACCAGTCATCCTCTTGTAATACATGTTAAAAATAGCTTAAATAATTATCTAGATACAGTGTACTCAAAAGGGAATCACCAAACAAAGGGTGAAGATGGAGAACGCCAAACGCATTTCAAAATAGATTTTCTTCTTCAAGGGTGCATGGGCATTAAAGAGAGAAGATTGCCCTATTTTAGATAGTGAGTACATCTAGAAATAACCATAATTAAAAATAGCCTATATATGTTCCTCTATATTGTCCTTTGAACATCAACCAAGGAGCGTCCAAAACACTTGCCAGCCAGTGATCCACTGGGGTTGGGTAATTCACTGAGAGCCTGGGTTGTGGGGTTAGTATATCTCCATGTGTTAACCAGATTAAAGTCATCAATTAGCCTAGAAAATCATGTGGTCCGAGGTGGGGGTTACATTGGAGGGGTCTTGTATAACTTATCTAGACTAGGGTTGAGAGTGATGTTAAAGTCACCCAGCAAGACAGCTGGCATCGAGGGGTACAGTACTGCTGTGGGTGGGTGAGTTGTGGAGAGAAAATTCTCAACAATAAAGTAAGTTTTCTATTGTACCATGTGTATCTAACCTGTGCGTAGCATAACAGTGTGTCTCATAGCAACTTGAAATTAGAAACCCCCCTCCCACCATCCCCAACTTGTGCGGACATATACCCCAAACTACCAACAATTATTCAACAATGTACAACCTAAAAAAAAAAAAGCACAGCGTTGTGTCAATAGACCATCAACATCCAACACAGGTTGCATAGAATTTCAGGAGGGGCTAAACTTTGCTGTTTAACGTTACACATCATAGGATTGTGCCCACTTGGTAAGGTGGGCTCTGCGGTGGTTTGTTGTTTTCCGCCGGGAAGAGCTGGGACCTGGGTAAATAACTTGAAGAGGATAAAGAGAAAGTCTGACCCTATAGCATTAGGGAAATGCAGAAATTAATTGAAGATAGGCCGGCCTTTGTATATCAGTGCATATGTTGAGTAGCAGTGACCTCTGGTGGTGGTTGTGATGTAAAGCCAGAGGCATATTTCCTGTGTTTGTGACTGTAGGGCTAGGGTTCAATTGAGAGGTGATCCTGCGTTTTAATTATACTGGGATTCACAGGTGAAATTAAATTTCATTGATTGCTAAGATAAAGGCCTGAAAGAGTATTCCAGCAGAATAAAAAAGAGGGGGAGGGTAAAAAGGGGAAGTCTCCAAGTAGTCATGGCCCATGTATTAATGAGAAAACTCAACAGAAATGCGAGACTTGAGATTACATGTATAAAGTTACTTATCTGGGTGCTTCTCTCTATTCAAGCCAAGTAATAGCATCTTCCGGATCTTCAAAGAAATATACTCTGTCTTCTCCTTCTACCCTGAGGCATGCAGGGAACAGCATAGCATATGTAATATTTTTGATGCGGAGGCGCCGTTTGGCTTCTGTGAAGCTTTTGCGTCATAGTTGTACATCTGCTGAAAAGTCAGGGAACACAGCGATCATTTTATTTCCATAGGGTATATTACCCTTCTCTCTGCTTAAATGCAGGATAGTATCTCTGTCCCTGTAATTGAGGAATTATGCAATAAATGTGCATGGTGGTGCGCCAACTGAGGGTGGTCTCCCTGACATGCAGTGGGCCCTTTCAATGACAAAGGTGGGGAAAAATGTCTCCTTACCATATGTGTCACAGAGTAGCTGTTCCAGAAATGTAGGGGGGTCCATTCCCTCAACTCCCTCAGGCAGACCTATGAATCTGAGGTTATTGCGATGGAGTCTGTTCTCCATTCCTCTGTCTTCTACAGTAGTTGGTTAACATGTAGTTGCATGGTGTCTGAGGTGTTTTGAAGAGGGGGATGGAGTCCTCCACATTGCTCAGGCGAGTCTCTGCTTCTGTGACTCTTTCCCTCAGCTTTTGGAAATCTTGCCTCACCAGAGAGATATCAACCTTTACCTCCTCAATCCTGGCCGTCAGAGTGGTTTGGCAGGCTGTGATGGCTTCTTGGCAGACTGTAATGGCCTCCAGCACTCTCACTGTGTCAGCCCCTACAGACGCTCCCTCACCCAGTGTGGTGCCGCCATCTTGCTCCGGGGGGTCCCTGTCCTGCTGCCTGTATTTATCCAGCTTAGCTGCCACTTTTGTGGTTTTTTTCGGTGGCGACATGGTCCAGGGAGGTTCCGGGTACAGCAGCAGGAAGAATCGGGCGTTGTGGACTTGGTAGGCTCTCAGGATAAGTGATTCAGGATACTAAGCTGGTCAAGCTCTGATCACCAGCGTCCTACTTTATGCCGCTCCAGGCCACGCCCATGAAGTTTACTTTTTACTCTCCAGAGGGCCCCCTTGAATATTTTGTCCCTTAATGTTAAGGGCCTTAATTCCTCGCAACCTTAAGGCCGGGAGTGGTGGCCCTCCAGGAAACCCATTTTGCTGCACATTTGACCCCTAAATTTTTTAGCTCTTGTTGGGGAGTCTTACTGGCTTTTCATTATATGGTACCATTTACTCTCCTTGCCGAGATCAAGGACCATGAGGGACACTACCTTATTTTAGTTGGTCTGTTACAGGATGTAGAAACATTATTGGTCTCCTATTATGCCTCTTATGATAATCCTAATCTTTTCTTCTCCCACTTATTTCAGGTTGTACAGACTCACTGTAAAGGCGCGTTGATCCTATGTGGTGACTCCAACCTTGTACTCCATCTATACCTAGACAAATCTCCTTACGCTCCAGAGTCACATTCACCCTCTTTGCTCTTCTGCAAACAGCTACAGCATGCCTTACTTCTGAACAACTGTAGGGAATGTAACCGGTTGAAAAAAATGATACTTTTTACTCTTAGCCACACAAATCCTTTTCCAGGATAGACCATATTTTTATTTCTGTGGCGTCCTCGCCAATCCTTTTAGGTTCCCGTATCCAGCCTATCCTATGGTCTGACTATTGTGTGGTAATCATTACTATCTCTTCTTTGATTCCCCAATCCAGAGATTTGACTTGGTGCATGAACCATACACACCTAGTCAACAAGTCTTATTGCTTTGATACACAACATTCTCTTAAGGAATATCTCCTGCACAATGCTACCCCAGACATCTCCCCGTTCCTCCTTTGGGAATCTCACAAACCAGTAGTCCGAGGCACCTGTATATCTGTCTCTTCCCATCTTACCCGTGATTAAAAAAAAACTAAAACTTCAGCATTTAGAAACTGAATACCATCAGCTATTTTTGCAATTTCAAGCGTCTCCCACTGAATCAAATATGATTCGTATAGAGAAAACCAAAACTGAGCTGATTCTGCTATTAGCATAATAAGCTAATGAGGCTATTCATAGGTCCAGCCACACAATTTTCACCAAAGCCAATAAGCCGGATACTTTCCTGGCTCTTTGCCTTCGTCAATCAGACCAGGTCCGCAAACCGATTAGACTTAAATTGGCTAAGGACTTCCACACAAGCAACCCTATTAAGGTGCTGTCTGAATTCCGTAAGAGGCTATCACATTTATATGAAGCTAAGTCTAATTTTTCCTCAGACCAGGCTAGCTCTTTATTTCAAGATCTACCCATGCCAAAAATGTACGATGCTAACTGCGAGTATATGGAGCGTCCTGTCTCAGCTTATGAGGCTTTGCTGGCAATCAAGACCCCTAAACCACACAAGCGTCCCGGCCCTGACTGTTTCTCGGCCGCATATCTAAAAAAATTGCTGCCACATTAGCCCCCCTACTGTCTAACACTTTTAATGCCCTGTTGAAACAGCATTCCTTTGGCTAAGACACATTGACAGCTATAACATCCATGATACCAAAGCCTAACACTGATCATACAGTATGGTCTAATTATAGACCCATCTCCTTGCTTAACCTAAACATCAAAATACTAGCCAAAATCCTAGCCCTTAGACTTAATCCGGTAATAGGAAGTTTGGTTCAAAGAGATCAAGTAGGCTTTATGCCAAGGCGTCAATCCAGTGATAACATTAGTTGAGTAATTTCACTTCAGCATTTAGCCAGAACCCACAATATACCCCTTCACCTCATTTCACTCGATATTAGAAAAGTTTTCGACACTGTCTTATGGTCCTACCTAAGTTTTATCCTCCAGGGATGGGGTTTCGGACCCAATTTTCTGAGATGGATTGCTTCCCCGTATGACCGACCACAAGCATATGTTAAATATTCAGGCTTTCAATCAGAATGATTCCCTATCATGTGCGGTACTAGACAGGGTTTCCCGCTATCCCTGTTACCTTTTGCCCCCACAATGGAACCCCTTGCCTGGATATTGCAGATGACGCATTATTATTTATCACCTCCCCACTTATAACTCTTCCAAACCTACTTAAACTGATGAATAACTTTGCTTTAGTGTCTGGATTGGAAGTCAATCTGTCCAAATCCAAGGCTCTCAATATGTCCCTTCCCCCAGAGGAACTCACTTATCTCCAGGAAACATTCCAGTTTTGGTGATCCACATCCTCAATGCCATATTTGGGAATCAAATTAACGAATTGTCCCTCTTACCTCTACCAGGCAAACTATGCTGTCTCACCTATCCTCTTTACTGGCCTCTTGGCAACCACTTTGCATCTCCTGGTTAGGCCATATTGTGGCTTTTAAAATGACTTTATGCCCTAAAATTTTGTACTTATTTAGAGTCCTCTCGATCTCAATCCCTTCTCACTTTTTTTGGGCCCTGTAGAGTCCTGTACATCAATATCTCTGGGGTAATGTTAAGCCCAGAGTCCCTAGAGCAGGGAAGCTTGGGGATCCTCAATTTTTTAGGTATTATCATGCTGCTCAACTAGCCCAGATCACACTATATCATGCTACATCTGAAATTCTATTATGGGTCGGTCTCGAAGCGATTGATCTCTATCCTTTGTCAGTCACCAATGTGCTATGGATGTCTCACTCTGACTGTAAGCCTATTGCTAACCCAGTTACACATCATTCTCTAGTACTATGAGATAAACTTTGTGATGCATTCAAACTTGTGTCCCCTCACAGTCCACTACTCTCTTTTCTGAATCACCCAGCATTTTACCCAGCCTATTCTAATCCTACTTCTTTTCATTTTCTGCCAATCCTCAGGTTTGTCTCGTATATGCGACCTTGTGATAGATAACGACCTAAAATCGTTTGCTTCACTACGAGAGCAGGTTCCTATCCCACCCCGGGAATTCTTCTATTATCTTCAGATTGTTCACTTTCTAAGGACTATCATATGCACTCACTCCTCCCTTACTAGCCTGTCTTTTTTTACGAAGGTATATACAACTCTGACCTGCATGCCCCTGGTGTCATTTCATGTATATATATTTATCTCATGTCCCCCTCATCCAGTATGCCATCTTACACAACACAATGGTCTCGAGACCTTGAGGTGGATCTGGAGTTGGAGGATTGGGATGCTATATGAGCGACCACTAAATCCTGCTCTCAGAACATTCTAGCGCTTGAGACAACTATGAAGTTCTCATGCACTGGTATTTGGTCCCGGCAAGGATCACCAAATTTGTATCGTTATTCCTCATTGTGTTTTCGTGTGGGTGGTCAAGAGGATACTCATTCCCACATCTGGTAGGCATGCCCGGTTGCACAGCAATTTTGGACTGAAATTTTTAGAATGGCCTCCACCCTGGTTGGCATCATGCTTGATCCTGACCCATCACTTGCGCTAATAAACCCCAATACCTTGGACTGCCCTAGAACTCAGTTCTGTCTCATTCTACAACTTATGACAGCAGACAAACAATAGCACATGCCTGGAAGTCTCCTACGCTTTGCACCATTGAAACTAAACATCGGGTCACCCAGGCTATGGTGCATAGTAAAATTGAGGCAACTATTTAAGATAAAATACCCAAACACCTCAGAATTTGGCAACCCTGGGTGGACCATTTTCTTCCCTCAGACTTCAATGAGTCCTTCCTGGAACCTTGAGGCTTGTCCTCCCATAAACGTTACATCTTGGGCCCAGGGCTCACCGGCAGCAGTTAACCTCCTTTACATATTTTTTTCTCTTTCTTTTTTCTGCCCTTCTCTCTGCTTTCTTCACCCTTTTTTAAATTTTTTTATTTATTTTTTTATTTCTCATCATCTTCTCTCATCTTAACCACTTAAGCCCCGGACCATTTGGCTGGCCAAAGACCAGAGTACTTTTTGCGATTCGGCATTGCATCGCTTTAACTGACAATTGTGTGGTCGTGCGACGTGGCTCCCAAACAAAATTGACGTCCTTTTTTTTTCCCACAAATAGAGCTTTCTTTTGGTGGTATTTGATCACCTCTGTGGTTTTTATTTTTTGCGCTATAAACAAAAAAAAGAGTGACAATTTTGAAAAAAAGCAATAGTTTTTACTTTTTGCTATAATAAATACCCCCCAAAAATATAAAAAAATTTTTTTTTTTCCTCAGTTTAGGCCGATACATATTCTTCTACATATTTTTGGTAAATAAATTGCAATAAGCATTTATTGTTTGGTTTGCGCAAAAGTTATAGCGTCTACAAAATAGGGGATAGTTTTATGGCATTTTTTATGGCATTTTTAGTAATTTTTTTTTTTACTAGTAATGGTGGCAATCAACGATTTTTATCGTGACTGCAACATTATGGCGGACAGATCGGACACTTTTGGCGCTAGTTTGGGACCATTAACATTTATACACCGATCGGTGCGATTAAAAATGCATTGATTATTGTATAAATGTGACTGGCAGTGAAGGGGTTAACCACTAGGTGGCGCTGTACGTGTTAAGTGTGTCCTAGGGAGTGATTTTAACTGTGGGGGGATGGGCTATGTATGACATGACACTGATCACCACTCCCGATTACAGGGAGCGGTGCTCAGTGTCCTGTCACTAGGCAGAATGGGGAAATGCTTATTTACATTAGCACTTCCCTGTTCTTCCTCTCTGCGAGACAATCGCAGGTATCCCCCCGGACATCGAGTCAGTGGGACCCGTGATCACACTCATGGAGCTCCCGGCGGGCATGCCCACAAGCCGCCTCTTAAAGGGCAATGTAGAGGTACGTTAATCTGCCTGTATGTGCCCTTCTGCCGCAGTATATCTGCATGAGGCGGCCGGGAAGCGGTTAAAACACTGGAATGCGATTTTTTGAGGTTTCTTCCTTGTAAATGCCAATTCTGGATATTTTTTAAATAGTTTCAATGTTGGTTCTCTTGTTTGACTTGATATGCTTTGAAGTCCTTGTGTCTCCTCTTTGTTCTGTACGTTGTATAGTTAACATGACCTTGATCTGGCATATTGTTGAGCCATATACTTGCATGTATGCCTTCGGTTTTCTTTATATTCGAAACTGATATGCATTATTTTCCATAACAATAAAAAATGTAAAAAGAAAATTAAATTGCCCTTTTATATATTTTCTTAATCAAAAATAAAACTATATATGTGTGTAGTGTTTTTGCTGTTCAGTTACACATACAGTAATAATACATGTATTTGTACATCACAAATTCAAACCTCCTATTCATGTTCCTGACCATCAAATCTACTTTGCACAGAATTGCAATATCAAAATATGATATTTATATTAGCTTTTATATCCATAATAAAATGGTTTCTGGAGGAAATTCTCTACGCATGTCCAGGGCTAACTGCCTGTTTCTTGAGGAAAAATACAAAATGTAAATCATAGTTTAAAAATATAGTTCCTTGCATCACCAGATGGCTGTAAGTGCAAATTTAAAGTCTGCAGAAATTCAAGAAGGTGGAACGAATACTGTGCTAGCAGTTCTGTTCAGTCACAATACATAAGTAAAAAGGTTAAAGCCCTTTTGTGACTAATGTTTGTTCAAAAACACTTTAAAATTCTTTTTTCTATCAGTGACAAAGGTGTTTCCTGCACTTACACCCCTATGCATAGTTTAGTAACAACCATGACCCTCAGCATAAGTGTGCTCATGCAGATTTGTATTAGACAGAAAAGGGTATATCAGACCCATTCTCTGGGTTTAACTTTTAGACTACACAGTTATGTTTAGACACCCTATACCTTGTTTTTTTTTTAAAAAAAGCTAAGATTATACAAGAAAGGGTGTTAGTATAATGTCTATCTGACTGCATATATATTTCTGTTAATTGATTTTAGCTTTAAATTACTTTTTTTTTATTCTTAAAATATACTACATGTCATTTACTTTATTAACATTTTGTGCCTTTTTTCTTAACAGCTGGCCATTGTGGTTCTCCTGATCCTATTGTAAATGGGCATATAAGTGGTGATGGATTCAGTTATCGAGACACAATAGTCTATCAGTGTAATCCTGGATTTCGTCTAGTGGGCACATCTGTCCGTATATGCCTTCAAGATCACAAGTGGTCAGGGCAAACACCAGTCTGTGTTTGTGAGTACAAAATTTACAACATTACATTAAAGTGAATCTGACCTTGCTCAAAACATTAATATGGAACCCGTGAAGCTCTTTTGGATTTGAGGACAAAACTATACATGGTACCTTGACTTCTACCAAAGGCATGATTAAAACAACTTGATTGACTCCCCAAAAATGCAAGCAGCTCTCCCTGCAGTAGAAAACTTTAAATACTCTACTGTTTGATTTAAACACCTTTGTCTTTCCGGGCTGCAATCTCTGGCAAAGTTTTTAGAATTAGACAATTAATGCCTGCATCTCCCACAGCACACTGCAGTTCCGTTCTATGATCCTATGTCATTACAGGATTTATTAATGACATAGGAGCTGGTGGGAGAAACTATAGCACATGGTGGAGGACACAGGTATTAAGTACTCCCAAAAGTGTCAAAAGCTGAAGACTTTGTCAGAGGTTGCAGAGCTGGAAGACAGAGGCGTTCAGGCTTTGGTAGATGTCAAAGCCTTTGTGACGATTGAAGTTCTGGCATTTTGGGTTAAATGACAGGGTCTGGGGCATAGTGAAGGAAAGGACTTTGGCTTATCCTTGAGGTGGGCAAAGTTAGGGCTTTATGGATAGTCTGGACTATCTTAAGCCTTGAGAGCCTGGACCTAAGATTTTTGTGGCCTTCATTGGGTCATGTACTTCTATTTGAAGAATATCAAAGGTGCACTTGCCTGCACGTCAGCACTGCTGTTATTTCGGAATTTTTCTACTGGTTTATTTTTGGTGAAGTATTTATATAAAAAAAACTGTTCTGTCTAACAAATAGACAACCTCTGTTGCTGGAGTACTTTTCCTATACTGGACATGCTTTTAAACAGCATTTACAAAACACAGTTAAAACGGGATTCCGGCCGTAAAAAAAAAAATTAAAATTCAGCAGCTACAAACACTTTAGCTGCTGACTTTAAATAAGTACTTACCTGTCCTGGGTGCCCGCGATGTTGGCCGCCCGAGGCCGACCCGTCCCTCGGCTCTCGGGTCCCGGCACCACCATCCTAACTAAGGGAAACACGCAGTGGAGCTTTATGGCTTCACTGCCCATTTCCTACTGCGCATGCGTGAGTCGCGCAGCGCTTTATGAATGGGTCGTGATGTGTTGTGGGACACACACAGTTCCCATAACACACCGCGCCCCATTCCACCGAAAAAAAACACGGGGAGGAGAAGAGACAACATCACCGCAGTGTAGGAAGAGGCAGATTAGGAAGACTGCCTAGCAACAGCCATTTCACGTAAGTAAAAATTTTTTTTTCTTTTCCTCCATTTTTTTTAGGTTTTTTTTGTGCAATTTTTTTTCAGGGTGGACCTCCACTTTAAATCATCTTTCTCAATCTTTAGAGTAAGACCCCTTTCACACTGGAGTGTTTTTCAGGTGCTTTTGGGCTAAAAATAGCACCTGTAAAGAGCCTGAAAAACACCTCCCCTGCAGCCCCAGTATGAGAGCCTGAGTGCTCTCACACTGGGGCAGTGCACTTGCAGGACATTAGAAGAAGTCCTGCAGGCAGCATCTTTGGGGCGGTGGAGGATTTTATCATTCTTTATAAAAGCGCGTTATCATTCTTTATATAAGCGCTTACCTATGGTGGTCCTGATTAGCCTAGCTCTGAAGAAGGGGGTGCGCCCCCGAAACACATCAGTTTTACCCTGTGATATGGTCCCGCACATGTCCATACACTGAGTTATTTTTATGGCTCAATTCAGAATTGTGTTTTGTGAGTACCCACTTTTTATGGATTTTCTTATTCAATAAATTGTCATTGATAATGCACTAGGTGTTTTGTAATATATATATATATATATATATATATATATATATATATATATATATATATATACATATACACACACATTTATATATATATATATATATATATATATATATATATATATATATATATATATATATATACACTATATTATTACCAAAAGTATTGGGATGCCTGCCTTTACACACACATGAATTTTAATGCCATCCCAGTCTTAGTCCGTAGGATTCAATTTTGAGTTGGCCCACCCTTAGCAACTATAACAGCTTCAACTATTCTGGGATGGCTGTCTGCAAAGTTGATTGGCTGCAAAAGCTAAATTTTCCAACCAACACATTCATGATTAATTGACCACTACACTATATTGACTTCTCATAAACGGGAATGGCAAGCTTAATCCTAACAGGTATTTCTACCCATGTAAGGATTACAGTACTCCCCAAATGATGCCTTTATTTGCTTTTCCTGTGAGAAGTCAGCAACCTTTGTTTAGGCATTACCCAAGGCCAGCATTGACTAGCTTAACAAAGATGCTGGCTCAGGGATGACATGTCATGGAAATACTGGTGCCTTTGCAACATAGGAAAGCCCAGGCAATAGGGGGAGTCATGCAGTGATTCGGGTGGCTTCCTGTACACGCCTATGATATACTGGATGTGTATATATATATATATATATATATATATATATATATATATATATATATATATATATATATATATATATTAGACATGTGCATTCATTTTCCTCCGAATGCATTTTCGTCCGAATTTTGGGTATTTTCGTTATTGTTTTAACAAACGATAACGAACGTGCAGAATCCGAAAACCGAAAGATCTGACATAAACAAATTCATTTTTGTTGTGACAACAGTTCAATATAGATAGGAGATTCGACATGATGCTGACAATAGCGATCTGTGTCCATCGAATCTGTGGTCGAATGTGCCTAACCTTAGCTCTATTAGTTCAAGATTATTCTACATAGAGAGAAAAGATTCGACATAGCGAGAAAAGATTCAACATTATAGAGACAATAGCAAAAAAGGTTGAATGTGCCTAACCTAACTCTATTAGTCCAAGATTATTCGACATAGAGAGAAAAGATTCGACATGAAGATTCGACGAAGCGAGCGGACATTTATGGTCAAATGCTCCACCCATAGGCTATATAAGAATTCTAATGTTGGTTGACTAGTAATAATAATTAATAAATATAATTATTACTAGTGTCATACAACATTAGAATTCTACTATAGCTTGTAGGCGGAACATTCGACTGGAAATGTAAGATTGTAAGACAGTTTAGCTGCTCCGTTGAATCTTCTTAGAACATTCGACAGACACCATATTATATCTTTTCATGTGACAACACTGAAGAAATGACACTTTGCTACAGTGTAAAGTAGTAAGTGTACAGCTTGTGTAACATTGTAAATTTGCTGTCCTCTCAAAATAACTCAACATACAGCCATTAATGTCTAAATCGCTGGCAACAAAAGTGAGTACACCCCTAAGTGAAAATTTCCAGATTGGGCCCAAAGTTTCAATATTTTGTGTTGCCACCATTATTTTCCAGCACTGCCTTAACCCTCTTGGGCATGGAGTTCACCAGAGCTTCACAGGTTGCCACTGGAGTCCTCTTCCACTCCTCCATGATGATATCACAGAGCTGGTGGATGATAGAAACCTTGCACACCTCCACCTTCTGTTTGAGGATACCCCACAGATGCTCAATAGGGTTTATGTGTGGAGACATGCTTGGCCAGTCCATCACCTTTACCCTCAGATTCTTTAGCAAGGCAGTGGTCATCTTGGAGGTGTGTTTGGGGTTGTTATCATGTTGGAATACTGCCCTGCGGCCCAGTCTCCAAAGGGAAGGGATCATGCTCTGCTTCAGTATGTCACAGTACATGTTGGCATTCATGGTTCCCTCAGTGACTTGTATCTCCCCAGTGCTGGCAGCACTCATGCAGCCCCAGACCATGACACTCCCACCACCATGCTTGACTGTAGTCAAGACACACTTGTCTTTGTACTCCTCACCTGGTTGCCGCCACACACGCTTGACACCATCTGGTCTCATAAAACTACAGGGCATGGTTCCATTAATCCATGTTCTTAGTCTGCTTGTCTTCAGCAAACTGTTTTCAGGCTTTCTTGTGCATCATTTTTAAAAGAGGCTTCCTTCTGGGACAACAGTCATGTAGACCAATTTGATGTAGTGTGCAGCATATGTTCTGAGCCCTGACAGGCTGACCCCCTCCTTCAACCTCTGAAGCAATGCTGGTAGCACTTATAAGTCTATTTCCCAAAAACAAACTCTGGATATGACGCTGAGCATGTGCACTCAACTTCTTTGATCGACCATGGTGAGGCCTGTGGAACCTGTCCTATTAAACCGCTGTATGGTCTTGGCAACCGTGCTGAAGCTGTTTCAGGGTCTTGGCAATCTTCTTTTAGCCCAGGCCATCTTTATGTAGGGCAACAATTCTTTTTTTCAGATCCTCAGAGAGTTCTTTGCCATGAGGTGACATGTTGAACTTCCAGTGACCAGTATGAGAGTGTGAGAGTAATAACACCAAATTTAATACACCTGCTTCCCATTCACACCGGAAACCACTAATGAGTCACATGACACACTGTTATACAAGCTGCACACTTCAGTGTTGTCACATGAAATGATATAATAAAATATTTACAAAAATGTGAGGGGTGTTCTCACTTTTGTGAGATACTGTGTATATATATATATATATATATATATATATATATATATATATATATATATATATATACAGTAAAAAATAGTATAATAGCTCAAAAAACCTGTGCCGTTTATCGTGAAAAAAATGGTTTTGAGTTCCAGTCAAATGACTTTGCCTGGGCTAATATTACAGTATGTCTTCAGTCTACTACATGCAGAAGGTAGCATTTCCTCAGTTTACTCTTCTTGTAATTTTGTATTAAGTCTTAAGAAGTGTGACTGCATCAGGGACGGATCTGTGTCAGACATAGCTAGGAACAGCAAAGGCACCAGTATTTCCATGATATGTCATCCCTGCGCCAGCATCTCAGCCAAGCTAGTCAATGCTGGCCCTGGGTAATGCCTAAACAAAGGTTGCTGGCTTCTCAGAAAAAAAGCAAATAAAGGCTTCATCAGGGCGAGTACTATAATCCTTGCAAGGGTAGAAATACCTGTTAGTGTTAAGCTGGTTGTCTATGGCCATTTCTGTTTATGAGAAGTCAATATAACGGTCAATTAATCACAAATGAGTTGGTTGTAAATACAGCCAATCAACTGCAGCTCTGATCAGTGTAATGACACAGTGGGGAGAATTCCTACATCCACCTTTAACATGTGAATGGGTTCATTTATTTTTCATTTAGCCCCCTGACTGAATGAAAAAACTGAGCCATGTTTGGCAAGATTTACAGTTCCCCAGCATTTGGCTCAGATGCACTTAAAGCAGAGCTCCACACAAAAGGCCTCCTCCCCCTTGCGGTGCCACATTTGGCCCCTTGTGGGGGGGGGGGGAGCGGGTACCTGTTTTTCACAGGTACTTGCTCCCACTTGCTGATGTGTTCGCCCAGTATTTGTTACTGCTGACTATTAATTTTTTGTTGGGGGGGCTGGAGTTCTGCTTTAACATGAAAAAAGATCTGATAATAGGTTTACTTTAACATTATCTGTGTTTGAATATACTGAACATTTAACAAATTAACAATCAGAAAATAGCTCAAGGCAACTCGGGTATAGTGGCGCAAGCACTTTCCAAAGGACTTGCATTTTTTAACTCACTATTGAACTAAAGCTAACTTTCAAAAGAAACAATTTTATTTATAGTTGTGTGCTTTATATTTTTTTCACTTAATCTTTGACTGTATCTTACTGCAAGATTTTGCTTTTATCTTGAGCTGTTTGAAAGAGAATTCAATTGGTATTTGTGTATTTCTGTTTCGCTGTTCTACTGCATTTTATACTTTTTTTTAAGATTTAAGGTTCGAGCAATCGATATAATTTCAGAAGAGAGTAAAGTTCACTGAATCTGATTGAATAAGATTGCATATATACATCTGTATGAGCTACATAGGAAATGTGGAAGCAGTTGCCTGATTGTGCTATTTTCTGGGGTAGCCAAGGAGAAAAAAGACGCATGATTTAACATAAGAATTTTGTGAAAGATAGAGGAGTTAACCATGTCAGCAGAGTTTTATTTTGCTCCACTGTCAAATCACTTATTCTAATTGCTGTACATAACATTAATTAATGTAGAAATCATACATTAATTAGTGTAAAAACATTATTATGCTCTTGAAGGCTAAACAACAGAATCTTATGTGTTACATTTATTACACCCACAGGGATAGGCAGCACCTAAACTAAAAGAATTAGACCTGAGCTAATTTTCTTTTGGGTCATACAGCAATTGCAGACTTTAATTAATTGAGAGCTCTTGGTATTAATCGGTTCAATGGTTGAATATAAAATCACCCCAGCATATGGGTAATCCACACATCGGTACAGTGCAGTCGTTATACAGTTACATAAAAATAATAGTTTGCACACACAGAGAAGGAATCTGTCTCCTGTAGGACTATTTTCAAATGCTCCATTTGCTTTGCACTAGTTTGAAACTTTAGTAAACCTGGAATTGTGGAGTAAGTTGTAGTAAAGCAAAGCATATACTGTATTTTGCTCTTTATTGGCAAATACCAATTTATCAATTAAAATTTAACATTTATGAATAAATGTCTACATAAAGTAGCAAAAAATTAAAAAAAAAAAAAAAAAAAAAAAAAAAACAGACGTGGAGGGGCTTTAGTTAATTTGAAGTAAATTTGGCTCTCTGATTTATTAAGAACTTCAAACCAGCTTCAGGTCTGGAGTGTAGTGCTGACATCTATAACTGCTGCATAATGCTTTGACTTTTTATTGCATATGTGGTAAGGATCTAATTTCCATGAGCTTATATTCTTGGTGTCTCTACCCTCCATCTCTTTGCCCTAGTCCCAGGAAAGGGTAAAATGATATGGGTTTTAATGGTAAAGAAGTGCTTTTGTAACACTTTTGCCTAAGGCAATTGACAGTCAAATGACAGTCACAGATTACTGGCTGACATTAATTGGCTTGACTTAGGGGGGGCACATGGGGGGACAGGGACAAAAGTAGGGGGGCCAACTATAAAATGCAATTCTATATTCATACCCATACCCATACCCAGGGTGTGCTACGTGCAGAGTACTGAGTTCAGGGTGTGCTACGTGCAGAGTACTGAGTTCAGGGTGTGCTATGTGCAGAGTACAGAATTCAGGGTGTGCTACATGCAGAGTACAGGGTCCATGGTGTGCTACGTGCAGAGTACAGGGTCCATGGTGTGCTACGTGCAGAGTACAGGGTCCATGGTGTGCTACGTGCAGAGTACAGGGTCCATGGTGTGCTACATGCAGAGTACAGGGTCCGTGGTGTGCTACGTGCAGAGTACAGGGTCCAGGGTGTGCTACGTGCAGAGTACAGGGTCCTTGGTGTGCTACGTGCAGAGTACAGGGTCCATGGTGTGCTACGTGCATAGTACAGGGTCCGTGGTGTGCTACATGCAGAGTACAGGGTCTGTGGTATGCTACGTGTAGAGTACAGGGTCCATGGTGTGCTACGTGCAGAGTACAGGGTCCATGGTGTGCTACGTGCAGAGTACAGGGTGTGCTACATACAGAGTCCTGGGTGTGCTACGTACAGAGTCCAGATTTCAGGAGTGCCACATTTCAGCTGAAAAAAAGCCTGGAGTAAAAGTATACAGTGCAAACACTGTCTGCAGCCATGAAAGATACAGCCACAGCACCTGTGATCATCATTATCATGCTAATGATTACACTGTACTTTATGTGACTGTACTGTATATAGACTGTACAGTGTGATCATCAGCATCATAATGATGATCACAGGTGCTGTGGCTGTATCTTTCATGGCTGCAGACAGTGTTTGCACTGTATACTTTTACTCCAGGCTTTTGTATCTTTCATGGCTGCAGACAGTGTTTGCACTGCATACTTTTACTATTCTTGTCAAAAGTAGTAACAGCAGTATATTGTAGCAACATTTGCAGTCTGAGTCTCACTTTAGTACTATACTAGCCTGCTGGCTGAAAGAAAAAAATATATTTAAGGATTGTAAAGAATGTATGAGGCTGCAGAACAGTTGGAAGTAAGCTGGGAATGGAAGGGTGTCATGCACACAATCAGTGTGTGGACTCCTAGTTTGGAATGCCCAAATCTGAGACTGGAGGCTGCAGGATGTGTTCAATACAGAATTCTGGGAGTGGAGAGCAGAAAGTAACAGCAGATAGTGAGGTGGAAAGGGGAGGGGGTGAGGATCG